>NC_135497.1:9231225-9531334 GCF_052857255.1 Amblyomma americanum | reverse complement strand
AAACAACACACGCTTATGCTGGCAAAGCACTTTCTACAATGTTAGTGCGCAGAAGGGGCGAGTTCCCACGGAAACCTCTGTGCCATATAAATAAAACACGCTTATGCTGGCAAAGCACTTTCTACAAAGTTAGCGCGCAGAAGGGGCGGGTTCCCGCAGTCACCTCTGTGCCACAGATATATTTATAAATAAAACACGCTTATGCTGGCAAAGCACTTTCTACAAAGTTAGCGCGCAGAAGGGGCGGGTTCCCGCGGTCACCTCTGTGCCACAGATATATTTATAAATAAAACACGCTTATGCTGGCAAAGCACTTTCTACAAAGTTAGCGCGCAGAAGGGGCGGGTTCCCGCGGTCACCTCTGTGCCACAGATATATAAACAAAACACGCTTATGCTGGCAAAGCACTTTCTACAAAGGTAAGTGCGCAGAAGGGCGAGTTCCCACGGAAACCTCTGTGCCATATAAATAAAACACGCTTATGCTGGCAAAGCACTTTTTACAAGTTAGCGCGCAGAAGGGGCGGGTTCCCACGGTCACCTCTGTGCCACTGATATATAAAAAAAAACGCGCTTATGCTGGCAAAGCACTTCCGACAAAGTTAGCGCGCAGAAGGGGCGGGTTCCCACGAAAACCTCTGTGCCATAATAATAAAACACACTTATGCTGGCAAAGCACTTCCTACAAAGTTAGCGCGCAGAAGGGGCGGGTTCCCACGGAAACCTCTGTGCCATATAAATAAAACGCGCTTATGCTGGCAAAGCACTTTCTACAAAGCTAGCGCGCAGAAGGGGCGGGTTCCCACCGGAAACCTCTGAGCCATATAAATAAAACACGCTTATGCTGGCAAAGCACTTTCTACAAAGTTAGCGCGCAGAAGGGGCGGGTTCCCGCGGTCACCTCTGTGCCACAGATATATAAACAAAACACGCTTATGCTGGAAAAGCACTTTCTGCAAAGTTAGCGCACAGAAGGGGGCGGGTTCCCGCGGTCACCTCTGTGCCACAGATATATAAACAACACACGCTTATGCTGGCAAAGCACTTTCTACAAAGTTAGCGCGCAGAAGGGGCGGGTTCCCGCGGTCACCTCTGTGCCACTGATATATAAAAAAACACGCTTATGCTGGCAAAGCACTTCCTACAAAGTTAGTCCGCAGAAGGGGCGAGTTCCCACGGAAACCTCTGTGCCATATAAATAAAACACGCTTAATGCTGGCAAAGCACTTTCTACAAATTTACCGCGCAGTAGGGGCGGGTTCGCGCGGTCACCTCTGTGCCACAGATATATAAAGAAAACACGCTTATGCTGGCAAAGCACTTTCTACAAAGTTAGCGCGCAGAAGGGGCGAGTTCCCACGGAAACCTCTGTGCCATATAAATAAAACACGCTTATGCTGGCAAAGCACTTTCTACAAAGTTAGCGCGCAGAAGGGGCGAGTTCCCACGGAAACCTCTGTGCCATATAAATAAAACACACTTATGCTGGCAAAGCACTTTCTAAAAAGTTAGCGCGCAGAAGGGGCGGGTTCCCGCGGTCACCTCTGTGCCATATAAATAAAACACGCTTATGCTGGCAAAGCACTTTCTAAAAAGTTAGCGCGCAGAAGGGGCGGGTTCCCGCGGTCACCTCTGTGCCATATAAATAAAACACGCTTATGCTGGCAAAGCACTTTCTACAAAGTTAGCGCGCAGAAGGGCCGGGTTCCCGCGGTCACCTCTGTGCCATATAAATAACACACGCTTATGCTGGCAAAGCACTTTCTACAAAGTTAGCGCGCAGAAGGGGCGGGTTCCGCGGTCACCTCTGTGCCACAGATATATAAACAAAACACGCTTATGCTGGCAAAGCACTTTCTACAAAGTTAGTGCGCAGAAGGGGCGAGTTCCCACGGAAACCTCTGTGCCATATAAATAAAACACGCTTATGCTGGCAAAGCACTTTCTACAAAGTTAGCGCGCAGAAGAGCGGGTTTCCGCGGTCACCTCTGTGCCACAGATATATAAACAAAACACGCTTATGCCGGCAAAGCACTTTCTACAAAGTTAGCGCGCAGAAGGGGCGAGTTCCCACGGAAACTTCTGTGCCATATAAATAAAACACGCTTATGCTGGCAAAGCACTTTCTACAAAGTTAGCGCGCAGAAGGGGCGGGTTACCGCGGTCACCTCTGTGCCACTGATATATATAAAAAAACACGCTTCTGCTGGCAAAGCACTTTCTACAAAGTTAGTGCGCAGAAGGGGCGAGTTCCCACGGAAACCTCTGTGCCATATAAATAAAACACGCTTATGCTGGCAAAGCACTTTCTACAAATTTAGCGCGCAGAAGGGGCGGGTTCGCGCGGTCACCTCTGTGCCACAGATATATAAAGAAAACACGCTTATGCTGGCAAAGCACTTTCTACAAAGTTAGTGCGCAGAAGGGGCGGGTTCCCGCAGTCACCTCTGTGCCACAGATATATTTATAAATAAAACACGCTTATGCTGGCAAAGCACTTTCTACAAAGTTAGCGCGCAGAAGGGGCGGGATCCCGCGGTCACCTCTGTGCCACAGATATATTTATAAATAAAACACGCTTATGCTGGCAAAGCACTTTCTACAAAGTTAGCGCGCAGAAGGGGCGGGTTCCCGCGATCACCTCTGTGCCACAGATATATAAACAAAACACGCTTATGCTGGCAAAGCACTTTCTACAAAGGTAGTGCGCAGAAGGGGCGGGTTCCCGCGGTCACCTCTGTGCCATATATAAACAACACACGCTTATGCTGGCAAAGCACTTTGTACAAAGTTAGCGCGCAGAAGGGGCGGGTTCCCGCGGTCACCTCTGTGCCACTGATATATAAAAAAAACTCGCTTATGCTGGCAAAGCACTTCCTACAAAGTTAGCGCGCAGAAGGGGCGGGTTCCCACGGAAGCCTCTGTGCCATATAAATAAAACACACTTATGCTGGCAAAGCACTTCCTACAAAGTTAGCGCACAGAAGGGGCGGGTTCCCACGGAAACCTCTGTGCCATATAAATAAAACGCGCTTATGCTGGCAAAGCACTTTCTACAAAGCTAGCGCGCAGAAGGGGCGGGTTCCCACGGAAACCTCTGTGCCATATAAATAAAACACGCTTATGCTGGCAAAGCACTTTCTACAAAGTTAGCGCGCAGAAGGGGCGGGTTCCCGCGGTCACCTCTGTGCCACAGATATATAAACAAAACACGCTTATGCTGGCAAGGCACTTTCTACAAAGTTAGCGCGCAGAAGGGACGAGTTCCCACGGAAACCTCTGTGCCATATAAATAAAACACGCTTATGCTGGCAAAGCACTTTCTACAAAGTTAGCGCGCAGAAGGGGAGGGTTCCCGCGGTCACCTCTGTGCCACAGATATATAAACAAAACACGCTTATGCTGGCAAAGCACTTTCTACAAAGTTAGCGCGCAGAAGGGGCGAGTTCCCACGGAAACCTCTGTGCCATATAAATAAAACACGCTTATGCTGGCAAAGCACTTTCTACAAATTTAGCGCGCAGAAGGGGCGGGTTCGCGCGGTCACCTCTGTGCCACAGATATATAAAGAAAACACGCTTATGCTGGCAAAGCACTTTCTACAAAGTTAGTGCGCAGAAGGGGCGAGTTCCCACGGAAACCTATGTGCCATATAAATAAAACACGCTTATGCTGGCAAAGCACTTTCTACAAAGTTAGCGCGCAGAAGGGGCGGGTTCCCGCGGTCACCTCTGTGCCACAGATATATAAACAACACACGCTTATGCTGGCAAAGCACTTTCTACAAAGTTAGCGCGCAGAAGGGGCGGGTTCCCGCGGTCACCTCTGTGCCACAGATATATAAACAACACACGCTTATGCTGGCAAAGCACTTTCTACAATGTTAGTGCGCAGAAGGGGCGAGTTCAAACGGAAACCTCTGTGCCATATAAATAAAACACGCTTATGCTGGCAAAGCACTTTCTACAAAGTTAGCGCGCAGAAGGGGGCGGGTTCCCGCAGTCACCTCTGTGCCACAGATATATTTATAAATGAAACACGCTTATGCTGGCAAAGCACTTTCTACAAAGTTAGCGCGCAGAAGGGGCGGGTTCCCGCGGTCACCTCTGTGCCACAGATATATTTATAAATAAAACACGCTTATGCTGGCAAAGCACTTTCTACAAAGTTAGCGCGCAGAAGGGGCGGGTTCCCGCGGTCACCTCTGTGCCACAGATATATAACAAAACACGCTTATGCTGGCAAAGCACTTTCTACAAAGGTAGTGCGCAGAAGGGGCGAGTTCCCACGGAAACCTCTGTGCCATATAAATAAAACACGCTTATGCTGGCAAAGCACTTTCTACAAAGTTAGCGCGCAGAAGGGGCGGGTTCCCGCGGTCACCTCTGTGCCACAGATATATAAACACACGCTTATGCTGGCAAAGCACTTTCTACAATGTTAGTGCGCAGAAGGGGCGAGTTCCCACGGAAACCTCTGTGCCATATAAATAAAACACGCTTATGCTGGCAAAGCACTTTCTACAAAGTTAGCGCGCAGAAGGGGCGGGTTCCCGCAGTCACCTCTGTGCCACAGATATATTTATAAATAAAACACGCTTATGCTGGCAAAGCACTTTCTACAAAGTTAGCGCGCGGAAGGGGCGGGTTCCCGCGGTCACCTCTGTGCCACAGATATATTTATAAATAAAACACGCTTATGCTGGCAAAGCACTTTCTACAAAGTTAGCGCGCAGAAGGGGCGGGTTCCCGCGGTCACCTCTGTGCCACAGATATATAAACAAAACACGCTTATGCTGGCAAAGCACTTTCTACAAAGAGAGTGCGCAGAAGGGGCGAGTTCCCACGGAAACCTCTGTGCCATATAAATAAAACACGCTTATGCTGGCAAAGCACTTTTTACAAAGTTAGCGCGCAGAAGGGGCGGGTTCCCGCGGTCACCTCTGTGCCACTGATATATAAAAAGAACGCGCTTATGCTGGCAAAGCACTTCCGACAAAGTTAGCGCGCAGAAGGGGCGGGTTCCCACGGAAACCTCTGTGCCATATTAATAAAACACACTTATGCTGGCAAAGCACTTCCTAAAAAGTTAGCGCGCAGAAGGGGCGGGTTCCCACGGAAACCTCTGTGCCATATAAATAAAACGCGCTTATGCTGGCAAAGCACTTTCTACAAAGCTAGCGCGCAGAAGGGGCGGGTTCACACGGAAACCTCTGAGCCATATAAATAAAACACGCTTATGCTGGCAAAGCATTTTCTACAAAGTTAGCGCGCAGAAGGGGCGGGTTCCCGCGGTCACCTCTGTGCCACAGATATATAAACAAAACACGCTTATGCTGGCAAAGCACATTCTGCAAAATTAGCGCGCAGAAGGGGCGGGTTCCCGCGGTCACCTCTGTGCCACAGATATATAAACAACACACGCTTATGCTGGCAAAGCACTTTCTACAAAGTTAGCGCGCAGAAGGGGCGGGTTCCCGCGGTCACCTCTGTGCCACTGATATATAAAAAAAACACGCTTATGCTGGCAAAGCACTTTCTACAAAGTTAGTGCGCAGAAGGGGCGAGTTCCCACGGAAACCTCTGTGCCATATAAATAAAACACGCTTAATGCTGGCAAAGCACTTTCTACAAATTTAGCGCGCAGAAGGGGCGGGTTCGCGCGGTCACCTCTGTGCCACAGATATATAAAGAAAACACGCTTATGCTGGCAAAGCACTTTCTACAAAGTTAGCGCGCAGAAGGGGCGAGTTCCCACGGAAACCTCTGTGCCATATAAATAAAACACGCTTATGCTGGCAAAGCACTTTCTACAAAGTTAGCGCGCAGAAGGGGCGAGTTCCCACGGAAACCTCTGTGCCATATAAATAAAACACACTTATGCTGGCAAAGCACTTTCTAAAAAGTTAGCGCGCAGAAGGGGCGGGTTCCCGCGGTCACCTCTGTGCCATATAAATAAAACACGCTTATGCTGGCAAAGCACTTTCTACAAAGTTAGCGCGCAGAAGGGGCGGGTTCCCGCGGTCACCTCTGTGCCATAAATATAAAACGCGCTTATGCTGGCAAAGCACTTTCTACAAAGTTAGCGCGCAGAAGGGGCGGGTTCCCGCGGTCACCTCTGTGCCATATAAATAAAACACGCTTATGCTGGCAAAGCACTTTCTACAAAGTTAGTGCGCAGAAGGGGCGAGTTCCCACGGAAACCTCTGTGCCATATAAATAAAACACGCTTATGCTGGCAAAGCACTTTCTACAAAGTTAGCGCGCAGAAGAGCGGGTTCCCGCGGTCACCTCTGTGCCACAGATAAATAAACAAAACACGCTTATGCCGGCAAAGCACTTTCTACAAAGTTAGCGCGCAGAAGGGGCGAGTTCCCACGGAAACTTCTGTGCCATATAAATAAAACACGCTTATGCTGGCAAAGCACTTTCTACAAAGTTAGCGCGCAGAAGGGGCGGGTTCCCGCGGTCACCTCTGTGCCACAGATATATAAACAACACACGCTTATGCTGGCAAAGCACTTTCTACAAAGTTAGCGCGCAGAAGGGGCGGGTTCCCGCGGTCACCTTTGTGCCACTGATATATAAAAAACACGCTTATGCTGGCAAAGCACTTCCTACAAAGTTAGCGCGCAGAAGGGGCGGGTTCCCACGGAAACCTCTGTGCCATATAAATAAAACACACTTATGCTGGCAAAGCACTTCCTACAAAGTTAGCGCGCAGAAGGGGCGGGTTCCCACGGAAACCTCTGTGCCATATAAATAAAACGCGCTTATGCTGGCAAAGCACTTTCTACAAAGTTAGCGCGCAGAAGGGGCGGGTTACCACGGAAACCTCTGTGCCATATAAATAAAACACGCTTATGCTGGCAAAGCACTTTCTACAAAGTTAGCGCGCAGAAGGGGCGGGTTCCCGCGGTCACCTCTGTGCCACAGATATATAAACAAAACACGCTTATGCTGGCAAAGCACTTTCTGCAAAGTTAGCGCGCAGAAGGGGCGGGTTCCCGCGGTCACCGCTGTGCCACAGATATATAAACAACACACGCTTATGCTGGCAAAGCACTTTCTACAAAGTTAGCGCGCAGAAGGGGCGGGTTCCCGCGGTCACCTCTGTGCCACTGATATATATAAAAAAACACGCTTCTGCTGGCAAAGCACTTTCTACAAAGTTAGTGCGCAGAAGGGGCGAGTTCCCACGGAAACCTCTGTGCCATATAAATAAAACACGCTTATGCTGGCAAAGCACTTTCTACAAATTTAGCGCGCAGAAGGGGCGGGTTCGCGCGGTCACGTCTGTGCCACAGATATATAAAGAAAACACGCTTATGCTGGCAAAGCACTTTCTACAAAGTTAGTGCGCAGAAGGGGCGAGTTCCCACGGAAACCTCTGTGCCATATAAATAAAACACGCTTATGCTGGCAAAGCACTTTCTACAAAGTTAACGCGCAGAAGGGGCGGGTTCCCGCAGTCACCTCTGTGCCACAGATATATTTATAAATAAAACACGCTTATGCTGGCAAAGCACTTTCTACAAAGTTAGCGCGCAGAAGGGGCGGGTTCCCGCGGTCACCTCTGTGCCACAGATATATTTATAAATAAAACACGCTTATGCTGGCAAAGCACTTTCTACAAAGTTAGCGCGCAGAAGGGGCGGGTTCGCGCGGTCACCTCTGTGCCACAGATATATAAAGAAAACACGCTTATGCTGGCAAAGCACTTTCTACAAAGTTAGCGCGCAGAAGGGGCGAGTTCCCACGGAAACCTCTGTGCCATATAAATAAAACACGCTTATGCTGGCAAAGCACTTTCTACAAAGTTAGCGCGCAGAAGGGGCGAGTTCCCACGGAAACCTCTGTGCCATATAAATAAAACACACTTATGCTGGCAAAGCACTTTCTAAAAAGTTAGCGCGCAGAAGGGGCGGGTTCCCGCGGTCACCTCTGTGCCATATAAATAAAACACGCTTATGCTGGCAAAGCACTTTCTACAAAGTTAGCGCGCAGAAGGGGCGGGTTCCCGCGGTCACCTCTGTGCCATAAATATAAAACGCGCTTATGCTGGCAAAGCACTTTCTACAAAGTTAGCGCGCAGAAGGGGCGGGTTCCCGCGGTCACCTCTGTGCCATATAAATAAAACACGCTTATGCTGGCAAAGCACTTTCTACAAAGTTAGTGCGCAGAAGGGGCGAGTTCCCACGGAAACCTCTGTGCCATATAAATAAAACACGCTTATGCTGGCAAAGCACTTTCTACAAAGTTAGCGCGCAGAAGAGCGGGTTCCCGCGGTCACCTCTGTGCCACAGATAAATAAACAAAACACGCTTATGCCGGCAAAGCACTTTCTACAAAGTTAGCGCGCAGAAGGGGCGAGTTCCCACGGAAACTTCTGTGCCATATAAATTAAACACGCTTATGCTGGCAAAGCACTTTCTACAAAGTTAGCGCGCAGAAGGGGCGGGTTCCCGCGGTCACCTCTGTGCCACAGATATATAAACAACACACGCTTATGCTGGCAAAGCACTTTCTACAAAGTTAGCGCGCAGAAGGGGCGGGTTCCCGCGGTCACCTTTGTGCCACTGATATATAAAAAACACGCTTATGCTGGCAAAGCACTTCCTACAAAGTTAGCGCGCAGAAGGGGCGGGTTCCCACGGAAACCTCTGTGCCATATAAATAAAACACACTTATGCTGGCAAAGCACTTCCTACAAAGTTAGCGCGCAGAAGGGGCGGGTTCCCACGGAAACCTCTGTGCCATATAAATAAAACGCGCTTATGCTGGCAAAGCACTTTCTACAAAGTTAGCGCGCAGAAGGGGCGGGTTACCACGGAAACCTCTGTGCCATATAAATAAAACACGCTTATGCTGGCAAAGCACTTTCTACAAAGTTAGCGCGCAGAAGGGGCGGGTTCCCGCGGTCACCTCTGTGCCACAGATATATAAACAAAACACGCTTATGCTGGCAAAGCACTTTCTGCAAAGTTAGCGCGCAGAAGGGGCGGGTTCCCGCGGTCACCTCTGTGCCACAGATATATAAACAACACACGCTTATGCTGGCAAAGCACTTTCTACAAAGTTAGCGCGCAGAAGGGGCGGGTTCCCGCGGTCACCTCTGTGCCACTGATATATATAAAAAAACACGCTTCTGCTGGCAAAGCACTTTCTACAAAGTTAGTGCGCAGAAGGGGCGAGTTCCCACGGAAACCTCTGTGCCATATAAATAAAACACGCTTATGCTGGCAAAGCACTTTCTACAAATTTAGCGCGCAGAAGGGGCGGGTTCGCGCGGTCACGTCTGTGCCACAGATATATAAAGAAAACACGCTTATGCTGGCAAAGCACTTTCTACAAAGTTAGTGCGCAGAAGGGGCGAGTTCCCACGGAAACCTCTGTGCCATATAAATAAAACACGCTTATGCTGGCAAAGCACTTTCTACAAAGTTAACGCGCAGAAGGGGCGGGTTCCCGCAGTCACCTCTGTGCCACAGATATATTTATAAATAAAACACGCTTATGCTGGCAAAGCACTTTCTACAAAGTTAGCGCGCAGAAGGGGCGGGTTCCCGCGGTCACCTCTGTGCCACAGATATATTTATAAATAAAACACGCTTATGCTGGCAAAGCACTTTCTACAAAGTTAGCGCGCAGAAGGGGCGGGTTCCCGCGGTCACCTCTGTGCCACAGATATATAAACAAAACACGCATATGCTGGCAAAGCACTTTCTACAAAGGTAGTGCGCAGAAGGGGCGAGTTCCCACGGAAACCTCTGTGCCATATAAATAAAACACGCTTATGCTGGCAAAGCACTTTCTACAAAGTTAGCGCGCAGAAGGGGCGGGTTCCCGCGGTCACCTCTGTGCCACAGATATATAAACAAAACACGCTTATGCTGGCAAAGCACTTTCTACAAAATTAGCGCGCAGAAGGGGCGAGTTCCCACGGAAACCTCTGTGCCATATAAATAAAACACGCTTATGCTGGCAAAGCAATTTTTTCAAAGTTAGCGCGCAGAAGGGGCGGGTTCCCGCGGTCACCTCTGTGCCACTGATATATAAACAACACACGCTTATGCTGGCAAAGCACTTTGTACAAAGTTAGCGCGCAGAAGGGGCGGGTTCCCGCGGTCACCTCTGTGCCACTGATATATAAACAACACACGCTTATGCTGGCAAAGCACTTTCTAAAAAGTTAGCGCGCAGAAGGGGCGGGTTCCCGCGGTCACCTCTGTGCCACTGATATATAAAAAAAACACGCTTATGCTGGCAAAGCACTTTCTACAAAGTTAGCGCGCAAAAGGGCGGGTTCCCGCGGTCACCTCTGTGCCACTGATATATAAAAAAACACGCTTATGCTGGCAAAGCACTTTCTACAAAGTTAGTGCGCAGAAGGGGCGAGTTCCCACGGAAACCTCTGTGCCATATAAATAAAACACGCTTAATGCTGGCAAAGCACTTTCTACAAATTTAGCGCGCAGAAGGGGCGGGTTCGCGCGGTCACCTCTGTGCCACAGATATATAAAGAAAACACGCTTATGCTGGCAAAGCACTTTCTACAAAGTTAGCGCGCAGAAGGGGCGAGTTCCCACGGAAACCTCTGTGCCATATAAATAAAACACGCTTATGCTGGCAAAGCACTTTCTACAAAGTTAGCGCGCAGAAGGGGCGAGTTCCCACGGAAACCTCTGTGCCATATAAATAAAACACGCTTATGCTGGCAAAGCACTTTCTACAAAGTTAGCGCGCAGAAGGGGCGGGTTCCCGCGGTCACCTCTGTGCCATATAAATAAAACACGCTTATGCTGGCAAAGCACTTTCTACAAAGTTAGCGCGCCGAAGGGGCGGGTTCCCGCGGTCACCTCTGTGCCATAAAAATAAAACACGCTTATGCTGGCAAAGCACTTTCTACAAATTTAGCGCGCAGAAGGGGCGGGTTCGCGCGGTCACCTCTGTGCCACAGATATATAAACAAAACACGCTTATGCTGGCAAAGCACTTTCTACAAAGTTAGCGCGCAGAAGGGGCGAGTTCCCACGGAAACCTCTGTGCCATATAAATAAAACGCGCTTATGCTGGCAAAGCACTTTCTACAAAGTTAGCGCGCAGAAGGGGCGGGTTCCCGCGGTCACCTCTGTGCCATAAAAATAAAACACGCTTATGCTGGCAAAACACTTTCTACAAATTTAGCGCGCAGAAGGGGCGGGTTCGCGCGGTCACCTCTGTGCCACAGATATATAAACAAAACACGCTTATGCTGGCAAAGCACTTTCTACAAAGTTAGCGCGCAGAAGGGGCGAGTTCCCACGGAAACCTCTGTGCCATATAAACAAAACACGCTTATGCTGGCAAAGCACTTTCTACAAAGTTAGTGCGCAGAAGGGGCGAGTTCCCACGGAAACCTCTGTGCCACATAAATAAAACACGCTTATGCTGGCAAAGCACTTTCTACAAAGTTAGCGCGCAGAAGGGGCGGGTTCCCGCGGTCACCTCTGTGCCACAGATATATAAACAACACACGCTTATGCTGGCAAAGCACTTTCTACAAAGTTAGCGCGCCGAAGGGGCGGGTTCCCGCGGTCACCTCTGTGCCACTGATATATAAAAAAAAACTCGCTTATGCTGGCAAAGCACTTCCTACAAAGTTAGCGCGCAGAAGGGGCGGGTTCCCACGGAAACCTCTGTGCCATATAAATAAAACACACTTATGCTGGCAAAGCACTTCCTACAAAGTTAGCGCGCAGAAGGGGCGGGTTCCCACGGAAACCTCTGTGCCATATAAATAAAACGCGCTTATGTTGGCAAAGCACTTTCTACAAAGCTAGCGCGCAGAAGGGGCGGGTTCCCACGGAAACCTCTGTGCCATATAAACAAAACACGCTTATGCTGGCAAAGCACTTTCTACAAAGTTAGCGCGCAGAAGGGGCGGGTTCCCGCGGTCACCTCTGTGCCACAGATATATAAACAAAACACGCTTATGCTGGCAAAGCAATTTCTGCAAAGTTAGCGCGCAGAAGGGGCGGGTTCCCGCGGTCACCTCTGTGCCACAGATATATAAACAACACACGCTTATGCTGGTAAAGCACTTTCTACAAAGTTAGCGCGCAGAAGGGGCGGGTTCCCGCGGTCACCTCTGTGCCACTGATATATAAATAAAAACACGCTTATGCTGGCAAAGCACTTTCTACAAAGTTAGTGCGCAGAAGGGGCGAGTTCCCACGGAAACCTCTGTGCCATATAAATAAAACACGCTTAATGCTGGCAAAGCACTTTCTACAAATTTAGCGCGCAGAAGGGGCGGGTTCGCGCGGTCACCTCTGTGCCACAGATATATAAAGAAAACACGCTTATGCTGGCAAAGCACTTTCTACAAAGTTAGCGCGCAGAAGGGGCGAGTTCCCACGGAAACCTCTGTGCCATATAAATAAAACACGCTTATGCTGGCAAAGCACTTTCTACAAAGTTAGCGCGCAGAAGGGGCGAGTTCCCAGGGAAACCTCTGTGCCATATAAATAAAACACACTTATGCTGGCAAAGCACTTTCTAAAAAGTTAGCGCGCAGAAGGGGCGGGCTCCCGCGGTCACCTCTGTGCCATATAAATAAAACACGCTTATGCTGGCAAAGCACTTTCTACAAAGTTAGCGCGCTGAAGGGGCGGGTTCCCGCGGTCACCTCTGTGCCATATAAATAAAACACGCTTATGCTGGCAAAGCACTTTCTACAAAGTTAGCGCGCAGAAGGGGCGGGTTCCCGCGGTCACCTCTGTGCCATAAAAATAAAACACGCTTATGCTGGCAAAGCACTTTCTACAAATTTAGCGCGCAGAAGGGGCGGGTTCGCGCGGTCACCTCTGTGCCACAGATATATAAACAAAACACGCTTATGCTGGCAAAGCACTTTCTACAAAGTTAGCGCGCAGAAGGGGCGAGTTCCCACGGAAACCTCTGTGCCATATAAATAAAACACGCTTATGCTGGCAAAGCACTTTCTACAAAGTTAGCGCGCAGAAGGGGCGGGTTCCCGCGGTCACCTCTGTTCCACAGATATATAAACAAAACACGCTTATGCTGGCAAAGCACTTTCTACAAAGTTAGTGCGCAGAAGGGGCGAGTTCCCACGGAAACCTCTGTGCCACATAAATAAAACACGCTTATGCTGGCAAAGCACTTTCTACAAAGTTACCGCGCAGAAGGGGCGGGTTCCCGCGGTCACCTCTGTGCCACAGATATATAAACAACACACGCTTATGCTGACAAAGCACTTTCTACAAAGTTAGCGCGTAGAAGGGGCGGGTTCCCGCGGTCACCTCTGTGCCACAGATATATAAACAACACACGCTTATGCTGGCAAAGCACTTTCTACAATGTTAGTGCGCAGAAGGGGCGAGTTCCCACGGAAACCTCTGTGCCATATAAATAAAACACGCTTATGCTGGCAAAGCACTTTCTACAAAGTTAGCGCGCAGAAGGGGCGGGTTCCCGCAGTCACCTCTGTGCCACAGATATATTTATAAATAAAACACGCTTATGCTGGCAAAGCACTTTCTACAAAGTTAGCGCGCATAAGGGGCGGGTTCCCGCGGTCACCTCTGTGCCACAGATATATTTATAAATAAAACACGCTTATGCTGGCAAAGCACTTTCTACAAAGTTAGCGCGCAGAAGGGGCGGGTTCCCGCGGTCACCTCTGTGCCACAGATATATAAACAAAACACGCTTATGCTGGCAAAGCACTTTCTACAAAGGTAGTGCGCAGAAGGGGCGAGTTCCCACGGAAACCTCTGTGCCATATAAATAAAACACGCTTATGCTGGCAAAGCACTTTCTACAAAGTTAGCGCGCAGAAGGGGTGGGTTCCCGCGGTCACCTCTGTGCCACAGATATATAAACAACACACGCTTATGCTGGCAAAGCACTTTCTACAATGTTAGTGCGCAGAAGGGGCGAGTTCCCACGGAAACCTCTGTGCCATATAAATAAAACACGCTTATGCTGGCAAAGCACTTTCTACAAAGTTAGCGCGCAGAAGGGGCGGGTTCCCGCAGTCACCTCTGTGCCACAGATATATTTATAAATAAAACACGCTTATGCTGGCAAAGCACTTTCTACAAAGTTAGCGCGCAGAAGGGGCGGGTTCCCGCGGTCACCTCTGTGCCACAGATATATTTATAAATAAAACACGCTTATGCTGGCAAAGCACTTTCTACAAAGTTAGCGCGCAGAAGGGGCGGGTTCCCGCGGTCACCTCTGTGCCACAGATATATAAACAAAACACGCTTATGCTGGCAAAGCACTTTCTACAAAGGTAGTGCGCAGAAGGGGCGAGTTCCCACGGAAACCTCTGTGCCATATAAATAAAACACGCTTATGCTGGCAAAGCACTTTTTACAAAGTTAGCGCGCAGAAGGGGCGGGTTCCCACGGTCACCTCTGTGCCACTGATATATATAAAAAAACGCGCTTATGGTGGCAAAGCACTTCCGACAAAGTTAGCGCGCAGAAGGGGCGGGTTCCCACGGAAACCTCTGTGCCATAATAATAAAACACACTTATGCTGGCAAAGCACTTCCTACAAAGTTAGCGCGCAGAAGGGGCGGGTTCCCACGGGAACCTCTGTGCCATATAAATAAAACGCGCTTATGCTGGCAAAGCACTTTCTACAAAGCTAGCGCGCAGAAGGGGCGGGTTCCCACGGAAACCTCTGAGCCATATAAATAAAACACGCTTATGCTGGCAAAGCACTTTCTACAAAGTTAGCGCGCAGAAGGGGCGGGTTCCCGCGGTCACCTCTGTGCCACAGATATATAAACAAAACACGCTTATGCTGGCAAAGCACTTTCTGCAAAGTTAGCGCACAGAAGGGGCGGTTCCCGCGGTCACCTCTGTGCCACAGATATATAAACAACACACGCTTATGCTGGCAAAGCACTTTCTACAAAGTTAGCGCGCAGAAGGGGCGGGTTCCCGCGGTCACCTCTGTGCCACTGATATATAAAAAAAAAACGCTTATGCTGGCAAAGCACTTCCTACAAAGTTAGTCCGCAGAAGGGGCGAGTTCCCACGGAAACCTCTGTGCAATATAAATAAAACACGCTTAATGCTGGCAAAGCACTTTCTACAAATTTAGCGCGCAGAAGGGGCGGGTTCGCGCGGTCACCTCTGTGCCACAGATATATAAAGAAAACACGCTTATGCTGGCAAAGCACTTTCTACAAAGTTAGCGCGCAGAAGGGGCGAGTTCCCACGGAAACCTCTGTGCCATATAAATAAAACACGCTTATGCTGGCAAAGCACTTTCTACAAAGTTAGCGCGCAGAAGGGGCGAGTTCCCACGGAAACCTCTGTGCCATATAAATAAAACACACTTATGCTGGCAAAGCACTTTCTAAAAAGTTAGCGCGCAGAAGGGGCGGGTTCCCGCGGTCACCTCTGTGCCATATAAATAAAACACGCTTATGCTGGCAAAGCACTTTCTACAAAGTTAGCGCGCAGAAGGGGCGGGTTCCCGCGGTCACCTCTGTGCCATATAAATAAAACACGCTTATGCTGGCAAAGCACTTTCTACAAAGTTAGCGCGCAGAAGGGCCGGGTTCCCGCGGTCACCTCTGTGCCATATAAATAACACACGCTTATGCTGGCAAAGCACTTTCTACAAAGTTAGCGCGCAGAAGGGGCGGGTTCCCGCGGTCACCTCTGTGCCACAGATATATAAACAAAACACGCTTATGCTGGCAAAGCACTTTCTACAAAGTTAGTGCGCAGAAGGGGCGAGTTCCCACGGAAACCTCTGTGCCATATAAATAAAACACGCTTATGCTGGCAAAGCACTTTCTACAAAGTTAGCGCGCAGAAGAGCGGGCTCCCGCGGTCACCTCTGTGCCACAGATATATAAACAAAACACGCTTATGCCGGCAAAGCACTTTCTACAAAGTTAGCGCGCAGAAGGGGCGAGTTCCCACGGAAACCTCTGTGCCATATAAATAAAACGCGCTTATGCTGGCAAAGCACTTTCTACAAAGCTAGCGCGCAGAAGGGGCGGGTTACCGCGGTCACCTCTGTGCCACAGATATATAAACAACACACGCTTATGCTGGCAAAGCACTTTCTACAAAGTTAGCGCGCAGAAGGGGCGGGTTCCCGCGGTCACCTTTGTGCCACTGATATATAAAAAACACGCTTATGCTGGCAAAGCACTTCCTACAAAGTTAGCGCGCAGAAGGGGCGGCTTCCCACGGAAACCTCTGTGCCATATAAATAAAACACACTTATGCTGGCAAAGCACTTCCTACAAAGTTAGCGCGCAGAAGGGGCGGGTTCCCACGGAAACCTCTGTGCCATATAAATAAAACGCGCTTATGCTGGCAAAGCACTTTCTACAAAGTTAGCGCGCAGAAGGGGCGGGTTACCACGGAAACCTCTGTGCCATATAAATAAAACACGCTTATGCTGGCAAAGCACTTTCTACAAAGTTAGCGCGCAGAAGGGGCGGGTTCCCGCGGTCACCTCTGTGCCACAGATATATTTATAAATAAAACACGCTTATGCTGGCAAAGCACTTTCTACAAAGTTAGCGCGCAGAAGGGGCGGGTTCCCGCGGTCACCTCTGTGCCACAGATATATAAACAACACACGCTTATGCTGGCAAAGCACTTTCTACAAAGTTAGCGCGCAGAAGGGGCGGGTTCCCGCGGTCACCTCTGTGCCACTGATATATATAAAAAAACACGCTTCTGCTGGCAAAGCACTTTCTACAAAGTTAGTGCGCAGAAGGGGCGAGTTCCCACGGAAACCTCTGTGCCATATAAATAAAACACGCTTATGCTGGCAAAGCACTTTCTACAAATTTAGCGCGCAGAAGGGGCGGGTTCGCGCGGTCACCTCTGTGCCACAGATATATAAAGAAAACACGCTTATGCTGGCAAAGCACTTTCTACAAAGTTAGTGCGCAGAAGGGGCGGGTTCCCGCAGTCACCTCTGTGCCACAGATATATTTATAAATAAAACACGCTTATGCTGGCAAAGCACTTTCTACAAAGTTAGCGCGCAGAAGGGGCGGGATCCCGCGGTCACCTCTGTGCCACAGATATATTTATAAATAAAACACGCTTATGCTGGCAAAGCACTTTCTACAAAGTTAGCGCGCAGAAGGGGCGGGTTCCCGCGATCACCTCTGTGCCACAGATATATAAACAAAACACGCTTATGCTGGCAAAGCACTTTCTACAAAGGTAGTGCGCAGAAGGGGCGGGTTCCCGCGGTCACCTCTGTGCCATATATAAACAACACACGCTTATGCTGGCAAAGCACTTTGTACAAAGTTAGCGCGCAGAAGGGGCGGGTTCCCGCGGTCACCTCTGTGCCACTGATATATAAAAAAAACTCGCTTATGCTGGCAAAGCACTTCCTACAAAGTTAGCGCGCAGAAGGGGCGGGTTCCCACGGAAGCCTCTGTGCCATATAAATAAAACACACTTATGCTGGCAAAGCACTTCCTACAAAGTTAGCGCGCAGAAGGGGCGGGTTCCCACGGAAACCTCTGTGCCATATAAATAAAACGCGCTTATGCTGGCAAAGCACTTTCTACAAAGCTAGCGCGCAGAAGGGGCGGGTTCCCACGGAAGCCTCTGTGCCATATAAATAAAACACGCTTATGCTGGCAAAGCACTTTCTACAAAGTTAGCGCGCAGAAGGGGCGGGTTCCCGCGGTCACCTCTGTGCCACAGATATATAAACAAAACACGCTTATGCTGGCAAGGCACTTTCTACAAAGTTAGCGCGCAGAAGGGACGAGTTCCCACGGAAACCTCTGTGCCATATAAATAAAACACGCTTATGCTGGCAAAGCACTTTCTACAAAGTTAGCGCGCAGAAGGGGAGGGTTCCCGCGGTCACCTCTGTGCCACAGATATATAAACAAAACACGCTTATGCTGGCAAAGCACTTTCTACAAAGTTAGCGCGCAGAAGGGGCGAGTTCCCACGGAAACCTCTGTGCCATATAAATAAAACACGCTTATGCTGGCAAAGCACTTTCTACAAAGTTAGCGCGCAGAAGGGGCGGGTTCCCGCGGTCACCTCTGTGCCACAGATATATAAACAAAACACGCTTATGCTGGCAAAGCACTTTCAACAAAGTTAGCGCGCAGAAGGGGCGAGTTCCCACGGAAACCTCTGTGCCATATAAATAAAACACGCTTATGCTGGCAAAGCACTTTCTACAAAGTTAGCGCGCAGAAGGGGCGGGTTCCCGCGGTCACCTCTGTTCCACAGATATATAAACAAAACACGCTTATGCTGGCAAAGCACTTTCTACAAAGTTAGTGCGCAGAAGGGGCGGGTTCCCACGGAAACCTCTGTGCCATATAAATAAAACACACTTATGCTGGCAAAGCACTTCCTACAAAGTTAGCGCGCAGAAGGGGCGGGTTCCCACGGAAACCTCTGTGCCATATAAATAAAACGCGCTTATGCTGGCAAAGCACTTTCTACAAAGTTAGCGCGCAGAAGGGGCGGGTTCCCACGGAAACCTCTGTGCCATATAAAGAAAACACGCTTATGCTGGCAAAGCACTTTCTACAAAGTTAGCGCGCAGAAGGGGCGGGTTCCCGCGGTCACCTCTGTGCCACAGATATATAAACAAAACACGCTTATGCTGGCAAAGCACTTTCTGCAAAGTTAGCGCGCAGAAGGGGCGGGTTCCCTCGGTCACCTCTGTGCCACAGATATATAAACAACACACGCTTATGCTGGCAAAGCACTTTCTACAAAGTTAGCGCGCAGAAGGGGCGGGTTCCCGCGGTCACCTCTGTGCCACTGATATATATAAAAAAACACGCTTATGCTGGCAAAGCACTTTCTACAAAGTTAGTGCGCAGAAGGGGCGAGTTCCCACGGAAACCTCTGTGCCATATAAATAAAACACGCTTATGCTGGCAAAGCACTTTCTACAAATTTAGCGCGCAGAAGGGGCGGGTTCGCGCGGTCACCTCTGTGCCACAGATATATAAAGAAAACACGCTTATGCTGGCAAAGCACTTTCTACAAAGTTAGTGCGCAGAAGGGGCGAGTTCCCACGGAAACCTATGTGCCATATAAATAAAACACGCTTATGCTGGCAAAGCACTTTCTACAAAGTTAGCGCGCAGAAGGGGCGGGTTCCCGCGGTCACCTCTGTGCCACAGATATATAAACAACACACGCTTATGCTGGCAAAGCACTTTCTACAAAGTTAGCGCGCAGAAGGGGCGGGTTCCCGCGGTCACCTCTGTGCCACAGATATATAAACAACACACGCTTATGCTGGCAAAGCACTTTCTACAATGTTAGTGCGCAGAAGGGGCGAGTTCAAACGGAAACCTCTGTGCCATATAAATAAAACACGCTTATGCTGGCAAAGCACTTTCTACAAAGTTAGCGCGCAGAAGGGGCGGGTTCCCGCAGTCACCTCTGTGCCACAGATATATTTATAAATAAAACACGCTTATGCTGGCAAAGCACTTTCTACAAAGTTAGCGCGCAGAAGGGGCGGGTTCCCGCGGTCACCTCTGTGCCACAGATATATTTATAAATAAAACACGCTTATGCTGGCAAAGCACTTTCTACAAAGTTAGCGCGCAGAAGGGGCGGGTTCCCGCGGTCACCTCTGTGCCACAGATATATAAACAAAACACGCTTATGCTGGCAAAGCACTTTCTACAAAGGTAGTGCGCAGAAGGGGCGAGTTCCCACGGAAACCTCTGTGCCATATAAATAAAACACGCTTATGCTGGCAAAGCACTTTCTACAAAGTTAGCGCGCAGAAGGGGCGGGTTCCCGCGGTCACCTCTGTGCCACAGATATATAAACACACGCTTATGCTGGCAAAGCACTTTCTACAATGTTAGTCCGCAGAAGGGGCGAGTTCCCACGGAAACCTCTGTGCCATATAAATAAAACACGCTTATGCTGGCAAAGCACTTTCTACAAAGTTAGCGCGCAGAAGGGGCGGGTTCCCGCAGTCACCTCTGTGCCATATAAATAAAACGCGCTTATGCTGGCAAAGCACTTTCTACAAAGCTAGCGCGCAGAAGGGGCGGGTTCCCACGGAAACCTCTGAGCCATATAAATAAAACACGCTTATGCTGGCAAAGCACTTTCTACAAAGTTAGCGCGCAGAAGGGGCGGGTTCCCGCGGTCACCTCTGTGCCACAGATATATAAACAAAACACGCTTATGCTGGCAAAGCACATTCTGCAAAATTAGCGCGCAGAAGGGGCGGATTCCCGCGGTCACCTCTGTGCCACAGATATATAAACAACACACGCTTATGCTGGCAAAGCACTTTCTACAAAGTTAGCGCGCAGAAGGGGCGGGTTCCCGCGGTCACCTCTGTGCCACTGATATATAAAAAAAACACGCTTATGCTGGCAAAGCACTTTCTACAAAGTTAGTGCGCAGAAGGGGCGAGTTCCCACGGAAACCTCTGTGCCATATAAATAAAACACGCTTAATGCTGGCAAAGCACTTTCTACAAATTTAGCGCGCAGAAGGGGTGGGTTCGCGCGGTCACCTCTGTGCCACAGATATATAAAGAAAACACGCTTATGCTGGCAAAGCACTTTCTACAAAGTTAGCGCGCAGGAGGGGCGAGTTCCCACGGAAACCTCTGTGCCATATAAATAAAACACGCTTATGCTGGCAAAGCACTTTCTACAAAGTTAGCGCGCAGAAGGGGCGAGTTCCCACGGAAACCTCTGTGCCATATAAATAAAACACACTTATGCTGGCAAAGCACTTTCTAAAAAGTTAGCGCGCAGAAGGGGCGGGTTCCCGCGGTCACCTCTGTGCCATATAAATAAAACACGCTTATGCTGGCAAAGCACTTTCTACAAAGTTAGCGCGCAGAAGGGGCGGGTTCCCGCGGTCACCTCTGTGCCATAAATATAAAACACGCTTATGCTGGCAAAGCACTTTCTACAAAGTTAGCGCGCAGAAGGGGCGGGTTCCCGCGGTCACCTCTGTGCCATATAAATAAAACACGCTTATGCTGGCAAAGCACTTTCTACAAAGTTAGTGCGCAGAAGGGGCGAGTTCCCACGGAAACCTCTGTGCCATATAAATAAAACACGCTTATGCTGGCAAAGCACTTTCTACAAAGTTAGCGCGCAGAATAGCGGGTTCCCGCGGTCACCTCTGTGCCACAGATAAATAAACAAAACACGCTTATGCCGGCAAAGCACTTTCTACAAAGTTAGCGCGCAGAAGGGGCGAGTTCCCACGGAAACTTCTGTGCCATATAAATAAAACACGCTTATGCTGGCAAAGCACTTTCTACAAAGTTAGCGCGCAGAAGGGGCGGGTTCCCGCGGTCACCTCTGTGCCACAGATATATAAACAACACACGCTTATGCTGGCAAAGCACTTTCTACAAAGTTAGCGCGCAGAAGGGGCGGGTTCCCGCGGTCACCTTTGTGCCACTGATATATAAAAAACACGCTTATGCTGGCAAAGCACTTCCTACAAAGTTAGCGCGCAGAAGGGGCGGGTTCCCACGGAAACCTCTGTGCCATATAAATAAAACACACTTATGCTGGCAAAGCACTTCCTACAAAGTTAGCGCGCAGAAGGGGCGGGTTCCCACGGAAACCTCTGTGCCATATAAATAAAACGCGCTTATGCTGGCAAAGCACTTTCTACAAAGTTAGCGCGCAGAAGGGGCGGGTTACCACGGAAACCTCTGTGCCATATAAATAAAACACGCTTATGCTGGCAAAGCACTTTCTACAAAGTTAGCGCGCAGAAGGGGCGGGTTCCCGCGGTCACCTCTGTGCCACAGATATATAAACAAAACACGCTTATGCTGGCAAAGCACTTTCTGCAAAGTTAGCGCGCAGAAGGGGCGGGTTCCCGCGGTCACCTCTGTGCCACAGATATATAAACAACACACGCTTATGCTGGCAAAGCACTTTCTACAAAGTTAGCGCGCAGTAGGGGCGGGTTCCCGCGGTCACCTCTGTGCCACTGATATATATAAAAAAACACGCTTCTGCTGGCAAAGCACTTTCTACAAAGTTAGTGCGCAGAAGGGGCGAGTTCCCACGGAAACCTCTGTGCCATATAAATAAAACACGCTTATGCTGGCAAAGCACTTTCTACAAATTTAGCGCGCAGAAGGGGCGGGTTCGCGCGGTCACCTCTGTGCCACAGATATATAAAGAAAACACGCTTATGCTGGCAAAGCACTTTCTACAAAATTAGTGCGCAGAAGGGGCGAGTTCCCACGGAAACCTATGTGCCATATAAATAAAACACGCTTATGCTGGCAAAGCACTTTCTACAAAGTTAGCGCGCAGAAGGGGCGGGTTCCCGCGGTCACCTCTGTGCCACAGATATATAAACAACACACGCTTATGCTGGCAAAGCACTTTCTACAAAGTTAGCGCGCAGAAGGGGCGGGTTCCCGCGGTCACCTCTGTGCCACAGATATATAAACAACACACGCTTATGCTGGCAAAGCACTTTCTACAATGTTAGTGCGCAGAAGGGGCGAGTTCAAACGGAAACCTCTGTGCCATATAAATAAAACACGCTTATGCTGGCAAAGCACTTTCTACAAAGTTAGCGCGCAGAAGGGGCGGGTTCCCGCAGTCACCTCTGTGCCACAGATATATTTATAAATAAAACACGCTTATGCTGGCAAAGCACTTTCTACAAAGTTAGCGCGCAGAAGGGGCGGGTTCCCGCGGTCACCTCTGTGCCACAGATATATTTATAAATAAAACACGCTTATGCTGGCAAAGCACTTTCTACAAAGTTAGCGCGCAGAAGGGGCGGGTTCCCGCGGTCACCTCTGTGCCACAGATATATAAACAAAACACGCTTATGCTGGCAAAGCACTTTCTACAAAGGTAGTGCGCAGAAGGGGCGAGTTCCCACGGAAACCTCTGTGCCATATAAATAAAACACGCTTATGCTGGCAAAGCACTTTCTACAAAGTTAGCGCGCAGAAGGGGCGGGTTCCCGCGGTCACCTCTGTGCCACAGATATATAAACACACGCTTATGCTGGCAAAGCACTTTCTACAATGTTAGTCCGCAGAAGGGGCGAGTTCCCACGGAAACCTCTGTGCCATATAAATAAAACACGCTTATGCTGGCAAAGCACTTTCTACAAAGTTAGCGCGCAGAAGGGGCGGGTTCCCGCAGTCACCTCTGTGCCACAGATATATTTATAAATAAAACACGCTTATGCTGGCAAAGCACTTTCTACAAAGTTAGCGCGCAGAAGGGGCGGGTTCCCGCGGTCACCTCTGTGCCACAGATATATTAATAAATAAAACACGCTTATGCTGGCAAAGCACTTTCTACAAAGTTAGCGCGCAGAAGGGGCGGGTTCCCGCGGTCACCTCTGTGCCACAGATATATAAACAAAACACGCTTATGCTGGCAAAGCACTTTCTACAAAGAGAGTGCGCAGAAGGGGCGAGTTCCCACGGAAACCTCTGTGCCATATAAATAAAACACGCTTATGCTGGCAAAGCACTTTTTACAAAGTTAGCGCGCAGAAGGGGCGGGTTCCCGCGGTCACCTCTGTGCCACTGATATATAAAAAGAACGCGCTTATGCTGGCAAAGCACTTCCGACAAAGTTAGCGCGCAGAAGGGGCGGGTTCCCACGGAAACCTCTGTGCCATATTAATAAAACACACTTATGCTGGCAAAGCACTTCCTAAAAAGTTAGCGCGCAGAAGGGGCGGGTTCCCACGGAAACCTCTGTGCCATATAAATAAAACGCGCTTATGCTGGCAAAGCACTTTCTACAAAGCTAGCGCGCAGAAGGGGCGGGTTCCCACGGAAACCTCTGAGCCATATAAATAAAACACGCTTATGCTGGCAAAGCACTTTCTACAAAGTTAGCGCGCAGAAGGGGCGGGTTCCCGCGGTCACCTCTGTGCCACAGATATATAAACAAAACACGCTTATGCTGGCAAAGCACATTCTGCAAAATTAGCGCGCAGAAGGGGCGGGTTCCCGCAGTCACCTCTGTGCCACAGATATATTTATAAATAAAACACGCTTATGCTGGCAAAGCACTTTCTACAAAGTTAGCGCGCAGAAGGGGCGGGTTCCCGCGGTCACCTCTGTGCCACAGATATATTTATAAATAAAACACGCTTATGCTGGCAAAGCACTTTCTACAAAGTTAGCGCGCAGAAGGGGCGGGTTCCCGCGGTCACCTCTGTGCCACAGATATATAAACAAAACACGCTTATGCTGGCAAAGCACTCTCTACAAAGAGAGTGCGCAGAAGGGGCGAGTTCCCACGGAAACCTCTGTGCCATATAAATAAAACACGCTTATGCTGGCAAAGCACTTTTTACAAAGTTAGCGCGCAGAAGGGGCGGGTTCCCGCGGTCACCTCTGTGCCACTGATATATAAAAAGAACGCGCTTATGCTGGCAAAGCACTTCCGACAAAGTTAGCGCGCAGAAGGGGCGGGTTCCCACGGAAACCTCTGTGCCATATTAATAAAACACACTTATGCTGGCAAAGCACTTCCTAAAAAGTTAGCGCGCAGAAGGGGCGGGTTCCCACGGAAACCTCTGTGCCATATAAATAAAACGCGCTTATGCTGGCAAAGCACTTTCTACAAAGCTAGCGCGCAGAAGGGGCGGGTTCCCACGGAAACCTCTGAGCCATATAAATAAAACACGCTTATGCTGGCAAAGCACTTTCTACAAAGTTAGCGCGCAGAAGGGGCGGGTTCCCGCGGTCACCTCTGTGCCACAGATATATAAACAAAACACGCTTATGCTGGCAAAGCACATTCTGCAAAATTAGCGCGCAGAAGGGGCGGGTTCCCGCGGTCACCTCTGTGCCACAGATATATAAACAACACACGCTTATGCTGGCAAAGCACTTTCTACAAAGTTAGCGCGCAGAAGGGGCGGGTTACCGCGGTCACCTCTGTGCCATATAAATAAAACACGCTTATGCTGGCAAAGCACTTTCTACAAAGTTAGCGCGCAGAAGGGGCGAGTTCCCACGGAAACCTCTGTGCCATATAAATAAAACACACTTATGCTGGCAAAGCACTTTCTAAAAAGTTAGCGCGCAGAAGGGGCGGGTTCCCGCGGTCACCTCTGTGCCATATAAATAAAACACGCTTATGCTGGCAAAGCACTTTCTACAAAGTTAGCGCGCAGAAGGGGCGGGTTCCCGCGGTCACCTCTGTGCCATAAATATAAAACACGCTTATGCTGGCAAAGCACTTTCTACAAAGTTAGCGCGCAGAAGGGGCGGGTTCCCGCGGTCACCTCTGTGCCATATAAATAAAACACGCTTATGCTGGCAAAGCACTTTCTACAAAGTTAGTGCGCAGAAGGGGCGAGTTCCCACGGAAACCTCTGTGCCATATAAATAAAACACGCTTATGCTGGCAAAGCACTTTCTACAAAGTTAGCGCGCAGAATAGCGGGTTCCCGCGGTCACCTCTGTGCCACAGATAAATAAACAAAACACGCTTATGCCGGCAAAGCACTTTCTACAAAGTTAGCGCGCAGAAGGGGCGAGTTCCCACGGAAACTTCTGTGCCATATAAATAAAACACGCTTATGCTGGCAAAGCACTTTCTACAAAGTTAGCGCGCAGAAGGGGCGGGTTCCCGCGGTCACCTCTGTGCCACAGATATATAAACAACACACGCTTATGCTGGCAAAGCACTTTCTACAAAGTTAACGCGCAGAAGGGGCGGGTTCCCGCGGTCACCTTTGTGCCACTGATATATAAAAAACACGCTTATGCTGGCAAAGCACTTCCTACAAAGTTAGCGCGCAGAAGGGGCGGGTTCCCACGGAAACCTCTGTGCCATATAAATAAAACACACTTATGCTGGCAAAGCACTTCCTACAAAGTTGGCGCGCAGAAGGGGCGGGTTCCCACGGAAACCTCTGTGCCATATAAATAAAACGCGCTTATGCTGGCAAAGCACTTTCTACAAAGTTAGCGCGCAGAAGGGGCGGGTTACCACGGAAACCTCTGTGCCATATAAATAAAACACGCTTATGCTGGCAAAGCACTTTCTACAAAGTTAGCGCGCAGAAGGGGCGGGTTCCCGCGGTCACCTCTGTGCCACAGATATATAAACAAAACACGCTTATGCTGGCAAAGCACTTTCTGCAAAGTTAGCGCGCAGAAGGGGCGGGTTCCCGCGGTCACCTCTGTGCCACAGATATATAAACAACACACGCTTATGCTGGCAAAGCACTTTCTACAAAGTTAGCGCGCAGAAGGGGCGGGTTCCCGCGGTCACCTCTGTGCCACTGATATATATAAAAAACACGCTTCTGCTGGCAAAGCACTTTCTACAAAGTTAGTGCGCAGAAGGGGCGAGTTCCCACGGAAACCTCTGTGCCATATAAATAAAACACGCTTATGCTGGCAAAGCACTTTCTACAAATTTAGCGCGCAGAAGGGGCGGGTTCGCGCGGTCACCTCTGTGCCACAGATATATAAAGAAAACACGCTTATGCTGGCAAAGCACTTTCTACAAAGTTAGTGCGCAGAAGGGGCGAGTTCCCACGGAAACCTATGTGCCATATAAATAAAACACGCTTATGCTGGCAAAGCACTTTCTACAAAGTTAGCGCGCAGAAGGGGCGGGTTCCCGCGGTCACCTCTGTGCCACAGATATATAAACAACACACGCTTATGCTGGCAAAGCACTTTCTACAAAGTTAGCGCGCAGAAGGGGCGGGTTCCCGCGGTCACCTCTGTGCCACAGATATATAAACAACACACGCTTATGCTGGCAAAGCACTTTCTACAATGTTAGTGCGCAGAAGGGGCGAGTTCAAACGGAAACCTCTGTGCCATATAAATAAAACACGCTTATGCTGGCAAAGCACTTTCTACAAAGTTAGCGCGCAGAAGGGGCGGGTTCCCGCAGTCACCTCTGTGCCACAGATATATTTATAAATAAAACACGCTTATGCTGGCAAAGCACTTTCTACAAAGTTAGCGCGCAGAAGGGGCGGGTTCCCGCGGTCACCTCTGTGCCACAGATATATTTATAAATAAAACACGCTTATGCTGGCAAAGCACTTTCTACAAAGTCAGCGCGCAGAAGGGGCGGGTTCCCGCGGTCACCTCTGTGCCACAGATATATAAACAAAACACGCTTATGCTGGCAAAGCACTTTCTACAAAGGTAGTGCGCAGAAGGGGCGAGTTCCCACGGAAACCTCTGTGCCATATAAATAAAACACGCTTATGCTGGCAAAGCACTTTCTACAAAGTTAGCGCGCAGAAGGGGCGGGTTCCCGCGGTCACCTCTGTGCCACAGATATATAAACACACGCTTATGCTGGCAAAGCACTTTCTACAATGTTAGTCCGCAGAAGGGGCGAGTTCCCACGGAAACCTCTGTGCCATATAAATAAAACACGCTTATGCTGGCAAAGCACTTTCTACAAAGTTAGCGCGCAGAAGGGGCGGGTTCCCGCAGTCACCTCTGTGCCACAGATATATTTATAAATAAAACACGCTTATGCTGGCAAAGCACTTTCTACAAAGTTAGCGCGCAGAAGGGGCGGGTTCCCGCGGTCACCTCTGTGCCACAGATATATTTATAAATAAAACACGCTTATGCTGGCAAAGCACTTTCTACAAAGTTAGCGCGCAGAAGGGGCGGGTTCCCGCGGTCACCTCTGTGCCACAGATATATAAACAAAACACGCTTATGCTGGCAAAGCACTTTCTACAAAGAGAGTGCGCAGAAGGGGCGAGTTCCCACGGAAACCTCTGTGCCATATAAATAAAACACGCTTATGCTGGCAAAGCACTTTTTACAAAGTTAGCGCGCAGAAGGGGCGGGTTCCCGCGGTCACCTCTGTGCCACTGATATATAAAAAGAACGCGCTTATGCTGGCAAAGCACTTCCGACAAAGTTAGCGCGCAGAAGGGGCGGGTTCCCACGGAAACCTCTGTGCCATATTAATAAAACACACTTATGCTGGCAAAGCACTTCCTAAAAAGTTAGCGCGCAGAAGGGGCGGGTTCCCACGGAAACCTCTGTGCCATATAAATAAAACGCGCTTATGCTGGCAAAGCACTTTCTACAAAGCTAGCGCGCAGAAGGGGCGGGTTCCTACGGAAACCTCTGAGCCATATAAATAAAACACGCTTATGCTGGCAAAGCACTTTCTACAAAGTTAGCGCGCAGAAGGGGCGGGTTCCCGCGGTCACCTCTGTGCCACAGATATATAAACAAAACACGCTTATGCTGGCAAAGCACATTCTGCAAAATTAGCGCGCAGAAGGGGCGGGTTCCCGCGGTCACCTCTGTGCCACAGATATATAAACAACACACGCTTATGCTGGCAAAGCACTTTCTACAAAGTTAGCGCGCAGAAGGGGCGGGTTCCCGCGGTCACCTCTGTGCCACTGATATATAAAAAAAACACGCTTATGCTGGCAAAGCACTTTCTACAAAGTTAGTGCGCAGAAGGGGCGAGTTCCCACGGAAACCTCTGTGCCATATAAATAAAACACGCTTAATGCTGGCAAAGCACTTTCTACAAATTTAGCGCGCAGAAGGGGCGGGTTCGCGCGGTCACCTCTGTGCCACAGATATATAAAGAAAACACGCTTATGCTGGCAAAGCACTTTCTACAAAGTTAGCGCGCAGAAGGGGCGAGTTCCCACGGAAACCTCTGTGCCATATAAATAAAACACGCTTATGCTGGCAAAGCACTTTCTACAAAGTTAGCGCGCAGAAGGGGCGGGTTCCCGCGGTCACCTCTGTGCCATATAAATAAAACACGCTTATGCTGGCAAAGCACTTTCTACAAAGTTAGCGCGCAGAAGGGGCGGGTTCCCGCGGTCACCTCTGTGCCATAAATATAAAACACGCTTATGCTGGCAAAGCACTTTCTACAAAGTTAGCGCGCAGAAGGGGCGGGTTCCCGCGGTCACCTCTGTGCCATATAAATAAAACACGCTTATGCTGGCAAAGCACTTTCTACAAAGTTAGTGCGCAGAAGGGGCGAGTTCCCACGGAAACCTCTGTGCCATATAAATAAAACACGCTTATGCTGGCAAAGCACTTTCTACAAAGTTAGCGCGCAGAAGAGCGGGTTCCCGCGGTCACCTCTGTGCCACAGATAAATAAACAAAACACGCTTATGCCGGCAAAGCACTTTCTACAAAGTTAGCGCGCAGAAGGGGCGAGTTCCCACGGAAACTTCTGTGCCATATAAATAAAACACGCTTATGCTGGCAAAGCACTTTCTACAAAGTTAGCGCGCAGAAGGGGCGGGTTCCCGCGGTCACCTCTGTGCCACAGATATATAAACAACACACGCTTATGCTGGCAAAGCACTTTCTACAAAGTTAGCGCGCAGAAGGGGCGGGTTCCCGCGGTCACCTTTGTGCCACTGATATATAAAAAACACGCTTATGCTGGCAAAGCACTTCCTACAAAGTTAGCGCGCAGAAGGGGCGGGTTCCCACGGAAACCTCTGTGCCATATAAATAAAACACACTTATGCTGGCAAAGCACTTCCTACAAAGTTAGCGCGCAGAAGGGGCGGGTTCCCACGGAAACCTCTGTGCCATATAAATAAAACGCGCTTATGCTGGCAAAGCACTTTCTACAAAGTTAGCGCGCAGAAGGGGCGGGTTACCACGGAAACCTCTGTGCCATATAAATAAAACACGCTTATGCTGGCAAAGCACTTTCTACAAAGTTAGCGCGCAGAAGGGGCGGGTTCCCGCGGTCACCTCTGTGCCACAGATATATAAACAAAACACGCTTATGCTGGCAAAGCACTTTCTGCAAAGTTAGCGCGCAGAAGGGGCGGGTTCCCGCGGTCACCTCTGTGCCACAGATATATAAACAACACACGCTTATGCTGGCAAAGCACTTTCTACAAAGTTAGCGCGCAGAAGGGGCGGGTTCCCGCGGTCACCTCTGTGCCACTGATATATATAAAAAAAACACGCTTCTGCTGGCAAAGCACTTTCTACAAAGTTAGTGCGCAGAAGGGGCGAGTTCCCACGGAAACCTCTGTGCCATATAAATAAAACACGCTTATGCTGGCAAAGCACTTTCTACAAATTTAGCGCGCAGAAGGGGCGGGTTCGCGCGGTCACGTCTGTGCCACAGATATATAAAGAAAACACGCTTATGCTGGCAAAGCACTTTCTACAAAGTTAGTGCGCAGAAGGGGCGAGTTCCCACGGAAACCTCTGTGCCATATAAATAAAACACGCTTATGCTGGCAAAGCACTTTCTACAAAGTTAACGCGCAGAAGGGGCGGGTTCCCGCAGTCACCTCTGTGCCACAGATATATTTATAAATAAAACACGCTTATGCTGGCAAAGCACTTTCTACAAAGTTAGCCCGCAGAAGGGGCGGGTTCCCGCGGTCACCTCTGTGCCACAGATATATTTATAAATAAAACACGCTTATGCTGGCAAAGCACTTTCTACAAAGTTAGCGCGCAGAAGGGGCGGGTTCCCGCGGTCACCTCTGTGCCACAGATATATAAACAAAACACGCATATGCTGGCAAAGCACTTTCTACAAAGGTAGTGCGCAGAAGGGGCGAGTTCCCACGGAAACCTCTGTGCCATATAAATAAAACACGCTTATGCTGGCAAAGCACTTTCTACAAAGTTAGCGCGCAGAAGGGGCGGGTTCCCGCGGTCACCTCTGTGCCACAGATATATAAACAAAACACGCTTATGCTGGCAAAGCACTTTCTACAAAATTAGCGCGCAGAAGGGGCGAGTTCCCACGGAAACCTCTGTGCCATATAAATAAAACACGCTTATGCTGGCAAAGCACTTTCTACAAAGTTAGCGCGCAGAAGGGGCGGGTTCCCGCGGTCACCTCTGTGCCACTGATATATAAACAACACACGCTTATGCTGGCAAAGCACTTTGTACAAAGTTAGCGCGCAGAAGGGGCGGGTTCCCGCGGTCACCTCTGTGCCACTGATATATAAACAACACACGCTTATGCTGGCAAAGCACTTTCTACAAAGTTAGCGCGCAGAAGGGGCGGGTTCCCGCGGTCACCTCTGTGCCACTGATATATAAAAAAAACACGCTTATGCTGGCAAAGCACTTTCTACAAAGTTAGCGCGCAGAAGGGCGGGTTCCCGCGGTCACCTCTGTGCCACTGATATATAAAAAAAAACACGCTTATGCTGGCAAAGCACTTTCTACAAAGTTAGTGCGCAGAAGGGGCGAGTTCCCACGGAAACCTCTGTGCCATATAAATAAAACACGCTTAATGCTGGCAAAGCACTTTCTACAAATTTAGCGCGCAGAAGGGGCGGGTTCGCGCGGTCACCTCTGTGCCACAGATATATAAAGAAAACACGCTTATGCTGGCAAAGCACTTTCTACAAAGTTAGCGCGCAGAAGGGGCGAGTTCCCACGGAAACCTCTGTGCCATATAAATAAAACACGCTTATGCTGGCAAAGCACTTTCTACAAAGTTAGCGCGCAGAAGGGGCGAGTTCCCACGGAAACCTCTGTGCCATATAAATAAAACACACTTATGCTGGCAAAGCACTTTCTAAAAAGTTAGCGCGCAGAAGGGGCGGGTTCCCGCGGTCACCTCTGTGCCATATAAATAAAACACGCTTATGCTGGTAAAGCACTTTCTACAAAGTTAGCGCGCAGAAGGGGCGGGTTCCCGCGGTCACCTCTGTGCCATATAAATAAAACACGCTTATGCTGGCAAAGCACTTTCTACAAAGTTAGCGCGCCGAAGGGGCGGGTTCCCACGGTCACCTCTGTGCCATAAAAATAAAACACGCTTATGCTGGCAAAGCACTTTCTACAAATTTAGCGCGCAGAAGGGGCGGGTTCGCGCGGTCACCTCTGTGCCACAGATATATAAACAAAACACGCTTATGCTGGCAAAGCACTTTCTACAAAGTTAGCGCGCAGAAGGGGCGAGTTCCCACGGAAACCTCTGTGCCATATAAATAAAACGCGCTTATGCTGGCAAAGCACTTTCTACAAAGTTAGCGCGCAGAAGGGGCGGGTTCCCGCGGTCACCTCTGTGCCATAAAAATAAAACACGCTTATGCTGGCAAAACACTTTCTACAAATTTAGCGCGCAGAAGGGGCGGGTTCGCGCGGTCACCTCTGTGCCACAGATATATAAACAAAACACGCTTATGCTGGCAAAGCACTTTCTACAAAGTTAGCGCGCAGAAGGGGCGAGTTCCCACGGAAACCTCTGTGCCATATAAATAAAACACGCTTATGCTGGCAAAGCACTTTCTACAAAGTTAGCGCGCAGAAGGGGCGGGTTCCCGTGGTCACCTCTGTTCCACAGATATATAAACAAAACACGCTTATGCTGGCAAAGCACTTTCTACAAAGTTAGTGCGCAGAAGGGGCGAGTTCCCACGGAAACCTCTGTGCCACATAAATAAAACACGCTTATGCTGGCAAAGCACTTTCTACAAAGTTAGCGCGCAGAAGGGGCGGGTTCCCGCGGTCACCTCTGTGCCACAGATATATAAACAACACACGCTTATGCTGGCAAAGCACTTTCTACAAAGTTAGCGCGCCGAAGGGGCGGGTTCCCGCGGTCACCTCTGTGCCACTGATATATAAAAAAAAACTCGCTTATGCTGGCAAAGCACTTCCTACAAAGTTAGCGCGCAGAAGGGGCGGGTTCCCACGGAAACCTCTGTGCCATATAAATAAAACACACTTATGCTGGCAAAGCACTTCCTACAAAGTTAGCGCGCAGAAGGGGCGGGTTCCCACGGAAACCTCTGTGCCATATAAATAAAACGCGCTTATGTTGGCAAAGCACTTTCTACAAAGCTAGCGCGCAGAAGGGGCGGGTTCCCACGGAAACCTCTGTGCCATATAAATAAAACACGCTTATGCTGGCAAAGCACTTTCTACAAAGTTAGCGCGCAGAAGGGGCGGGTTCCCGCGGTCACCTCTGTGCCACAGATATATAAACAAAACACGCTTATGCTGGCAAAGCAATTTCTGCAAAGTTAGCGCGCAGAAGGGGCGGGTTCCCGCGGTCACCTCTGTGCCACAGATATATAAACAACACACGCTTATGCTGGTAAAGCACTTTCTACAAAGTTAGCGCGCAGAAGGGGCGGGTTCCCGCGGTCACCTCTGTGCCACTGATATATAAAAAAAACACGCTTATGCTGGCAAAGCACTTTCTACAAAGTTAGTGCGCAGAAGGGGCGAGTTCCCACGGAAACCTCTGTGCCATATAAATAAAACACGCTTAATGCTGGCAAAGCACTTTCTACAAATTTAGCGCGCAGAAGGGGCGGGTTCGCGCGGTCACCTCTGTGCCACAGATATATAAAGAAAACACGCTTATGCTGGCAAAGCACTTTCTACAAAGTTAGCGCGCAGAAGGGGCGAGTTCCCACGGAAACCTCTGTGCCATATAAATAAAACACGCTTATGCTGGCAAAGCACTTTCTACAAAGTTAGCGCGCAGAAGGGGCGAGTTCCCAGGGAAACCTCTGTGCCATATAAATAAAACACACTTATGCTGGCAAAGCACTTTCTAAAAAGTTAGCGCGCAGAAGGGGCGGGTTCCCGCGGTCACCTCTGTGCCATATAAATAAAACACGCTTATGCTGGCAAAGCACTTTCTACAAAGTTAGCGCGCTGAAGGGGCGGGTTCCCGCGGTCACCTCTGTGCCATATAAATAAAACACGCTTATGCTGGCAAAGCACTTTCTACAAAGTTAGCGCGCAGAAGGGGCGGGTTCCCGCGGTCACCTCTGTGCCATAAAAATAAAACACGCTTATGCTGGCAAAGCACTTTCTACAAATTTAGCGCGCAGAAGGGGCGGGTTCGCGCGGTCACCTCTGTGCCACAGATATATAAACAAAACACGCTTATGCTGGCAAAGCACTTTCTACAAAGTTAGCGCGCAGAAGGGGCGAGTTCCCACGGAAACCTCTGTGCCATATAAATAAAACACGCTTATGCTGGCAAAGCACTTTCTACAAAGTTAGCGCGCAGAAGGGGCGGGTTCCCGCGGTCACCTCTGTTCCACAGATATATAAACAAAACACGCTTATGCTGGCAAAGCACTTTCTACAAAGTTAGTGCGCAGAAGGGGCGAGTTCCCACGGAAACCTCTGTGCCACATAAATAAAACACGCTTATGCTGGCAAAGCACTTTCTACAAAGTTAGCGCGCCGAAGGGGCGGGTTCCCACGGTCACCTCTGTGCCATAAAAATAAAACACGCTTATGCTGGCAAAGCACTTTCTACAAAGTTAGCGCGCCGAAGGGGCGGGTTCCCACGGTCACCTCTGTGCCATAAAAATAAAACACGCTTATGCTGGCAAAGCACTTTCTACAAATTTAGCGCGCAGAAGGGGCGGGTTCGCGCGGTCACCTCTGTGCCACAGATATATAAACAAAACACGCTTATGCTGGCAAAGCACTTTCTACAAAGTTAGCGCGCAGAAGGGGCGAGTTCCCACGGAAACCTCTGTGCCATATAAATAAAACGCGCTTATGCTGGCAAAGCACTTTCTACAAAGTTAGCGCGCAGAAGGGGCGGGTTCCCGCGGTCACCTCTGTGCCATAAAAATAAAACACGCTTATGCTGGCAAAACACTTTCTACAAATTTAGCGCGCAGAAGGGGCGGGTTCGCGCGGTCACCTCTGTGCCACAGATATATAAACAAAACACGCTTATGCTGGCAAAGCACTTTCTACAAAGTTAGCGCGCAGAAGGGGCGAGTTCCCACGGAAACCTCTGTGCCATATAAATAAAACACGCTTATGCTGGCAAAGCACTTTCTACAAAGTTAGCGCGCAGAAGGGGCGGGTTCCCGTGGTCACCTCTGTTCCACAGATATATAAACAAAACACGCTTATGCTGGCAAAGCACTTTCTACAAAGTTAGTGCGCAGAAGGGGCGAGTTCCCACGGAAACCTTTGTGCCACATAAATAAAACACGCTTATGCTGGCAAAGCACTTTCTACAAAGTTAGCGCGCAGAAGGGGCGGGTTCCCGCGGTCACCTCTGTGCCACAGATATATAAACAACACACGCTTATGCTGGCAAAGCACTTTCTACAAAGTTAGCGCGCCGAAGGGGCGGGTTCCCGCGGTCACCTCTGTGCCACTGATATATAAAAAAAAACTCGCTTATGCTGGCAAAGCACTTCCTACAAAGTTAGCGCGCAGAAGGGGCGGGTTCCCACGGAAACCTCTGTGCCATATAAATAAAACACACTTATGCTGGCAAAGCACTTCCTACAAAGTTAGCGCGCAGAAGGGGCGGGTTCCCACGGAAACCTCTGTGCCATATAAATAAAACGCGCTTATGTTGGCAAAGCACTTTCTACAAAGCTAGCGCGCAGAAGGGGCGGGTTCCCACGGAAACCTCTGTGCCATATAAATAAAACACGCTTATGCTGGCAAAGCACTTTCTACAAAGTTAGCGCGCAGAAGGGGCGGGTTCCCGCGGTCACCTCTGTGCCACAGATATATAAACAAAACACGCTTATGCTGGCAAAGCAATTTCTGCAAAGTTAGCGCGCAGAAGGGGCGGGTTCCCGCGGTCACCTCTGTGCCACAGATATATAAACAACACACGCTTATGCTGGTAAAGCACTTTCTACAAAGTTAGCGCGCAGAAGGGGCGGGTTCCCGCGGTCACCTCTGTGCCACTGATATATAAAAAAAAACACGCTTATGCTGGCAAAGCACTTTCTACAAAGTTAGTGCGCAGAAGGGGCGAGTTCCCACGGAAACCTCTGTGCCATATAAATAAAACACGCTTAATGCTGGCAAAGCACTTTCTACAAATTTAGCGCGCAGAAGGGGCGGGTTCGCGCGGTCACCTCTGTGCCACAGATATATAAAGAAAACACGCTTATGCTGGCAAAGCACTTTCTACAAAGTTAGCGCGCAGAAGGGGCGAGTTCCCACGGAAACCTCTGTGCCATATAAATAAAACACGCTTATGCTGGCAAAGCACTTTCTACAAAGTTAGCGCGCAGAAGGGGCGAGTTCCCAGGGAAACCTCTGTGCCATATAAATAAAACACACTTATGCTGGCAAAGCACTTTCTAAAAAGTTAGCGCGCAGAAGGGGCGGGTTCCCGCGGTCACCTCTGTGCCATATAAATAAAACACGCTTATGCTGGCAAAGCACTTTCTACAAAGTTAGCGCGCTGAAGGGGCGGGTTCCCGCGGTCACCTCTGTGCCATATAAATAAAACACGCTTATGCTGGCAAAGCACTTTCTACAAAGTTAGCGCGCAGAAGGGGCGGGTTCCCGCGGTCACCTCTGTGCCATAAAAATAAAACACGCTTATGCTGGCAAAGCACTTTCTACAAATTTAGCGCGCAGAAGGGGCGGGTTCGCGCGGTCACCTCTGTGCCACAGATATATAAACAAAACACGCTTATGCTGGCAAAGCACTTTCTACAAAGTTAGCGCGCAGAAGGGGCGAGTTCCCACGGAAACCTCTGTGCCATATAAATAAAACACGCTTATGCTGGCAAAGCACTTTCTACAAAGTTAGCGCGCAGAAGGGGCGGGTTCCCGCGGTCACCTCTGTTCCACAGATATATAAACAAAACACGCTTATGCTGGCAAAGCACTTTCTACAAAGTTAGTGCGCAGAAGGGGCGAGTTCCCACGGAAACCTCTGTGCCACATAAATAAAACACGCTTATGCTGGCAAAGCACTTTCTACAAAGTTACCGCGCAGAAGGGGCGGGTTCCCGCGGTCACCTCTGTGCCACAGATATATAAACAACACACGCCTATGCTGACAAAGCACTTTCTACAAAGTTAGCGCGTAGAAGGGGCGGGTTCCCGCGGTCACCTCTGTGCCACAGATATATAAACAACAAACGCTTATGCTGGCTTAGCACTTTCTACAAAGTTAGCGCGCAGAAGGGGCGGGTTCCCGCTGTCACCTCTGTGCCACAGATATATAAACAACACACGCTTATGCTGGCAAAGCACTTTCTACAATGTTAGTGCGCAGAAGGGGCGGGTTCCCGCAGTCACCTCTGTGCCACAGATATATTTATAAATAAAACACGCTTATGCTGGCAAAGCACTTTCTACAAAGTTAGCGCGCAGAAGGGGCGGGTTTCCGCGATCACCTCTGTGCCACAGATATATAAACAAAACACGCTTATGCTGGCAAAGCACTTTCTACAAAGTTAGTGCGCAGAAGGGGCGAGTTCCCACGGAAACCTCTGTGCCATATAAATAAAACACGCTTATGCTGGCAAAGCACTTTCAACAAAGTTAGCGCGCAGAAGGGGCGGGTTCCCGCGGTCACCTCTGTGCCACAGATATATAAACAAAACACGCTTATGCTGGCAAAGCACTTTCTACAAAGTTAGCGCGCAGAAGGGGCGAGTTCCCACGGTCACCTCTGTGCCACAGATATATAAAGAACACACGCTTATGCTGGCAAAGCACTTTCTACAATGTTAGTGCGCAGAAGGGGCGGGTTCCCGCAGTCACCTCTGTGCCACAGATATATTTATAAATAAAACACGCTTATGCTGGCAAAGCACTTTCTACAAAGTTAGCGCGCAGAAGGGGCGGGTTCCCGCTGTCACCTCTGTGCCACAGATATATAAACAACACACGCTTATGCTGGCAAAGCACTTTCTACAATGTTAGTGCGCAGAAGGGGCGGGTTCCCGCAGTCACCTCTGTGCCACAGATATATTTATAAATAAAACACGCTTATGCTGGCAAAGCACTTTCTACAAAGTTAGCGCGCAGAAGGGGCGGGTTTCCGCGGTCACCTCTGTGCCACAGATATATAAACAAAACACGCTTATGCTGGCAAAGCACTTTCTACAAAGTTAGTGCGCAGAAGGGGCGAGTTCCCACGGAAACCTCTGTGCCATATAAATAAAACACGCTTATTCTGGCAAAGCACTTTCTACAAAGTTAGCGCGCAGAAGGGGCGGGTTCCCGCGGTCACCTCTGTGCCACAGATATATAAACAAAACACGCCTATGCTGGCAAAGCACTCTCTACAAAGTTAGTGCGCTGAAGGGGCGAGTTCCCACGGAAACCTCTGTGCCATATAAATAAAACACGCTTATGCTGGCAAAGCACTTTCTACAAAGTTAGCGCGCAGAAGGGGCGGGTTCCCGCGGTCACCTCTGTGCCACAGATATATAAACAAAACACGCTTATGCTGGCAAAGCACTTTCTACAAAGTTAGCGCGCAGAAGGGGCGGGTTCCCGCGGTCAACTCTGTGCCACAGATATATAAACAAAACACGCTTATGCTGGCAAAGCACTTTCTACAAAGTTAGCGCGCAGAAGGGGCGGGTTCCCGCGGTCACCTCTGTGCCATATAAATAAAACACGCTTATGCTGGCAAAGCACTTTCTACAAAGTTAGCGCGCAGAAGGGGCGGGTTCCCGCGGTCACCTCTGTGCCATATAAATAAAACACACTTATGCTGGCAAAGCACTTTCTACAAAGTTAGCGCGCAGAAGGGGCGGGTTCCCGCGGCCACCTCTGTGCCATTTAAATAAAACACGCTTATGTTGGCAAAGCACTTTCTACAAAGTTAGCGCGCAGAAGGGGCGGGTTCCCGCGGTCACCTCTGTGCCATATAAATAAAACACGCTTATGCTGGCAAAGCACTTTCTACAAAGTTAGCGCGCAGAAGGGGCGGGTTCCCACGGAAACCTCTGTGCCATATAAATAAAACACACTTAGGCTGGCAAAGCACTTTCTGCATAGTTAGCGCGCAGAAGAGGCGGGTTCCCACGGAAACCTCTGTGCCATATAAATAAAACACGTTTATGCTGGCAAAGCACTTTCTAAAAAGTTAGCGCGCAGAAGGGGCGGGTTCCCGCGGTCACCTCTGTGCCACAGATATATAAACAAAACACGCTTATGCTGGCAAAGCACTTTCTACAAAGTTAGTGCGCAGAAGGGGCGAGTTCCCACGGAAACCTCTGTGCCATATAAATAAAACACGCTTATGCTGGCAAAGCACTTTCTACAAATTTAGCGCGCAGAAGGGGCGGGTTCGCGCGGTCACCTCTGTGCCACAGATATATAAACAAAACACGCTTATGCTGGCAAAGCACTTTCTACAAAGTTAGTGCGCAGAAGGGGCGAGTTCCCACGGAAACCTCTGTGCCACATAAATAAAACACGCTTATGCTGGCAAAGCACTTTCTACAAAGTTAGCGCGCAGAAGGGGCGGGTTCCCGCGGTCACCTCTGTGCCACAGATATATAAACAACACACGCTTATGCTGGCAAAGCACTTTCTACAAAGTTAGCGCGCAGAAGGGGCGGGTTCCCGCGGTCACCTCTGTGCCACTGATATATAAAAAAAAACTCGCTTATGCTGGCAAAGCACTTTCTACAAAGTTAGCGCGCAGAAGGGGCGGGTTCCCGCGGTCACCTCTGTGCCACTGATATATATAAAAAAACACGCTTCTGCTGGCAAAGCACTTTCTACAAAGTTAGTGCGCAGAAGGGGCGAGTTCCCACGGAAACCTCTGTGCCATATAAATAAAACACGCTTATGCTGGCAAAGCACTTTCTACAAATTTAGCGCGCAGAAGGGGCGGGTTCGCGCGGTCACCTCTGTGCCACAGATATATAAAGAAAACACGCTTATGCTGGCAAAGCACTTTCTACAAAGTTAGTGCGCAGAAGGGGCGGGTTCCCGCAGTCACCTCTGTGCCACAGATATATTTATAAATAAAACACGCTTATGCTTGCAAAGCACTTTCTACAAAGTTAGCGCGCAGAAGGGGCGGGATCCCGCGGTCACCTCTGTGCCACAGATATATTTATAAATAAAACACGCTTATGCTGGCAAAGCACTTTCTACAAAGTTAGCGCGCAGAAGGGGCGGGTTCCCGCGATCACCTCTGTGCCACAGATATATAAACAAAACACGCTTATGCTGGCAAAGCACTTTCTACAAAGGTAGTGCGCAGAAGGGGCGGGTTCCCGCGGTCACCTCTGTGCCATATATAAACAACACACGCTTATGCTGGCAAAGCACTTTGTACAAAGTTAGCGCGCAGAAGGGGCGGGTTCCCGCGGTCACCTCTGTGCCACTGATATATAAAAAAAACTCGCTTATGCTGGCAAAGCACTTCCTACAAAGTTAGCGCGCAGAAGGGGCGGGTTCCCACGGAAGCCTCTGTGCCATATAAATAAAACAAACTTATGCTGGCAAAGCACTTCCTACAAAGTTAGCGCGCAGAAGGGGCGGGTTCCCACGGAAACCTCTGTGCCATATAAATAAAACGCGCTTATGCTGGCAAAGCACTTTCTACAAAGCTAGCGCGCAGAAGGGGCGGGTTCGCACGGAAACCTCTGTGCCATATAAATAAAACACGCTTATGCTGGCAAAGCACTTTCTACAAAGTTAGCGCGCAGAAGGGGCGGGTTCCCGCGGTCACCTCTGTGCCACAGATATATAAACAAAACACGCTTATGCTGGCAAGGCACTTTCTACAAAGTTAGCGCGCAGAAGGGACGAGTTCCCACGGAAACCTCTGTGCCATATAAATAAAACACGCTTATGCTGGCAAAGCACTTTCTACAAAGTTAGCGCGCAGAAGGGGCGGGTTCCCGCGGTCACCTCTGTTCCACAGATATATAAACAAAACACGCTTATGCTGGCAAAGCACTTTCTACAAAGTTAGTGCGCAGAAGGGGCGGGTTCCCACGGAAACCTCTGTGCCATATAAATAAAACACACTTATGCTGGCAAAGCACTTCCTACAAAGTTAGCGCGCAGAAGGGGCGGGTTCCCACGGAAACCTCTGTGCCATATAAATAAAACGCGCTTATGCTGGCAAAGCACTTTCTACAAAGTTAGCGCGCAGAAGGGGCGGGTTCCCACGGAAACCTCTGTGCCATATAAATAAAACACGCTTATGCTGGCAAAGCACTTTCTACAAAGTTAGCGCACAGAAGGGGCGGGTTCCCGCGGTCACCTCTGTGCCACAGATATATAAACAAAACACGCTTATGCTGGCAAAGCACTTTCTGCAAAGTTAGCGCGCAGAAGGGGCGGGTTCCCTCGGTCACCTCTGTGCCACAGATATATAAACAACACACGCTTATGCTGGCAAAGCACTTTCTACAAAGTTAGCGCGCAGAAGGGGCGGGTTCCCGCGGTCACCTCTGTGCCACTGATATATATAAAAAAACACGCTTATGCTGGCAAAGCACTTTCTACAAAGTTAGTGCGCAGAAGGGGCGAGTTCCCACGGAAACCTCTGTGCCATATAAATAAAACACGCTTATGCTGGCAAAGCATTTTCTACAAATTTAGCGCGCAGAAGGGGCGGGTTCGCGCGGTCACCTCTGTGCCACAGATATATAAAGAAAACACGCTTATGCTGGCAAAGCACTTTCTACAAAGTTAGTGCGCAGAAGGGGCGAGTTCCCACGGAAACCTATGTGCCATATAAATAAAACACGCTTATGCTGGCAAAGCACTTTCTACAAAGTTAGCGCGCAGAAGGGGCGGGTTCCCGCGGTCACCTCTGTGCCACAGATATATAAACAACACACGCTTATGCTGGCAAAGCACTTTCTACAAAGTTAGCGCGCAGAAGGGGCGGGTTCCCGCGGTCACCTCTGTGCCACAGATATATAAACAACACACGCTTATGCTGGCAAAGCACTTTCTACAATGTTAGTGCGCAGAAGGGGCGAGTTCAAACGGAAACCTCTGTGCCATATAAATAAAACACGCTTATGCTGTCAAAGCACTTTCTACAAAGTTAGCGCGCAGAAGGGGCGGGTTCCCGCAGTCACCTCTGTGCCACAGATATATTTATAAATAAAACACGCTTATGCTGGCAAAGCACTTTCTACAAAGTTAGCGCGCAGAAGGGGCGGGTTCCCGCGGTCACCTCTGTGCCACAGATATATTTATAAATAAAACACGCTTATGCTGGCAAAGCACTTTCTACAAAGTTAGCGCGCAGAAGGGGCGGGTTCCCGCGGTCACCTCTGTGCCACAGATATATAAACAAAACACGCTTATGCTGGCAAAGCACTTTCTACAAAGGTAGTGCGCAGAAGGGGCGAGTTCCCACGGAAACCTCTGTGCCATATAAACAAAACACGCTTATGCTGGCAAAGCACTTTCTACAAAGTTAGCGCGCAGAAGGGGCGGGTTCCCGCGGTCACCTCTGTGCCACAGATATATAAACACACGCTTATGCTGGCAAAGCACTTTCTACAATGTTAGTGCGCAGAAGGGGCGAGTTCCCACGGAAACCTCTGTGCCATATAAATAAAACACGCTTATGCTGGCAAAGCACTTTCTACAAAGTTAGCGCGCAGAAGGGGCGGGTTCCCGCAGTCACCTCTGTGCCACAGATATATTTATAAATAAAACACGCTTATGCTGGCAAAGCACTTTCTACAAAGTTAGCGCGCAGAAGGGGCGGGTTCCCGCGGTCACCTCTGTGCCACAGATATATTTATAAATAAAACACGCTTATGCTGGCAAAGCACTTTCTACAAAGTTAGCGCGCAGAAGGGGCGGGTTCCCGCGGTCACCTCTGTGCCACAGATATATAAACAAAACACGCTTATGCTGGCAAAGCACTTTCTACAAAGAGAGTGCGCAGAAGGGGCGAGTTCCCCCGGAAACCTCTGTGCCATATAAATAAAACACGCTTATGCTGGCAAAGCACTTTTTACAAAGTTAGCGCGCAGAAGGGGCGGGTTCCCGCGGTCACCTCTGTGCCACTGATATATAAAAAGAACGCGCTTATGCTGGCAAAGCACTTCCGACAAAGTTAGCGCGCAGAAGGGGCGGGTTCCCACGGAAACCTCTGTGCCATATTAATAAAACACACTTATGCTGGCAAAGCACTTCCTAAAAAGTTAGCGCGCAGAAGGGGCGGGTTCCCACGGAAACCTCTGTGCCATATAAATAAAACGCGCTTATGCTGGCAAAGCACTTTCTACAAAGCTAGCGCGCAGAAGGGGCGGGTTCCCACGGAAACCTCTGAGCCATATAAATAAAACACGCTTATGCTGGCAAAGCACTTTCTACAAAGTTAGCGCGCAGAAGGGGCGGGTTCCCGCGGTCACCTCTGTGCCACAGATATATAAACAAAACACGCTTATGCTGGCAAAGCACATTCTGCAAAATTAGCGCGCAGAAGGGGCGGGTTCCCGCGGTCACCTCTGTGCCACAGATATATAAACAACACACGCTTATGCTGGCAAAGCACTTTCTACAAAGTTAGCGCGCAGAAGGGGCGGGTTCCCGCGGTCACCTCTGTGCCACTGATATATAAAAAAAACACGCTTATGCTGGCAAAGCACTTTCTACAAAGTTAGTGCGCAGAAGGGGCGAGTTCCCACGGAAACCTCTGTGCCATATAAATAAAACACGCTTAATGCTGGCAAAGCACTTTCTACAAATTTAGCGCGCAGAAGGGGCGGGTTCGCGCGGTCACCTCTGTGCCACAGATATATAAAGAAAACACGCTTATGCTGGCAAAGCACTTTCTACAAAGTTAGCGCGCAGAAGGGGCGAGTTCCCACGGAAACCTCTGTGCCATATAAATAAAACACGCTTATGCTGGCAAAGCACTTTCTACAAAGTTAGCGCGCAGAAGGGGCGAGTTCCCACGGAAACCTCTGTGCCATATAAATAAAACACACTTATGCTGGCAAAGCACTTTCTAAAAAGTTAGCGCGCAGAAGGGGCGGGTTCCCGCGGTCACCTCTGTGCCATATAAATAAAACACGCTTATGCTGGCAAAGCACTTTCTACAAAGTTAGCGCGCAGAAGGGGCGGGTTCCCGCGGTCACCTCTGTGCCATAAATATAAAACACGCTTATGCTGGCAAAGCACTTTCTACAAAGTTAGCGCGCAGAAGGGGCGGGTTCCCGCGGTCACCTCTGTGCCATATAAATAAAACACGCTTATGCTGGCAAAGCACTTTCTACAAAGTTAGTGCGCAGAAGGGGCGAGTTCCCACGGAAACCTCTGTGCCATATAAATAAAACACGCTTATGCTGGCAAAGCACTTTCTACAAAGTTAGCGCGCAGAAGAGCGGGTTCCCGCGGTCACCTCTGTGCCACAGATAAATAAACAAAACACGCTTATGCTGGCAAAGCACTTTCTACAAAGTTAGCGCGCAGAAGGGGCGGGTTCCCGCGGTCACCTCTGTGCCACTGATATATATAAAAAAACACGCTTATGCTGGCAAAGCACTTTCTACAAAGTTAGTGCGCAGAAGGGGCGAGTTCCCACGGAAACCTCTGTGCCATATAAATAAAACACGCTTATGCTGGCAAAGCATTTTCTACAAATTTAGCGCGCAGAAGGGGCGGGTTCGCGCGGTCACCTCTGTGCCACAGATATATAAAGAAAACACGCTTATGCTGGCAAAGCACTTTCTACAAAGTTAGTGCGCAGAAGGGGCGAGTTCCCACGGAAACCTATGTGCCATATAAATAAAACACGCTTATGCTGGCAAAGCACTTTCTACAAAGTTAGCGCGCAGAAGGGGCGGGTTCCCGCGGTCACCTCTGTGCCACAGATATATAAACAACACACGCTTATGCTGGCAAAGCACTTTCTACAAAGTTAGCGCGCAGAAGGGGCGGGTTCCCGCGGTCACCTCTGTGCCACAGATATATAAACAACACACGCTTATGCTGGCAAAGCACTTTCTACAATGTTAGTGCGCAGAAGGGGCGAGTTCAAACGGAAACCTCTGTGCCATATAAATAAAACACGCTTATGCTGTCAAAGCACTTTCTACAAAGTTAGCGCGCAGAAGGGGCGGGTTCCCGCAGTCACCTCTGTGCCACAGATATATTTATAAATAAAACACGCTTATGCTGGCAAAGCACTTTCTACAAAGTTAGCGCGCAGAAGGGGCGGGTTCCCGCGGTCACCTCTGTGCCACAGATATATTTATAAATAAAACACGCTTATGCTGGCAAAGCACTTTCTACAAAGTTAGCGCGCAGAAGGGGCGGGTTCCCGCGGTCACCTCTGTGCCACAGATATATAAACAAAACACGCTTATGCTGGCAAAGCACTTTCTACAAAGGTAGTGCGCAGAAGGGGCGAGTTCCCACGGAAACCTCTGTGCCATATAAACAAAACACGCTTATGCTGGCAAAGCACTTTCTACAAAGTTAGCGCGCAGAAGGGGCGGGTTCCCGCGGTCACCTCTGTGCCACAGATATATAAACACACGCTTATGCTGGCAAAGCACTTTCTACAATGTTAGTGCGCAGAAGGGGCGAGTTCCCACGGAAACCTCTGTGCCATATAAATAAAACACGCTTATGCTGGCAAAGCACTTTCTACAAAGTTAGCGCGCAGAAGGGGCGGGTTCCCGCAGTCACCTCTGTGCCACAGATATATTTATAAATAAAACACGCTTATGCTGGCAAAGCACTTTCTACAAAGTTAGCGCGCAGAAGGGGCGGGTTCCCGCGGTCACCTCTGTGCCACAGATATATTTATAAATAAAACACGCTTATGCTGGCAAAGCACTTTCTACAAAGTTAGCGCGCAGAAGGGGCGGGTTCCCGCGGTCACCTCTGTGCCACAGATATATAAACAAAACACGCTTATGCTGGCAAAGCACTTTCTACAAAGAGAGTGCGCAGAAGGGGCGAGTTCCCCCGGAAACCTCTGTGCCATATAAATAAAACACGCTTATGCTGGCAAAGCACTTTTTACAAAGTTAGCGCGCAGAAGGGGCGGGTTCCCGCGGTCACCTCTGTGCCACTGATATATAAAAAGAACGCGCTTATGCTGGCAAAGCACTTCCGACAAAGTTAGCGCGCAGAAGGGGCGGGTTCCCACGGAAACCTCTGTGCCATATTAATAAAACACACTTATGCTGGCAAAGCACTTCCTAAAAAGTTAGCGCGCAGAAGGGGCGGGTTCCCACGGAAACCTCTGTGCCATATAAATAAAACGCGCTTATGCTGGCAAAGCACTTTCTACAAAGCTAGCGCGCAGAAGGGGCGGGTTCCCACGGAAACCTCTGAGCCATATAAATAAAACACGCTTATGCTGGCAAAGCACTTTCTACAAAGTTAGCGCGCAGAAGGGGCGGGTTCCCGCGGTCACCTCTGTGCCACAGATATATAAACAAAACACGCTTATGCTGGCAAAGCACATTCTGCAAAATTAGCGCGCAGAAGGGGCGGGTTCCCGCGGTCACCTCTGTGCCACAGATATATAAACAACACACGCTTATGCTGGCAAAGCACTTTCTACAAAGTTAGCGCGCAGAAGGGGCGGGTTCCCGCGGTCACCTCTGTGCCACTGATATATAAAAAAAACACGCTTATGCTGGCAAAGCACTTTCTACAAAGTTAGTGCGCAGAAGGGGCGAGTTCCCACGGAAACCTCTGTGCCATATAAATAAAACACGCTTAATGCTGGCAAAGCACTTTCTACAAATTTAGCGCGCAGAAGGGGCGGGTTCGCGCGGTCACCTCTGTGCCACAGATATATAAAGAAAACACGCTTATGCTGGCAAAGCACTTTCTACAAAGTTAGCGCGCAGAAGGGGCGAGTTCCCACGGAAACCTCTGTGCCATATAAATAAAACACGCTTATGCTGGCAAAGCACTTTCTACAAAGTTAGCGCGCAGAAGGGGCGAGTTCCCACGGAAACCTCTGTGCCATATAAATAAAACACACTTATGCTGGCAAAGCACTTTCTAAAAAGTTAGCGCGCAGAAGGGGCGGGTTCCCGCGGTCACCTCTGTGCCATATAAATAAAACACGCTTATGCTGGCAAAGCACTTTCTACAAAGTTAGCGCGCAGAAGGGGCGGGTTCCCGCGGTCACCTCTGTGCCATAAATATAAAACACGCTTATGCTGGCAAAGCACTTTCTACAAAGTTAGCGCGCAGAAGGGGCGGGTTCCCGCGGTCACCTCTGTGCCATATAAATAAAACACGCTTATGCTGGCAAAGCACTTTCTACAAAGTTAGTGCGCAGAAGGGGCGAGTTCCCACGGAAACCTCTGTGCCATATAAATAAAACACGCTTATGCTGGCAAAGCACTTTCTACAAAGTTAGCGCGCAGAAGAGCGGGTTCCCGCGGTCACCTCTGTGCCACAGATAAATAAACAAAACACGCTTATGCTGGCAAAGCACTTTCTACAAAGTTAGCGCGCAGAAGGGGCGGGTTCCCGCGGTCACCTCTGTGCCACAGATATATAAACAACACACGCTTATGCTGGCAAAGCACTTTCTACAAAGTTAGCGCGCAGAAGGGGCGGGTTCCCGCGGTCACCTTTGTGCCACTGATATATAAAAAACACGCTTATGCTGGCAAAGCACTTCCTACAAAGTTAGCGCGCAGAAGGGGCGGGTTCCCACGGAAACCTCTGTGCCATATAAATAAAACACACTTATGCTGGCAAAGCACTTCCTACAAAGTTAGCGCGCAGAAGGGGCGGGTTCCCACGGAAACCTCTGTGCCATATAAATAAAACGCGCTTATGCTGGCAAAGCACTTTCTACAAAGTTAGCGCGCAGAAGGGGCGGGTTACCACGGAAACCTCTGTGCCATATAAATAAAACACGCTTATGCTGGCAAAGCACTTTCTACAAAGTTAGCGCGCAGAAGGGGCGGGTTCCCGCGGTCACCTCTGTGCCACAGATATATAAACAAAACACGCTTATGCTGGCAAAGCACTTTCTGCAAAGTTAGCGCGCAGAAGGGGCGGGTTCCCGCGGTCACCTCTGTGCCACAGATATATAAACAACACACGCTTATGCTGGCAAAGCACTTTCTACAAAGTTAGCGCGCAGAAGGGGCGGGTTCCCGCGGTCACCTCTGTGCCACTGATATATATAAAAAAACACGCTTCTGCTGGCAAAGCACTTTCTACAAAGTTAGTGCGCAGAAGGGGCGAGTTCCCACGGAAACCTCTGTGCCATATAAATAAAACACGCTTATGCTGGCAAAGCACTTTCTACAAAGTTAACGCGCAGAAGGGGCGGGTTCCCGCAGTCACCTCTGTGCCACAGATATATTTATAAATAAAACACGCTTATGCTGGCAAAGCACTTTCTACAAAGTTAGCGCGCAGAAGGGGCGGGTTCCCGCGGTCACCTCTGTGCCACAGATATATAAACAAAACACGCATATGCTGGCAAAGCACTTTCTACAAAGGTAGTGCGCAGAAGGGGCGAGTTCCCACGGAAACCTCTGTGCCATATAAATAAAACACGCTTATGCTGGCAAAGCACTTTCTACAAAGTTAGCGCGCAGAAGGGGCGGGTTCCCGCGGTCACCTCTGTGCCACAGATATATAAACAAAACACGCTTATGCTGGCAAAGCACTTTCTACAAAATTAGCGCGCAGAAGAAGCGAGTTCCCACGGAAACCTCTGTGCCATATAAATAAAACACGCTTATGCTGGCAAAGCACTTTCTACAAAGTTAGCGCGCAGAAGGGGCGGGTTCCCGCGGTCACCTCTGTGCCACTGATATATAAACAACACACGCTTATGCTGGCAAAGCACTTTGTACAAAGTTAGCGCGCAGAAGGGGCGGGTTCCCGCGGTCACCTCTGTGCCACTGATATATAAAAAAAAAACTCGCTTATGCTGGCAAAGCACTTCCTACAAAGTTAGCGCGCAGAAGGGGCGGGTTCCCGCGGAAACCTCTGTGCCATATAAATAAAACACACTTATGCTGGCAAAGCACTTCCTACAAAGTTAGCGCGCAGAAGGGGCGGGTTCCCACGGAAACCTCTGTGCCATATAAATAAAACGCGCTTATGCTGGCAAAGCACTTTCTACAAAGCTAGCGCGCAGAAGGGGCGGGTTCCCACGGAAACCTCTGTGCCATATAAATAAAACACGCTTATGCTGGCAAAGCACTTTCTACAAAGTTAGCGCGCAGAAGGGGCGGGTTCCCGCGGTCACCTCTGTGCCACAGATATATAAACAAAACACGCTTATGCTGGCAAGGCACTTTCTACAAAGTTAGCGCGCAGAAGGGACGAGTTCCCACGGAAACCTCTGTGCCATATAAATAAAACACGCTTATGCTGGCAAAGCACTTTCTACAAAGTTAGCGCGCAGAAGGGGCGGGTTCCCGCGGTCACCTCTGTGCCACTGATATATAAACAACACACGCTTATGCTGGAAAAGCACTTTCTACAAAGTTATCGCGCAGAAGGGGCGGGTTCCCACGGAAACCTCTGTGCCATATAAATAAAACACGCTTATGCTGGCAAAGCACTTTCTACAAAGTTAGCGCGCAGAAGGGGCGGGTTCCCGCGGTCACCTCTGTGCCACAGATATATAAACAAAACACGCTTATGCTGGCAAAGCAATTTCTGCAAAGTTAGCGCGCAGAAGGGGCGGGTTCCCGCGGTCACCTCTGTGCCACAGATATATAAACAACACACGCTTATGCTGGCAAAGCACTTTCTACAAAGTTAGCGCGCAGAAGGGGCGGGTTCCCGCGGTCACCTCTGTGCAACTGATATATAAAAAAAACACGCTTATGCTGGCAAAGCACTTTCTACAAAGTTAGCGCGCAGAAGGGCGGGTTCCCGCGGTCACCTCTGTGCCACTGATATATAAAAAAAACACGCTTATGCTGGCAAAGCACTTTCTACAAAGTTAGTGCGCAGAAGGGGCGAGTTCCCACGGAAACCTCTGTGCCATATAAATAAAACACGCTTAATGCTGGCAAAGCACTTTCTACAAATTTAGCGCGCAGAAGGGGCGGGTTCGCGCGGTCACCTCTGTGCCACAGATATATAAAGAAAACACGCTTATGCTGGCAAAGCACTTTCTACAAAGTTAGCGCGCAGAAGGGGCGAGTTCCCACGGAAACCTCTGTGCCATATAAATAAAACACGCTTATGCTGGCAAAGCACTTTCTACAAAGTTAGCGCGCAGAAGGGGCGAGTTCCCACGGAAACCTCTGTGCCATATAAATAAAACACACTTATGCTGGCAAAGCACTTTCTAAAAAGTTAGCGCGCAGAAGGGGCGGGTTCCCGCGGGCACCTCTGTGCCATATAAATAAAACACGCTTATGCTGGCAAAGCACTTTCTACAAAGTTAGCGCGCAGAAGGGGCGGGTTCCCGCGGTCACCTCTGTGCCATATAAATAAAACACGCTTATGCTGGCAAAGCACTTTCTACAAAGTTAGCGCGCCGAAGGGGCGGGTTCCCGCGGTCACCTCTGTGCCATAAAAATAAAACACGCTTATGCTGGCAAAGCACTTTCTACAAATTTAGCGCGCAGAAGGGGCGGGTTCGCGCGGTCACCTCTGTGCCACAGATATATAAACAAAACACGCTTATGCTGGCAAAGCACTTTCTACAAAGTTAGCGCGCAGAAGGGGCGAGTTCCCACGGAAACCTCTGTGCCATATAAATAAAACGCGCTTATGCTGGCAAAGCACTTTCTACAAAGTTAGCGCGCAGAAGGGGCGGGTTCCCGCGGTCACCTCTGTGCCATAAAAATAAAACACGCTTATGCTGGCAAAACACTTTCTACAAATTTAGCGCGCAGAAGGGGCGGGTTCGCGCGGTCACCTCTGTGCCACAGATATATAAACAAAACACGCTTATGCTGGCAAAGCACTTTCTACAAAGTTAGCGCGCAGAAGGGGCGAGTTCCCACGGAAACCTCTGTGCCATATAAATAAAACACGCTTATGCTGGCAAAGCACTTTCTACAAAGTTAGCGCGCAGAAGGGGCGGGTTCCCGTGGTCACCTCTGTTCCACAGATATATAAACAAAACACGCTTATGCTGGCAAAGCACTTTCTACAAAGTTAGTGCGCAGAAGGGGCGAGTTCCCACGGAAACCTCTGTGCCACATAAATAAAACACGCTTATGCTGGCAAAGCACTTTCTACAAAGTTAGCGCGCAGAAGGGGCGGGTTCCCGCGGTCACCTCTGTGCCACAGATATATAAACAACACACGCTTATGCTGCCAAAGCACTTTCTACAAAGTTAGCGCGCCGAAGGGGCGGGTTCCCGCGGTCACCTCTGTGCCACTGATATATAAAAAAAAACTCGCTTATGCTGGCAAAGCACTTCCTACAAAGTTAGCGCGCAGAAGGGGCGGGTTCCCACGGAAACCTCTGTGCCATATAAATAAAACACACTTATGCTGGCAAAGCACTTCCTACAAAGTTAGCGCGCAGAAGGGGCGGGTTCCCACGGAAACCTCTGTGCCATATAAATAAAACGCGCTTATGTTGGCAAAGCACTTTCTACAAAGCTAGCGCGCAGAAGGGGCGGGTTCCCACGGAAACCTCTGTGCCATATAAATAAAACACGCTTATGCTGGCAAAGCACTTTCTACAAAGTTAGCGCGCAGAAGGGGCGGGTTCCCGCGGTCACCTCTGTGCCACAGATATATAAACAAAACACGCTTATGCTGGCAAAGCAATTTCTGCAAAGTTAGCGCGCAGAAGGGGCGGGTTCCCGCGGTCACCTCTGTGCCACAGATATATAAACAACACACGCTTATGCTGGTAAAGCACTTTCTACAAAGTTAGCGCGCAGAAGGGGCGGGTTCCCGCGGTCACCTCTGTGCCACTGATATATATAAAAAAACACGCTTATGCTGGCAAAGCACTTTCTACAAAGTTAGTGCGCAGAAGGGGCGAGTTCCCACGGAAACCTCTGTGCCATATAAATAAAACACGCTTAATGCTGGCAAAGCACTTTCTACAAATTTAGCGCGCAGAAGGGGCGGGTTCGCGCGGTCACCTCTGTGCCACAGATATATAAAGAAAACACGCTTATGCTGGCAAAGCACTTTCTACAAAGTTAGCGCGCAGAAGGGGCGAGTTCCCACGGAAACCTCTGTGCCATATAAATAAAACACGCTTATGCTGGCAAAGCACTTTCTACAAAGTTAGCGCGCAGAAGGGGCGAGTTCCCAGGGAAACCTCTGTGCCATATAAATAAAACACACTTATGCTGGCAAAGCACTTTCTAAAAAGTTAGCGCGCAGAAGGGGCGGGTGCCCGCGGTCACCTCTGTGCCATATAAATAAAACACGCTTATGCTGGCAAAGCACTTTCTACAAAGTTAGCGCGCTGAAGGGGCGGGTTCCCGCGGTCACCTCTGTGCCATATAAATAAAACACGCTTATGCTGGCAAAGCACTTTCTACAAAGTTAGCGCGCAGAAGGGGCGGGTTCCCGCGGTCACCTCTGTGCCATAAAAATAAAACACGCTTATGCTGGCAAAGCACTTTCTACAAATTTAGCGCGCAGAAGGGGCGGGTTCGCGCGGTCACCTCTGTGCCACAGATATATAAACAAAACACGCTTATGCTGGCAAAGCACTTTCTACAAAGTTAGCGCGCAGAAGGGGCGAGTTCCCACGGAAACCTCTGTGCCATATAAATAAAACACGCTTATGCTGGCAAAGCACTTTCTACAAAGTTAGCGCGCAGAAGGGGCGGGTTCCCGCGGTCACCTCTGTTCCACAGATATATAAACAAAACACGCTTATGCTGGCAAAGCACTTTCTACAAAGTTAGTGCGCAGAAGGGGCGAGTTCCCACGGAAACCTCTGTGCCACATAAATAAAACACGCTTATGCTGGCAAAGCACTTTCTACAAAGTTACCGCGCAGAAGGGGCGGGTTCCCGCGGTCACCTCTGTGCCACAGATATATAAACAACACACGCTTATGCTGACAAAGCACTTTCTACAAAGTTAGCGCGTAGAAGGGGCGGGTTCCCGCGGTCACCTCTGTGCCACAGATATATAAACAACAAACGCTTATGCTGGCTTAGCACTTTCTACAAAGTTAGCGCGCAGAAGGGGCGGGTTCCCGCTGTCACCTCTGTGCCACAGATATATAAACAACACACGCTTATGCTGGCAAAGCACTTTCTACAATGTTAGTGCGCAGAAGGGGCGGGTTCCCGCAGTCACCTCTGTGCCACAGATATATTTAGAAATAAAACACGCTTATGCTGGCAAAGCACTTTCTACAAAGTTAGCGCGCAGAAGGGGCGGGTTTCCGCGATCACCTCTGTGCCACAGATATATAAACAAAACACGCTTATGCTGGCAAAGCACTTTCTACAAAGTTAGTGCGCAGAAGGGGCGAGTTCCCACGGAAACCTCTGTGCCATATAAATAAAACACGCTTATGCTGGCAAAGCACTTTCAACAAAGTTAGCGCGCAGAAGGGGCGGGTTCCCGCGGTCACCTCTGTGCCACAGATATATAAACAAAACACGCTTATGCTGGCAAAGCACTTTCTACAAAGTTAGCGCGCAGAAGGGGCGAGTTCCCACGGTCACCTCTGTGCCACAGATATATAAAGAACACACGCTTATGCTGGCAAAGCACTTTCTACAATGTTAGTGCGCAGAAGGGGCGGGTTCCCGCAGTCACCTCTGTGCCACAGATATATTTATAAATAAAACACGCTTATGCTGGCAAAGCACTTTCTACAAAGTTAGCGCGCAGAAGGGGCGGGTTCCCGCTGTCACCTCTGTGCCACAGATATATAAACAACACACGCTTATGCTGGCAAAGCACTTTCTACAATGTTAGTGCGCAGAAGGGGCGGGTTCCCGCAGTCACCTCTGTGCCACAGATATATTTATAAATAAAACACGCTTATGCTGGCAAAGCACTTTCTACAAAGTTAGCGCGCAGAAGGGGCGGGTTTCCGCGGTCACCTCTGTGCCACAGATATATAAACAAAACACGCTTATGCTGGCAAAGCACTTTCTACAAAGTTAGTGCGCAGAAGGGGCGAGTTCCCACGGAAACCTCTGTGCCATATAAATAAAACACGCTTATTCTGGCAAAGCACTTTCTACAAAGTTAGCGCGCAGAAGGGGCGGGTTCCCGCGGTCACCTCTGTGCCACAGATATATAAACAAAACACGCCTATGCTGGCAAAGCACTCTCTACAAAGTTAGTGCGCTGAAGGGGCGAGTTCCCACGGAAACCTCTGTGCCATATAAATAAAACACGCTTATGCTGGCAAAGCACTTTCCACAAAATTAGCGTGCAGAAGGGGCGGGTTCCCGCGGTCACCTCTGTGCCACAGATATATAAACAAAACACGCTTATGCTGGCAAAGCACTTTCTACAAAGTTAGCGCGCAGAAGGGGCGGGTTCCCGCGGTCAACTCTGTGCCACAGATATATAAACAAAACACGCTTATGCTGGCAAAGCACTTTCTACAAAGTTAGCGCGCAGAAGGGGCGGGTTCCCGCGGTCACCTCTGTGCCATATAAATAAAACACGCTTATGCTGGCAAAGCACTTTCTACAAAGTTAGCGCGCAGAAGGGGCGGGCTCCCGCGGTCACCTCTGTGCCATATAAATAAAACACACTTATGCTGGCAAAGCACTTTCTACAAAGTTAGCGCGCAGAAGGGGCGGGTTCCCGCGGCCACCTCTGTGCCATTTAAATAAAACACGCTTATGTTGGCAAAGCACTTTCTACAAAGTTAGCGCGCAGAAGGGGCGGGTTCCCGCGGTCACCTCTGTGCCATATAAATAAAACACGCTTATGCTGGCAAAGCACTTTCTACAAAGTTAGCGCGCAGAAGGGGCGGGTTCCCACGGAAACCTCTGTGCCATATAAATAAAACACACTTAGGCTGGCAAAGCACTTTCTGCATAGTTAGCGCGCAGAAGAGGCGGGTTCCCACGGAAACCTCTGTGCCATATAAATAAAACACGTTTATGCTGGCAAAGCACTTTCTAAAAAGTTAGCGCGCAGAAGGGGCGGGTTCCCGCGGTCACCTCTGTGCCACAGATATATAAACAAAACACGCTTATGCTGGCAAAGCACTTTCTACAAAGTTAGTGCGCAGAAGGGGCGAGTTCCCACGGAAACCTCTGTGCCATATATATAAAACACGCTTATGCTGGCAAAGCACTTTCTACAAATTTAGCGCGCAGAAGGGGCGGGTTCGCGCGGTCACCTCTGTGCCACAGATATATAAACAAAACACGCTTATGCGGGCAAAGCACTTTCTACAAAGTTAGTGCGCAGAAGGGGCGAGTTCCCACGGAAACCTCTGTGCCATATAAATAAAACACGCTTATGCTGGCAAAGCACTTTCTACAAATTTAGCGCGCAGAAGGGGCGGGTTCGCGCGGTCACCTCTGTGCCACAGATATATAAACAAAACACGCTTATGCTGGCAAAGCACTTTCTACAAAGTTAGCGCGCAGAAGGGGCGAGTTCCCACGGAAACCTCTGTGCCATATAAATAAAACACGCTTATGCTGGCAAAGCACTTTCTACAAAGTTAGCGCGCAGAAGGGGCGGGTTCCCGCGGTCACCTCTGTGCCACAGATATATAAACAACACACGCTTATGCTGGCAAAGCACTTTCTACAATGTTAGTGCGCAGAAGGGGCGAGTTCCCACGGAAACCTCTGTGCCATATAAATAAAACACGCTTATGCTGGCAAAGCACTTTCTACAAAGTCAGCGCGCAGAAGGGGCGGGTTCCCGCGGTCACCTCTGTGCCACAGATATATAAACAACACGCGCTTATGCTGGCAAAGCACTTTCTACAAAGTTAGCGCGCAGAAGGGGCGTGTTCCCGCGGTCACCTCTGTGCCACAGATATATAAACAACACACGCTTATGCTGGCAAAGCACTTTCTACAAATTTAGTGCGCAGAAGGGGCGAGTTCCCACGGAAACCTCTGTGCCATATAAATAAAACACGCTTATGCTGGCAAAGCACTTTCTACAAAGTTAGCGCGCAGAAGGGGCGGGTTCCCGCGGTCACCTCTGTGCCACAGATATATTTATAAATAAAACACGCTTATGCTGGCAAAGCACTTTCTACAAAGTTAGCGCGCAGAAGGGGCGGGTTCCCGCGGTCACCTCTGTGCCACAGATATATAAACAAAACACGCTTATGCTGGCAAAGCACTTTCTACAAAGTTAGTGCGCAGAAGGGGCGAGTTCCCACGGAAACCTCTGTGCCATATAAATAAAACACGCTTATGCTGGCAAAGCACTTTCTACAAATTTAGCGCGCAGAAGGGGCGGGTTCGCGCGGTCACCTCTGTGCCACAGATATATAAACAAAACACGCTTATGTTGGCAAAGCACTTTCTACAAAGTTAGTGCGCAGAAGGGGCGAGTTCCCATGGAAACCTCTGTGCCATATAAATAAAACACGCTTATGCTGGCAAAGCACTTTCTACAAAGTTAGCGCGCAGAAGGGGCGGGTTCCCGCGGTCACCTCTGTGCCACAGATATATAAACAAAACACGCTTATGCCGGCAAAGCACTTTCTACAAAGTTTGCGCGCAGAAGGGGCGAGTTCCCACGGAAACCTCTGTGCCATATAAATAAAACACGCTTATGCTGGCAAAGCACTTTCTACAAAGTTAGCGCGCAGAAGGGGCGGGTTCCCGCGGTCACCTCTGTGCCACAGATATATAAACAACACACGCTTATGCTGGCAAAGCACTTTCTACAAAGTTAGCGCGCAGAAGGGGCGGGTTCCCGCGGTCAACTCTGTGCCACTGATATATAAAAAAACACGCTTATGCTGGCAAAGCACTTCCTACAAAGTTAGCGCGCAGAAGGTGCGGGTTCCTACGGAAACCTCTGTGCCATATAAATAAAACACACTTATGCTGGCAAAGCACTTTCTACAAAGTTAGTGCGCAGAAGGGCGAGTTCCCACGGAAACCTCTGTGCCATATAAATGAAACACGCTTATGCTGGCAAAGCACTTTCTACAAATTTAGCGCGCAGAAGGGGCGGGTTCGCGCGGTCACCTCTGTGCCACAGATATATAAAGAAAACACGCTTATGCTGGCAAAGCACTTTCTACAAAGTTAGTGCGCAGAAGGGGCGAGTTCCCACGGAAACCTCTGTGCCATATAAATAAAACACGCTTATGCTGGCAAAGCACTTTCTACAAAGTTAGCGCGCAGAAGGGGCGAGTTCCCACGGAAACCTCTGTGCCATATAAATAAAACACGCTTATGCTGGCAAAGCACTTTCTACAAAGTTAGCGCGCAGAAGGGGCGGGTTCCCGCGGTCGCCTCTGTGCCACAGATATATAAACAACACACGGTTATGCTGGCAAAGCACTTTCTACAAAGTTAGCGCGCAGAAGGGGCGGGTTCCGCGGTCACCTCTGTGCCACTGATATATAAAAAAAAACACGCTTATGCTGGCAAAGCACTTCCTACAAAGTTAGCGCGCAGAAGGGGCGGGGTCCCACGGAAACCTCTGTGCCATATAAATAAAACGCGCTTATGCTGGCAAAGCACTTTCTACAAAGCTAGCGCGCAGAAGGGGCGGGTTCCCGCGGTCACCTCTGTGCCACAGATATATAGACAAAACACGCTTATGCTGGCAAAGCAATTTCTGCAAAGTTAGCGCGCAGAAGGGGCGGGTTCCCGCGGTCACCTCTGTGCCACAGATATATAAACAACACACGCTTATGCTGGCAAAGCACTTTCTACAAAGTTAGCGCGCAGAAGGGGCGGGTTCCCGCGGTCACCTCTGTGCCACTGATATATTAAAAAAAACACGCTTATGCTGGCAAAGCACTTTCTACAAAGTTAGTGCGCAGAAGGGGCGAGTTCCCACGGAAACCTCTGTGCCATATAAATAAAACACGCGTAATGCTGGCAAAGCACTTTCTACAAATTTAGCGCGCAGAAGGGGCGGGCTCGCGCGGTCACCTCTGTGCCACAGATAAATAAAGAAAACACGCTTATGCTGGCAAAGCACTTTCTACAAAGTTAGCGCGCAGAAGGGGCGAGTTCCCACGGAAACCTCTGTGCCATACAAATAAAACACGCTTATGCTGGCAAAGCACTTTCTACAAAGTTAGCGCGCAGAAGGGGCGGGTTCCCTCGGTCACCTCTGTGCCACAGATATATAAACAAAACACGCTTATGCTGGCAAAGCACTTTCTACAAAGTTAGTGCGCAGAAGGGGCGAGTTCCCACGGAAACCTCTGTGCCACATAAATAAAACACGCTTATGCTGGCAAAGCACTTTCTACAAAGTTAGCGCGCAGAAGGGGCGGGTTCCCGCGGTCACCTCTGTGCCACAGATATATAAACAAAACACGCTTATGCTGGCAAAGCAATTTCTGCAAAGTTAGCGCGCAGAAGGGGCGGGTTCCCGCGGTCACCTCTGTGCCACAGATATATAAACAACACACGCTTATGCTGGTAAAGCACTTTCTACAAAGTTAGCGCGCAGAAGGGGCGGGTTCCCACGGAAACCTCTGTGCCATATAAATAAAACACACTTATGCTGGCAAAGCACTTCCTACAAAGTTAGCGCGCAGAAGGGGCGGGTTCCCACGGAAACCTCTGTGCCATATAAATAAAACGCGCTTATGTTGGCAAAGCACTTTCTACAAAGCTAGCGCGCAGAAGGGGCGGGTTCCCACGGAAACCTCTGTGCCATATAAATAAAACACGCTTATGCTGGCAAAGCACTTTCTACAAAGTTAGCGCGCAGAAGGGGCGGGTTCCCGCGGTCACCTCTGTGCCACAGATATATAAACAAAACACGCTTATGCTGGCAAAGCAATTTCTGCAAAGTTAGCGCGCAGAAGGGGCGGGTTCCCGCGGTCACCTCTGTGCCACAGATATATAAACAACACACGCTTATGCTGGTAAAGCACTTTCTACAAAGTTAGCGCGCAGAAGGGGCGGGTTCCCGCGGTCACCTCTGTGCCACTGATATATATAAAAAAACACGCTTATGCTGGCAAAGCACTTTCTACAAAGTTAGTGCGCAGAAGGGGCGAGTTCCCACGGAAACCTCTGTGCCATATAAATAAAACACGCTTAATGCTGGCAAAGCACTTTCTACAAATTTAGCGCGCAGAAGGGGCGGGTTCGCGCGGTCACCTCTGTGCCACAGATATATAAAGAAAACACGCTTATGCTGGCAAAGCACTTTCTACAAAGTTAGCGCGCAGAAGGGGCGAGTTCCCACGGAAACCTCTGTGCCATATAAATAAAACACGCTTATGCTGGCAAAGCACTTTCTACAAAGTTAGCGCGCAGAAGGGGCGAGTTCCCAGGGAAACCTCTGTGCCATATAAATAAAACACACTTATGCTGGCAAAGCACTTTCTAAAAAGTTAGCGCGCAGAAGGGGCGGGTGCCCGCGGTCACCTCTGTGCCATATAAATAAAACACGCTTATGCTGGCAAAGCACTTTCTACAAAGTTAGCGCGCTGAAGGGGCGGGTTCCCGCGGTCACCTCTGTGCCATATAAATAAAACACGCTTATGCTGGCAAAGCACTTTCTACAAAGTTAGCGCGCAGAAGGGGCGGGTTCCCGCGGTCACCTCTGTGCCATAAAAATAAAACACGCTTATGCTGGCAAAGCACTTTCTACAAATTTAGCGCGCAGAAGGGGCGGGTTCGCGCGGTCACCTCTGTGCCACAGATATATAAACAAAACACGCTTATGCTGGCAAAGCACTTTCTACAAAGTTAGCGCGCAGAAGGGGCGAGTTCCCACGGAAACCTCTGTGCCATATAAATAAAACACGCTTATGCTGGCAAAGCACTTTCTACAAAGTTAGCGCGCAGAAGGGGCGGGTTCCCGCGGTCACCTCTGTTCCACAGATATATAAACAAAACACGCTTATGCTGGCAAAGCACTTTCTACAAAGTTAGTGCGCAGAAGGGGCGAGTTCCCACGGAAACCTCTGTGCCACATAAATAAAACACGCTTATGCTGGCAAAGCACTTTCTACAAAGTTACCGCGCAGAAGGGGCGGGTTCCCGCGGTCACCTCTGTGCCACAGATATATAAACAACACACGCTTATGCTGACAAAGCACTTTCTACAAAGTTAGCGCGTAGAAGGGGCGGGTTCCCGCGGTCACCTCTGTGCCACAGATATATAAACAACAAACGCTTATGCTGGCTTAGCACTTTCTACAAAGTTAGCGCGCAGAAGGGGCGGGTTCCCGCTGTCACCTCTGTGCCACAGATATATAAACAACACACGCTTATGCTGGCAAAGCACTTTCTACAATGTTAGTGCGCAGAAGGGGCGGGTTCCCGCAGTCACCTCTGTGCCACAGATATATTTATAAATAAAACACGCTTATGCTGGCAAAGCACTTTCTACAAAGTTAGCGCGCAGAAGGGGCGGGTTTCCGCGATCACCTCTGTGCCACAGATATATAAACAAAACACGCTTATGCTGGCAAAGCACTTTCTACAAAGTTAGTGCGCAGAAGGGGCGAGTTCCCACGGAAACCTCTGTGCCATATAAATAAAACACGCTTATGCTGGCAAAGCACTTTCAACAAAGTTAGCGCGCAGAAGGGGCGGGTTCCCGCGGTCACCTCTGTGCCACAGATATATAAACAAAACACGCTTATGCTGGCAAAGCACTTTCTACAAAGTTAGCGCGCAGAAGGGGCGAGTTCCCACGGTCACCTCTGTGCCACAGATATATAAAGAACACACGCTTATGCTGGCAAAGCACTTTCTACAATGTTAGTGCGCAGAAGGGGCGGGTTCCCGCAGTCACCTCTGTGCCACAGATATATTTATAAATAAAACACGCTTATGCTGGCAAAGCACTTTCTACAAAGTTAGCGCGCAGAAGGGGCGGGTTCCCGCTGTCACCTCTGTGCCACAGATATATAAACAACACACGCTTATGCTGGCAAAGCACTTTCTACAATGTTAGTGCGCAGAAGGGGCGGGTTCCCGCAGTCACCTCTGTGCCACAGATATATTTATAAATAAAACACGCTTATGCTGGCAAAGCACTTTCTACAAAGTTAGCGCGCAGAAGGGGCGGGTTTCCGCGGTCACCTCTGTGCCACAGATATATAAACAAAACACGCTTATGCTGGCAAAGCACTTTCTACAAAGTTAGTGCGCAGAAGGGGCGAGTTCCCACGGAAACCTCTGTGCCATATAAATAAAACACGCTTATTCTGGCAAAGCACTTTCTACAAAGTTAGCGCGCAGAAGGGGCGGGTTCCCGCGGTCACCTCTGTGCCACAGATATATAAACAAAACACGCCTATGCTGGCAAAGCACTCTCTACAAAGTTAGTGCGCTGAAGGGGCGAGTTCCCACGGAAACCTCTGTGCCATATAAATAAAACACGCTTATGCTGGCAAAGCACTTTCCACAAAATTAGCGTGCAGAAGGGGCGGGTTCCCGCGGTCACCTCTGTGCCACAGATATATAAACAAAACACGCTTATGCTGGCAAAGCACTTTCTACAAAGTTAGCGCGCAGAAGGGGCGGGTTCCCGCGGTCAACTCTGTGCCACAGATATATAAACAAAACACGCTTATGCTGGCAAAGCACTTTCTACAAAGTTAGCGCGCAGAAGGGGCGGGTTCCCGCGGTCACCTCTGTGCCATATAAATAAAACACGCTTATGCTGGCAAAGCACTTTCTACAAAGTTAGCGCGCAGAAGGGGCGGGCTCCCGCGGTCACCTCTGTGCCATATAAATAAAACACACTTATGCTGGCAAAGCACTTTCTACAAAGTTAGCGCGCAGAAGGGGCGGGTTCCCGCGGCCACCTCTGTGCCATTTAAATAAAACACGCTTATGTTGGCAAAGCACTTTCTACAAAGTTAGCGCGCAGAAGGGGCGGGTTCCCGCGGTCACCTCTGTGCCATATAAATAAAACACGCTTATGCTGGCAAAGCACTTTCTACAAAGTTAGCGCGCAGAAGGGGCGGGTTCCCACGGAAACCTCTGTGCCATATAAATAAAACACACTTAGGCTGGCAAAGCACTTTCTGCATAGTTAGCGCGCAGAAGAGGCGGGTTCCCACGGAAACCTCTGTGCCATATAAATAAAACACGTTTATGCTGGCAAAGCACTTTCTAAAAAGTTAGCGCGCAGAAGGGGCGGGTTCCCGCGGTCACCTCTGTGCCACAGATATATAAACAAAACACGCTTATGCTGGCAAAGCACTTTCTACAAAGTTAGTGCGCAGAAGGGGCGAGTTCCCACGGAAACCTCTGTGCCATATATATAAAACACGCTTATGCTGGCAAAGCACTTTCTACAAATTTAGCGCGCAGAAGGGGCGGGTTCGCGCGGTCACCTCTGTGCCACAGATATATAAACAAAACACGCTTATGCGGGCAAAGCACTTTCTACAAAGTTAGTGCGCAGAAGGGGCGAGTTCCCACGGAAACCTCTGTGCCATATAAATAAAACACGCTTATGCTGGCAAAGCACTTTCTACAAATTTAGCGCGCAGAAGGGGCGGGTTCGCGCGGTCACCTCTGTGCCACAGATATATAAACAAAACACGCTTATGCTGGCAAAGCACTTTCTACAAAGTTAGCGCGCAGAAGGGGCGAGTTCCCACGGAAACCTCTGTGCCATATAAATAAAACACGCTTATGCTGGCAAAGCACTTTCTACAAAGTTAGCGCGCAGAAGGGGCGGGTTCCCGCGGTCACCTCTGTGCCACAGATATATAAACAACACACGCTTATGCTGGCAAAGCACTTTCTACAATGTTAGTGCGCAGAAGGGGCGAGTTCCCACGGAAACCTCTGTGCCATATAAATAAAACACGCTTATGCTGGCAAAGCACTTTCTACAAAGTCAGCGCGCAGAAGGGGCGGGTTCCCGCGGTCACCTCTGTGCCACAGATATATAAACAACACGCGCTTATGCTGGCAAAGCACTTTCTACAAAGTTAGCGCGCAGAAGGGGCGTGTTCCCGCGGTCACCTCTGTGCCACAGATATATAAACAACACACGCTTATGCTGGCAAAGCACTTTCTACAAATTTAGTGCGCAGAAGGGGCGAGTTCCCACGGAAACCTCTGTGCCATATAAATAAAACACGCTTATGCTGGCAAAGCACTTTCTACAAAGTTAGCGCGCAGAAGGGGCGGGTTCCCGCGGTCACCTCTGTGCCACAGATATATTTATAAATAAAACACGCTTATGCTGGCAAAGCACTTTCTACAAAGTTAGCGCGCAGAAGGGGCGGGTTCCCGCGGTCACCTCTGTGCCACAGATATATAAACAAAACACGCTTATGCTGGCAAAGCACTTTCTACAAAGTTAGTGCGCAGAAGGGGCGAGTTCCCACGGAAACCTCTGTGCCATATAAATAAAACACGCTTATGCTGGCAAAGCACTTTCTACAAATTTAGCGCGCAGAAGGGGCGGGTTCGCGCGGTCACCTCTGTGCCACAGATATATAAACAAAACACGCTTATGTTGGCAAAGCACTTTCTACAAAGTTAGTGCGCAGAAGGGGCGAGTTCCCATGGAAACCTCTGTGCCATATAAATAAAACACGCTTATGCTGGCAAAGCACTTTCTACAAAGTTAGCGCGCAGAAGGGGCGGGTTCCCGCGGTCACCTCTGTGCCACAGATATATAAACAAAACACGCTTATGCCGGCAAAGCACTTTCTACAAAGTTTGCGCGCAGAAGGGGCGAGTTCCCACGGAAACCTCTGTGCCATATAAATAAAACACGCTTATGCTGGCAAAGCACTTTCTACAAAGTTAGCGCGCAGAAGGGGCGGGTTCCCGCGGTCACCTCTGTGCCACAGATATATAAACAACACACGCTTATGCTGGCAAAGCACTTTCTACAAAGTTAGCGCGCAGAAGGGGCGGGTTCCCGCGGTCAACTCTGTGCCACTGATATATAAAAAAACACGCTTATGCTGGCAAAGCACTTCCTACAAAGTTAGCGCGCAGAAGGTGCGGGTTCCTACGGAAACCTCTGTGCCATATAAATAAAACACACTTATGCTGGCAAAGCACTTTCTACAAAGTTAGTGCGCAGAAGGGCGAGTTCCCACGGAAACCTCTGTGCCATATAAATGAAACACGCTTATGCTGGCAAAGCACTTTCTACAAATTTAGCGCGCAGAAGGGGCGGGTTCGCGCGGTCACCTCTGTGCCACAGATATATAAAGAAAACACGCTTATGCTGGCAAAGCACTTTCTACAAAGTTAGTGCGCAGAAGGGGCGAGTTCCCACGGAAACCTCTGTGCCATATAAATAAAACACGCTTATGCTGGCAAAGCACTTTCTACAAAGTTAGCGCGCAGAAGGGGCGAGTTCCCACGGAAACCTCTGTGCCATATAAATAAAACACGCTTATGCTGGCAAAGCACTTTCTACAAAGTTAGCGCGCAGAAGGGGCGGGTTCCCGCGGTCGCCTCTGTGCCACAGATATATAAACAACACACGGTTATGCTGGCAAAGCACTTTCTACAAAGTTAGCGCGCAGAAGGGGCGGGTTCCCGCGGTCACCTCTGTGCCACTGATATATAAAAAAAAACACGCTTATGCTGGCAAAGCACTTCCTACAAAGTTAGCGCGCAGAAGGGGCGGGTTCCCACGGAAGCCTCTGTGCCATATAAATAAAACACACTTATGCTGGCAAAGCACTTCCTACAAAGTTAGCGCGCAGAAGGGGCGGGGTCCCACGGAAACCTCTGTGCCATATAAATAAAACGCGCTTATGCTGGCAAAGCACTTTCTACAAAGCTAGCGCGCAGAAGGGGCGGGTTCCCGCGGTCACCTCTGTGCCACAGATATATAGACAAAACACGCTTATGCTGGCAAAGCAATTTCTGCAAAGTTAGCGCGCAGAAGGGGCGGGTTCCCGCGGTCACCTCTGTGCCACAGATATATAAACAACACACGCTTATGCTGGCAAAGCACTTTCTACAAAGTTAGCGCGCAGAAGGGGCGGGTTCCCGCGGTCACCTCTGTGCCACTGATATATTAAAAAAAACACGCTTATGCTGGCAAAGCACTTTCTACAAAGTTAGTGCGCAGAAGGGGCGAGTTCCCACGGAAACCTCTGTGCCATATAAATAAAACACGCGTAATGCTGGCAAAGCACTTTCTACAAATTTAGCGCGCAGAAGGGGCGGGCTCGCGCGGTCACCTCTGTGCCACAGATAAATAAAGAAAACACGCTTATGCTGGCAAAGCACTTTCTACAAAGTTAGCGCGCAGAAGGGGCGAGTTCCCACGGAAACCTCTGTGCCATACAAATAAAACACGCTTATGCTGGCAAAGCACTTTCTACAAAGTTAGCGCGCAGAAGGGGCGGGTTCCCTCGGTCACCTCTGTGCCACAGATATATAAACAAAACACGCTTATGCTGGCAAAGCACTTTCTACAAAGTTAGCGCGCAGAAGGGGCGAGTTCCCACGGAAACCTCTGTGCCATATAAATAAAACACGCTTATGCTGGCAAAGCACTTTCTACAAAGTTAGCGCGCAGAAGGGGCGGGTTCCCGCGGTCGCCTCTGTGCCACAGATATATAAACAACACACGCTTATGCTGGCAAAGCACTTTCTACAAAGTTAGCGCGCAGAAGGGGCGGGTTCCGGCGGTCACCTCTGTGCCACTGATATATAAAAAAACACGCTTATGCTGGCAAAGCACTTCCTACAAAGTTAGCGCGCAGAAGGGGCGGGTTCCCACGGAAACCTCTGTGCCATATAAATAAAACACACTTATGCTGGCAAAGCACTTCCTACAAAGTTAGCGCGCAGAAGGGGCGGGTTCCCACGGAAACCTCTGTGCCATATAAATAAAACGCGCTTATGCTGGCAAAGCACTTTCTACAAAGCTAGCGCGCAGAAGGGGCGGGTTCCCACGGAAACCTCTGTGCCATATAAATAAAACACGCTTATGCTGGCAAAGCACTTTCTACAAAGTTAGCGCGCAGAAGGGGCGGGTTCCCGCGGTCACCTCTGTGCTACAGATATATAAACAAAACACGCTTATGCTGGCAAAGCACTTTCTACAAAGTTAGCGCGCAGAAGGGGCGGGTTCCCGCGGTCACCTCTGTGCCACAGATATATAAACAAAACACGCTTATGCTGGCAAAGCACTTTCTACAAAGTTAGTGCGCAGAAGGGGCGAGTTCCCACGGAAACCTCTGTGCCATATAAATAAAACACGCTTATTCTGGCAAAGCACTTTCTACAAAGTTAGCGCGCAGAAGGGGCGGGTTCCCGCGGTCACCTCTGTGCCACAGATATATAAAGAAAACACGCCTATGCTGGCAAAGCACTTTCTACAAAGTTAGTGCGCTGAAGGGGCGAGTTCCCACGGAAACCTCTGTGCCATATAAATAAAACACGCTTATGCTGGCAAAGCACTTTCTACAAAGTTAGCGCGCAGAAGGGGCGGGTTCCCGCGGTCACCTCTGTGCCACAGATATATAAACAACACACGCTTATGCTGGCAAAGCACTTTCTACAATGTTAGTGCGCAGAAGGGGCGGGTTCCCGCAGTCACCTCTGTGCCACAGATATATTTATAAATAAAACACGCTTATGCTGGCAAAGCACTTTCTACAAAGTTAGCGCGCAGAAGGGGCGGGTTCCCGCGGTCACCTCTGTGCCACAGATATATAAACAAAACACGCTTATGCTGGCAAAGCACTTTCTACAAAGTTAGTGCGCAGAAGGGGCGAGTTCCCACGGAAACCTCTGTGCCATATAAATAAAACACGCTTATTCTGGCAAAGCACTTTCTACAAAGTTAGCGCGCAGAAGGGGCGGGTTCCCGCGGTCACCTCTGTGCCACAGATATATAAACAAAACACGCCTATGCTGGCAAAGCACTTTCTACAAAGTTAGTGCGCTGAAGGGGCGAGTTCCCACGGAAACCTCTGTGCCATATAAATAAAACACGCTTATGCTGGCAAAGCACTTTCTACAAAGTTAGCGCGCAGAAGGGGCGGGTTCCCGCGGTCACCTCTGTGCCACAGATATATAAACAAAACACGCTTATGCTGGCAAAGCACTTTCTACAAAGTTAGCGCGCAGAAGGGGCGGGTTCCCGCGGTCAACTCTGTGCCACAGATATATAAACAAAACACGCTTATGCTGGCAAAGCACTTTCTACAAAGTTAGCGCGCAGAAGGGGCGGGTTCCCGCGGTCACCTCTGTGCCATATAAATAAAACACGCTTATGCTGGCAAAGTACTTTCTACAAAGTTAGCGCGCAGAAGGGGCGGGTTCCCGCGGTCACCTCTGTGCCATATAAATAAAACACACTTATGCTGGCAAAGCACTTTCTACAAAGTTAGCGCGCAGAAGGGGCGGGTTCCCGCGGCCACCTCTGTGCCATATAAATAAAACACGCTTATGCTGGCAAAGCACTTTCTACAAAGTTAGCGCGCAGAAGGGGCGGGTTCCCGCGGTCACCTCTGTGCCATATAAATAAAACACGCTTATGCTGGCAAAGCACTTTCTACAAAGTTAGCGCGCAGAAGGGGCGGGTTCCCACGGAAACCTCTGTGCCATATAAATAAAACACACTTAGGCTGGCAAAGCACTTTCTGCATAGTTAGCGCGCAGAAGAGGCGGGTTCCCACGGAAACCTCTGTGCCATATAAATAAAACACGTTTATGCTGGCAAAGCACTTTCTAAAAAGTTAGCGCGCAGAAGGGGCGGGTTCCCGCGGTCACCTCTGTGCCACAGATATATAAACAAAACACGCTTACGCTGGCAAAGCACTTTCTACAAAGTTAGTGCGCAGAAGGGGCGAGTTCCCACGGAAACCTCTGTGCCATATAAATAAAACACGCTTATGCTGGCAAAGCACTTTCTACAAATTTAGCGCGCAGAAGGGGCGGGTTCGCGCGGTCACCTCTGTGCCACAGATATATAAACAAAACACGCTTATGCTGGCAAAGCACTTTCTACAAAGTTAGTGCGCAGAAGGGGCGAGTTCCCACGGAAACCTCTGTGTCATATAAATAAAACACGCTTATGCTGGCAAAGCACTTTCTACAAATTTAGCGCGCAGAAGGGGCGGGTTCGCGCGGTCACCTCTGTGCCACAGATATATAAACAAAACACGCTTATGCAGGCAAAGCACTTTCTACAAAGTTAGCGCGCAGAAGGGGCGAGTTCCCACGGAAACCTCTGTGCCATATAAATAAAACACGCTTATGCTGGCAAAGCACTTTCTACAAAGTTAGCGCGCAGAAGGGGCGGGTTCCCGCGGTCACCTCTGTGCCACAGATATATAAACAACACACGCTTATGCTGGCAAAGCACTTTCTACAATGTTAGTGCGCAGAAGGGGCGAGTTCCCACGGAAACCTCTGTGCCATATAAATAAAACACGCTTATGCTGGCAAAGCACTTTCTACAAAGTCAGCGCGCAGAAGGGGCGGGTTCCCGCGGTCACCTCTGTGCCACAGATATATAAACAACACGCGCTTATGCTGGCAAAGCACTTTCTACAAAGTTAGCGCGCAGAAGGGGCGGGTTCCCGCGGTCACCTCTGTGCCACAGATATATAAACAACACACGCTTATGCTGGCAAAGCACTTTCTACAAATTTAGTGCGCAGAAGGGGCGAGTTCCCACGGAAACCTCTGTGCCATATAAATAAAACACGCTTATGCTGGCAAAGCACTTTCTACAAAGTTAGCGCGCAGAAGGGGCGGGTTCCCGCGGTCACCTCTGTGCCACAGATATATTTATAAATAAAACACGCTTATGCTGGCCAAGCACTTTCTACAAAGTTAGCGCGCAGAAGGGGCGGGTTCCCGCGGTCACCTCTGTGCCACAGATATATAAACAAAACACGGTTATGCTGGCAAAGCACTTTCTACAAAGTTAGTGCGCAGAAGGGGCGAGTTCCCATGGAAACCTCTGTGCCATATAAATAAAACACGCTTATGCTGGCAAAGCACTTTCTACAAAGTTAGCGCGCAGAAGGGGCGGGTTCCCGCGGTCACCTCTGTGCCACAGATATATAAACAAAACACGCTTATGCTGGCAAAGCACTTTCTACAAAGTTAGTGCGCAGAAGGGGCGAGTTCCCACCGAAACCTCTGTGCCATATAAATAAAACACGCTTATGCTGGCAAAGCACTTTCTACAAAGTTAGCGCGCAGAAGGGGCGGGTTCCCGCGGTCACCTCTGTGCCACAGATATATAAACAAAACACGCTTATGCCGGCAAAGCACTTTCTACAAAGTTTGCGCGCAGAAGGGGCGAGTTCCCACGGAAACCTCTGTGCCATATAAATAAAACACGCTTATGCTGGCAAAGCACTTTCTACAAAGTTAGCGCGCAGAAGGGGCGGGTTCCCGCGGTCACCTCTGTGCCACAGATATATAAACAACACACGCTTATGCTGGCAAAGCACTTTCTACAAAGTTAGCGCGCAGAAGGGGCGGGTTCCCGCGGTCACCTCTGTGCCACAGATATATAAACAACACACGCTTATGCTGGCAAAGCACTTTCTACAAATTTAATGCGCAGAAGGGGCGAGTTCCCACGGAAACCTCTGTGCCATATAAATAAAACACGCTTATGCTGGCAAAGCACTTTCTACAAAGTTAGCGCGCAGAAGGGGCGGGTTCCCGCGGTCACCTCTGTGCCACAGATATATTTATAAATAAAACACGCTTATGCTGGCAAAGCACTTTCTACAAAGTTAGCGCGCAGAAGGGGCGGGTTCCCGCGGTCACCTCTGTGCCACAGATATATAAACAAAACACGCTTATGCTGGCAAAGCACTTTCTACAAAGTTAGTGCGCAGAAGGGGCGAGTTCCCACGGAAACCTCTGTGCCATATAAATAAAACACGCTTATGCTGGCAAAGCACTTTCTACAAAGTTAGCGCGCAGAAGGAGCGGGTTCCCGCGGTCACCTCTGTGCCACAGATATATAAACAAAACACGCTTATGCCGGCAAAGCACTTTCTACAAAGTTTGCGCGCAGAAGGGGCGAGTTCCCACGGAAACCTCTGTGCCATATAAATAAAACACGCTTATGCTGGCAAAGCACTTTCTACAAAGTTAGCGCGCAGAAGGGGCGGGTTCCCGCGGTCACCTCTGTGCCACAGATATATAAACAACACACGCTTATGCTGGCAAAGCACTTTCTACAAAGTTAGCGCGCAGAAGGGGCGGGTTCCCGCGGTCACCTCTGTGCCACTGATATATAAAAAAACACGCTTATGCTGGCAAAGCACTTCCTACAAAGTTAGCGCGCAGAAGGGGCGGGTTCCTACGGAAACCTCTGTGCCATATAAATAAAACACACTTATGCTGGCAAAGCACTTTCTACAAAGTTAGTGCGCAGAAGGGCGAGTTCCCACGGAAACCTCTGTGCCATATAAATGAAACACGCTTATGCTGGCAAAGCACTTTCTACAAATTTAGCGCGCAGAAGGGGCGGGTTCGCGCGGTCACCTCTGTGCCACAGATATATAAAGAAAACACGCTTGTGCTGGCAAAGCACTTTCTACAAAGTTAGTGCGCAGAAGGGGCGAGTTCCCACGGAAACCTCTGTGCCATATAAATAAAACACGCTTATGCTGGCAAAGCACTTTCTACAAAGTTAGCGCGCAGAAGGGGCGAGTTCCCACGGAAACCTCTGTGCCATATAAATAAAACACGCTTATGCTGGCAAAGCACTTTCTACAAAGTTAGCGCGCAGAAGGGGCGGGTTCCCGCGGTCGCCTCTGTGCCACAGATATATAAACAACACACGGTTATGCTGGCAAAGCACTTTCTACAAAGTTAGCGCGCAGAAGGGGCGGGTTCCCGCGGTCACCTCTGTGCCACTGATATATAAAAAAACACGCTTATGCTGGCAAAGCACTTCCTACAAAGTTAGCGCGCAGAAGGGGCGGGTTCCCACGGAAGCCTCTGTGCCATATAAATAAAACACACTTATGCTGGCAAAGCACTTCCTACAAAGTTAGCGCGCAGAAGGGGCGGGTTCCCACGGAAACCTCTGTGCCATATAAATAAAACGCGCTTATGCTGGCAAAGCACTTTCTACAAAGCTAGCGCGCAGAAGGGGCGGGTTCCCGCGGTCACCTCTGTGCCACAGATATATAGACAAAACACGCTTATGCTGGCAAAGCACTTTCTGCAAAGTTAGCGCGCAGAAGGGGCGGGTTCCCGCGGTCACCTCTGTGCCACATATATATAAACAAACACGCTTATGCTGGCAAAGCACTTTCTACAAAGTTAGCGCGCAGAAGGGGCGGGTTCCCACGGAAACCTCTGTGCCATATAAATAAAACACGCTTATGCTGGCAAAGCACTTTCTACAAAGTTAGCGCGCAGAAGGGGCGGGTTCCCGCGGTCACCTCTGTGCCACAGATATATAAACAAAACACGCTTATGCTGGCAAAGCACTTTCTACAAAGTTAGTGCGCAGAAGGGGCGAGTTCCCACGGAAACCTCTGTGCCATATAAATAAAACACGCTTATGCTGGCAAAGCACTTTCTACAAAGTTAGCGCGCAGAAGGAGCGGGTTCCCGCGGTCACCTTTGTGCCACAGATATATAAACAAAACACGCTTATGCCGGCAAAGCACTTTCTACAAAGTTTGCGCGCAGAAGGGGCGAGTTCCCACGGAAACCTCTGTGCCATATAAATAAAACACGCTTATGCTGGCAAAGCACTTTCTACAAAGTTAGCGCGCAGAAGGGGCGGGTTCCCGCGGTCACCTCTGTGCCACAGATATATAAACAACACACGCTTATGCTGGCAAAGCACTTTCTACAAAGTTAGCGCGCAGAAGGGGCGGGTTCCCGCGGTCACCTCTGTGCCACTGATATATAAAAAAACACGCTTATGCTGGCAAAGCACTTCCTACAAAGTTAGCGCGCAGAAGGGGCGGGTTCCTACGGAAACCTCTGTGCCATATAAATAAAACACACTTATGCTGGCAAAGCACTTTCTACAAAGTTAGTGCGCAGAAGGGCGAGTTCCCACGGAAACCTCTGTGCCATATAAATGAAACACGCTTATGCTGGCAAAGCACTTTCTACAAAGTTAGCGCGCAGAAGGGGCGAGTTCCCACGGAAACCTCTGTGCCATATAAATAAAACACGCTTATGCTGGCAAAGCACTTTCTACAAAGTTAGCGCGCAGAAGGGGCGGGTTCCCGCGGTCGCCTCTGTGCCACAGATATATAAACAACACACGGTTATGCTGGCAAAGCACTTTCTACAAAGTTAGCGCGCAGAAGGGGCGGGTTCCCGCGGTCACCTCTGTGCCACTGATATATAAAAAAAAACACGCTTATGCTGGCAAAGCACTTCCTACAAAGTTAGCGCGCAGAAGGGGCGGGTTCCCACGGAAGCCTCTGTGCCATATAAATAAAACACACTTATGCTGGCAAAGCACTTCCTACAAAGTTAGCGCGCAGAAGGGGCGGGTTCCCACGGAAACCTCTGTGCCATATAAATAAAACGCTCTTATGCTGGCAAAGCACTTTCTACAAAGCTAGCGCGCAGAAGGGGCGGGTTCCCGCGGTCACCTCTGTGCCACAGATATATAGACAAAACACGCTTATGCTGGCAAAGCACTTTCTGCAAAGTTAGCGCGCAGAAGGGGCGGGTTCCCGCGGTCACCTCTGTGCCACATATATATAAACAAACACGCTTATGCTGGCAAAGCACTTTCTACAAAGTTAGCGCGCAGAAGGGGCGGGTTCCCGCGGTCACCTCTGTGCCACAGATATATAAACAACACACGCTTATGCTGGCAAAGCACTTTCTACAAATTTAATGCGCAGAAGGGGCGAGTTCCCACGGAAACCTCTGTGCCATATAAATAAAACACGCTTATGCTGGCAAAGCACTTTCTACAAAGTTAGCGCGCAGAAGGGGCGGGTTCCCGCGGTCACCTCTGTGCCACAGATATATAAACAAAACACGCTTATGCCGGCAAAGCACTTTCTACAAAGTTTGCGCGCAGAAGGGGCGAGTTCCCACGGAAACCTCTGTGCCATATAAATAAAACACGCTTATGCTGGCAAAGCACTTTCTACAAAGTTAGCGCGCAGAAGGGGCGGGTTCCCGCGGTCACCTCTGTGCCACAGATATATAAACAACACACGCTTATGCTGGCAAAGCACTTTCTACAAAGTTAGCGCGCAGAAGGGGCGGGTTCCCGCGGTCACCTCTGTGCCACAGATATATAAACAACACACGCTTATGCTGGCAAAGCACTTTCTACAAATTTAATGCGCAGAAGGGGCGAGTTCCCACGGAAACCTCTGTGCCATATAAATAAAACACGCTTATGCTGGCAAAGCACTTTCTACAAAGTTAGCGCGCAGAAGGGGCGGGTTCCCGCGGTCACCTCTGTGCCACAGATATATTTATAAATAAAACACGCTTATGCTGGCAAAGCACTTTCTACAAAGTTAGCGCGCAGAAGGGGCGGGTTCCCGCGGTCACCTCTGTGCCACAGATATATAAACAAAACACGCTTATGCTGGCAAAGCACTTTCTACAAAGTTAGTGCGCAGAAGGGGCGAGTTCCCACGGAAACCTCTGTGCCATATAAATAAAACACGCTTATGCTGGCAAAGCACTTTCTACAAAGTTAGCGCGCAGAAGGAGCGGGTTCCCGCGGTCACCTCTGTGCCACAGATATATAAACAAAACACGCTTATGCCGGCAAAGCACTTTCTACAAAGTTTGCGCGCAGAAGGGGCGAGTTCCCACGGAAACCTCTGTGCCATATAAATAAAACACGCTTATGCTGGCAAAGCACTTTCTACAAAGTTAGCGCGCAGAAGGGGCGGGTTCCCGCGGTCACCTCTGTGCCACAGATATATAAACAACACACGCTTATGCTGGCAAAGCACTTTCTACAAAGTTAGCGCGCAGAAGGGGCGGGTTCCCGCGGTCACCTCTGTGCCACTGATATATAAAAAAACACGCTTATGCTGGCAAAGCACTTCCTACAAAGTTAGCGCGCAGAAGGGGCGGGTTCCTACGGAAACCTCTGTGCCATATAAATAAAACACACTTATGCTGGCAAAGCACTTTCTACAAAGTTAGTGCGCAGAAGGGCGAGTTCCCACGGAAACCTCTGTGCCATATAAATGAAACACGCTTATGCTGGCAAAGCACTTTCTACAAATTTAGCGCGCAGAAGGGGCGGGTTCGCGCGGTCACCTCTGTGCCACAGATATATAAAGAAAACACGCTTGTGCTGGCAAAGCACTTTCTACAAAGTTAGTGCGCAGAAGGGGCGAGTTCCCACGGAAACCTCTGTGCCATATAAATAAAACACGCTTATGCTGGCAAAGCACTTTCTACAAAGTTAGCGCGCAGAAGGGGCGAGTTCCCACGGAAACCTCTGTGCCATATAAATAAAACACGCTTATGCTGGCAAAGCACTTTCTACAAAGTTAGCGCGCAGAAGGGGCGGGTTCCCGCGGTCGCCTCTGTGCCACAGATATATAAACAACACACGGTTATGCTGGCAAAGCACTTTCTACAAAGTTAGCGCGCAGAAGGGGCGGGTTCCCGCGGTCACCTCTGTGCCACTGATATATAAAAAAAACACGCTTATGCTGGCAAAGCACTTCCTACAAAGTTAGCGCGCAGAAGGGGCGGGTTCCCACGGAAGCCTCTGTGCCATATAAATAAAACACACTTATGCTGGCAAAGCACTTCCTACAAAGTTAGCGCGCAGAAGGGGCGGGTTCCCACGGAAACCTCTGTGCCATATAAATAAAACGCGCTTATGCTGGCAAAGCACTTTCTACAAAGCTAGCGCGCAGAAGGGGCGGGTTCCCGCGGTCACCTCTGTGCCACAGATATATAGACAAAACACGCTTATGCTGGCAAAGCACTTTCTGCAAAGTTAGCGCGCAGAAGGGGCGGGTTCCCGCGGTCACCTCTGTGCCACATATATATAAACAAACACGCTTATGCTGGCAAAGCACTTTCTACAAAGTTAGCGCGCAGAAGGGGCGGGTTCCCACGGAAACCTCTGTGCCATATAAATAAAACACGCTTATGCTGGCAAAGCACTTTCTACAAAGTTAGCGCGCAGAAGGGGCGGGTTCCCGCGGTCACCTCTGTGCCACAGATATATAAACAAAACACGCTTATGCTGGCAAAGCACTTTCTACAAAGTTAGTGCGCAGAAGGGGCGAGTTCCCACGGAAACCTCTGTGCCATATAAATAAAACACGCTTATGCTGGCAAAGCACTTTCTACAAAGTTAGCGCGCAGAAGGAGCGGGTTCCCGCGGTCACCTTTGTGCCACAGATATATAAACAAAACACGCTTATGCCGGCAAAGCACTTTCTACAAAGTTTGCGCGCAGAAGGGGCGAGTTCCCACGGAAACCTCTGTGCCATATAAATAAAACACGCTTATGCTGGCAAAGCACTTTCTACAAAGTTAGCGCGCAGAAGGGGCGGGTTCCCGCGGTCACCTCTGTGCCACAGATATATAAACAACACACGCTTATGCTGGCAAAGCACTTTCTACAAAGTTAGCGCGCAGAAGGGGCGGGTTCCCGCGGTCACCTCTGTGCCACTGATATATAAAAAAACACGCTTATGCTGGCAAAGCACTTCCTACAAAGTTAGCGCGCAGAAGGGGCGGGTTCCTACGGAAACCTCTGTGCCATATAAATAAAACACACTTATGCTGGCAAAGCACTTTCTACAAAGTTAGTGCGCAGAAGGGCGAGTTCCCACGGAAACCTCTGTGCCATATAAATGAAACACGCTTATGCTGGCAAAGCACTTTCTACAAAGTTAGCGCGCAGAAGGGGCGAGTTCCCACGGAAACCTCTGTGCCATATAAATAAAACGCTCTTATGCTGGCAAAGCACTTTCTACAAAGCTAGCGCGCAGAAGGGGCGGGTTCCCGCGGTCACCTCTGTGCCACAGATATATAGACAAAACACGCTTATGCTGGCAAAGCACTTTCTGCAAAGTTAGCGCGCAGAAGGGGCGGGTTCCCGCGGTCACCTCTGTGCCACATATATATAAACAAACACGCTTATGCTGGCAAAGCACTTTCTACAAAGTTAGCGCGCAGAAGGGGCGGGTTCCCGCGGTCACCTCTGTGCCACTGATATATAAAAAAAAACACGCTTATGCTGGCAAAGCACTTTCTACAAAGTTAGTGCGCAGAAAGGGCGAGTTCCCACGGAAACCTCTGTGCCATATAAATAAAACACGCGTAATGCTGGCAAAGCACTTTCTACAAATTTAGCGCGCAGAAGGGGCGGGTTCGCGCGGTCACCTCTGTGCCACAGATAAATAAAGAAAACACGCTTATGCTGGCAAAGCACTTTCTACAAAGTTAGCGCGCAGAAGGGGCGAGTTCCCACGGAAACCTCTGTGCCATACAAATAAAACACGCTTATGCTGGCAAAGCACTTTCTACAAAGTTAGCGCGCAGAAGGGGCGGGTTCCCTCGGTCACCTCTGTGCCACAGATATATAAACAAAACACGCTTATGCTGGCAAAGCACTTTCTACAAAGTTAGCGCGCAGAAGGGGCGAGTTCCCACGGAAACCTCTGTGCCATATAAATAAAACACGCTTATGCTGGCAAAGCACTTTCTACAAAGTTAGCGCGCAGAAGGGGCGGGTTCCCGCGGTCGCCTCTGTGCCACAGATATATAAACAACACACGCTTATGCTGGCAAAGCACTTTCTACAAAGTTAGCGCGCAGAAGGGGCGGGTTCCCGCGGTCACCTCTGTGCCACTGATATATAAAAAAAAACACGCTTATGCTGGCAAAGCACTTCCTACAAAGTTAGCGCGCAGAAGGGGCGGGTTCCCACGGAAACCTCTGTGCCATATAAATAAAACACACTTATGCTGGCAAAGCACTTCCTACGAAGTTAGCGCGCAGAAGGGGCGGGTTCCCACGGAAACCTCTGTGCCATATAAATAAAACGCGCTTATGCTGGCAAAGCACTTTCTACAAAGCTAGCGCGCAGAAGGGGCGGGTTCCCACGGAAACCTCTGTGCGATATAAATAAAACACGCTTATGCTGGCAAAGCACTTTCTGCAAAGTTAGCGCGCAGAAGGGGCGGGTTCCCGCGGTCACCTCTGTGCCACAGATATATAGACAAAACACGATTATGCTGGCAAAGCACTTTCTGCAAAGTTAGCGCGCAGAAGGGGCGGGTTCCCGCGGTCACCTCTTTGCCACAGATATATAAACAAAACACGCCTATGCTGGCAAAGCACTTTCTACAAAGTTAGTGCGCAGAAGGGGCGAGTTCCCACGGAAACCTCTGTGCCATATAAATAAAACACGCTTATGCTGGCAAAGCACTTTCTACAAAGTTAGCGCGCAGAAGGGGCGGGTTCCCGCGGTCACCTCTGTGCCACAGATATATAAACAAAACACGCTTATGCTGGCAAAGCACTTTCTACAAAGTTAGCGCGCAGAAGGGGCGGGTTCCCGCGGTCAACTCTGTGCCACAGATATATAAACAAAACACGCTTATGCTGGCAAAGCACTTTCTACAAAGTTAGCGCGCAGAAGGGGCGGGTTCCCGCGGTCACCTCTGTGCCATATAAATAAAACACGCTTATGCTGGCAAAGCACTTTCTACAAAGTTAGCGCGCAGAAGGGGCGGGTTCCCGCGGTCACCTCTGTGCCATATAAATAAAACACACTTATGCTGGCAAAGCACTTTCTACAAAGTTAGCGCGCAGAAGGGGCGGGTTCCCGCGGCCACCTCTGTGCCATATAAATAAAACACGCTTATGCTGGCAAAGCACTTTCTACAAAGTTAGCGCGCAGAAGGGGCGGGTTCCCGCGGTCACCTCTGTGCCATATAAATAAAACACGCTTATGCTGGCAAAGCACTTTCTACAAAGTTAGCGCGCAGAAGGGGCGGGTTCCCACGGAAACCTCTGTGCCATATAAATAAAACACACTTATGCTGGCAAAGCACTTTCTGCATAGTTAGCGCGCAGAAGAGGCGGGTTCCCACGGAAACCTCTGTGCCATATAAATAAAACACGTTTATGCTGGCAAAGCACTTTCTACAAAGTTAGCGCGCAGAAGGGGCGAGTTCCCACGGAAACCTCTGTGCCATATAAATAAAACACGCTTATGCTGGCAAAGCACTTTCTACAAAGTTAGAGCGCAGAAGGGGAGGGTTCCCGCGGTCACCTCTGTGCCACAGATATATAAACAACACACGCTTATGCTGGCAAAGCACTTTCTACAATGTTAGTGCGCAGAAGGGGCGAGTTCCCACGGAAACCTCTGTGCCATATAAATAAAACACGGTTATGCTAGCAAAGCACTTTCTACAAAGTCAGCGCGCAAAAGGGGCGGGTTCCCGCGGTCACCTCTGTGCCACAGATATACAAAAAACACGCGCTTATGCTGGCAAAGCACTTTCTACAAAGTTAGCGCGCAGAAGGGGCGGGTTCCCGCGGTCACCTCTGTGCCACAGATATATAAACAACACACGCTTATGCTGGCAAAGCACTTTCTACAAATTTAGTGCGCAGAAGGGGCGAGTTCCCACGGAAACCTCTGTGCCATATAAATAAAACACGCTTATGCTGGCAAAGCACTTTCTACAAAGTTAGCGCGCAGAAGGGGCGGGTTCCCGCGGTCACCTCTGTGCCACAGATATATTTATAAATAAAACACGCTTATGCTGGCAAAGCACTTTCTACAAAGTTAGCGCGCAGAAGGGGCGGGTTCCCGCGGTCACCTCTGTGCCACAGATATATAAACAAAACACGCTTATGCTGGCAAAGCACTTTCTACAAAGTTAGTGCGCAGAAGGGGCGAGTTCCCACGGAAACCTCTGTGCCATATAAATAAAACACGCTTATGCTGGCAAAGCACTTTCTACAAATTTAGCGCGCAGAAGGGGCGGGTTCGCGCGGTCACCTCTGTGCCACAGATATATAAACAAAAGACGCTTATGTTGGCAAAGCACTTTCTACAAAGTTAGTGCGCAGAAGGGGCGGGTTCCTACGGAAACCTCTGTGCCATATAAATAAAACACGCTTATGCTGGCAAAGCACTTTCTACAAAGTTAGTGCGCAGAAGGGCGAGTTCCCACGGAAACCTCTGTGCCATATAAATGAAACACGCTTATGCTGGCAAAGCACTTTCTACAAATTTAGCGCGCAGAAGGGGCGGGTTCGCGCGGTCACCTCTGTGCCACAGATATATAAACAACACACGGTTATGCTGGCAAAGCACTTTCTACAAAGTTAGCGCGCAGAAGGGGCGGGTTCCCGCGGTCACCTCTGTGCCACTGATATATAAAAAAAACACGCTTATGCTGGCAAAGCACTTCCTACAAAGTTAGCGCGCAGAAGGGGCGGGTTCCCACGGAAGCCTCTGTGCCATATAAATAAAACACACTTATGCTGGCAAAGCACTTCCTACAAAGTTAGCGCGCAGAAGGGGCGGGTTCCCACGGAAACCTCTGTGCCATATAATTAAACGCGCTTATGCTGGCAAAGCACTTTCTACAAAGCTAGCGCGCAGAAGGGGCGGGTTCCCGCGGTCACCTCTGTGCCACAGATATATAGACAAAACACGCTTATGCTGGCAAAGCACTTTCTGCAAAGTTAGCGCGCAGAAGGGGCGGGTTCCCGCGGTCACCTCTGTGCCACATATATATAAACAAACACGCTTATGCTGGCAAAGCACTTTCTACAAAGTTAGCGCGCAGAAGGGGCGGGTTCCCGCGGTCACCTCTGTGCCACTGATATATAAAAAAAAACACGCTTATGCTGGCAAAGCACTTTCTACAAAGTTAGTGCGCAGAAGGGGCGAGTTCCCACGGAAACCTCTGTGCCATATAAATAAAACACGCGTAATGCTGGCAAAGCACTTTCTACAAATTTAGCGCGCAGAAGGGGCGGGTTCGCGCGGTCACCTCTGTGCCACAGATAAATAAAGAAAACACGCTTATGCTGGCAAAGCACTTTCTACAAAGTTAGCGCGCAGAAGGGGCGAGTTCCCACGGAAACCTCTGTGCCATACAAATAAAACACGCTTATGCTGGCAAAGCACTTTCTACAAAGTTAGCGCGCAGAAGGGGCGGGTTCCCTCGGTCACCTCTGTGCCACAGATATATAAACAAAACACGCTTATGCTGGCAAAGCACTTTCTACAAAGTTAGCGCGCAGAAGGGGCGAGTTCCCACGGAAACCTCTGTGCCATATAAATAAAACACGCTTATGCTGGCAAAGCACTTTCTACAAAGTTAGCGCGCAGAAGGGGCGGGTTCCCGCGGTCGCCTCTGTGCCACAGATATATAAACAACACACGCTTATGCTGGCAAAGCACTTTCTACAAAGTTAGCGCGCAGAAGGGGCGGGTTCCCGCGGTCACCTCTGTGCCACTGATATATAAAAAAAACACGCTTATGCTGGCAAAGCACTTCCTACAAAGTTAGCGCGCAGAAGGGGCGGGTTCCCACGGAAACCTCTGTGCCATATAAATAAAACACACTTATGCTGGCAAAGCACTTCCTACGAAGTTAGCGCGCAGAAGGGGCGGGTTCCCACGGAAACCTCTGTGCCATATAAATAAAACGCGCTTATGCTGGCAAAGCACTTTCTACAAAGCTAGCGCGCAGAACGGGCGGGTTCCCACGGAAACCTCTGTGCGATATAAATAAAACACGCTTATGCTGGCAAAGCACTTTCTGCAAAGTTAGCGCGCAGAAGGGGCGGGTTCCCGCGGTCACCTCTGTGCCACAGATATATAGACAAAACACGATTATGCTGGCAAAGCACTTTCTGCAAAGTTAGCGCGCAGAAGGGGCGGGTTCCCGCGGTCACCTCTGTGCCACAGATATATAAACAAAACACGCCTATGCTGGCAAAGCACTTTCTACAAAGTTAGTGCGCAGAAGGGGCGAGTTCCCACGGAAACCTCTGTGCCATATAAATAAAACACGCTTATGCTGGCAAAGCACTTTCTACAAAGTTAGCGCGCAGAAGGGGCGGGTTCCCGCGGTCACCTCTGTGCCACAGATATATAAACAAAACACGCTTATGCTGGCAAAGCACTTTCTACAAAGTTAGCGCGCAGAAGGGGCGGGTTCCCGCGGTCAACTCTGTGCCACAGATATATAAACAAAACACGCTTATGCTGGCAAAGCACTTTCTACAAAGTTAGCGCGCAGAAGGGGCGGGTTCCCGCGGTCACCTCTGTGCCATATAAATAAAACACGCTTATGCTGGCAAAGCACTTTCTACAAAGTTAGCGCGCAGAAGGGGCGGGTTCCCGCGGTCACCTCTGTGCCATATAAATAAAACACACTTATGCTGGCAAAGCACTTTCTACAAAGTTAGCGCGCAGAAGGGGCGGGTTCCCGCGGCCACCTCTGTGCCATATAAATAAAACACGCTTATGCTGGCAAAGCACTTTCTACAAAGTCAGCGCGCAGAAGGGGCGGGTTCCCGCGGTCACCTCTGTGCCATATAAATAAAACACGCTTATGCTGGCAAAGCACTTTCTACAAAGTTAGCGCGCAGAAGGGGCGGGTTCCCACGGAAACCTCTGTGCCATATAAATAAAACACACTTATGCTGGCAAAGCACTTTCTGCATAGTTAGCGCGCAGAAGAGGCGGGTTCCCACGGAAACCTCTGTGCCATATAAATAAAACACGTTTATGCTGGCAAAGCACTTTCTAAAAAGTTAGCGCGCAGAAGGGGCGGGTTCCCGCGGTCACCTCTGTGCCACAGAAATATAAACAAAACACGCTTATGCTGGCAAAGCACTTTCTACAAAGTTAGTGCGCAGAAGGGGCGAGTTCCCACGGAAACCTCTGTGCCATATAAATAAAACACGCTTATGCTGGCAAAGCACTTTCTACAAATTTAGCGCGCAGAAGGGGCGCGTTCGCGCGGTCACCTCTGTGCCACAGATATATAAACAAAACACGCTTATGCTGGCAAAGCACTTTCTACAAAGTTAGTGCGCAGAAGGGGCGAGTTCCCACGGAAACCTCTGTGCCATATAAATAAAACACGCTTATGCTGGCAAAGCACTTTCTACAAATTTAGCGCGCAGAAGGGGCGGGTTCGCGCGGTCACCTCTGTGCCACAGATATATAAACAAAACACGCTTATGCTGGCAAAGCACTTTCTACAAAGTTAGCGCGCAGAAGGGGCGAGTTCCCACGGAAACCTCTGTGCCATATAAATAAAACACGCTTATGCTGGCAAAGCACTTTCTACAAAGTTAGCGCGCAGAAGGGGCGGGTTCCCGCGGTCACCTCTGTGCCACAGATATATAAACAACACACGCTTATGCTGGCAAAGCACTTTCTACAATGTTAGTGCGCAGAAGGGGCGAGTTCCCACGGAAACCTCTGTGCCATATAAATAAAACACGGTTATGCTAGCAAAGCACTTTCTACAAAGTCAGCGCGCAAAAGGGGCGGGTTCCCGCGGTCACCTCTGTGCCACAGATATACAAACAACACGCGCTTATGCTGGCAAAGCACTTTCTACAAAGTTAGCGCGCAGAAGGGGCGGGTTCCCGCGGTCACCTCTGTGCCACAGATATATAAACAACACACGCTTATGCTGGCAAAGCACTTTCTACAAATTTAGTGCGCAGAAGGGGCGAGTTCCCACGGAAACCTCTGTGCCATATAAATAAAACACGCTTATGCTGGCAAAGCACTTTCTACAAAGTTAGCGCGCAGAAGGGGCGGGTTCCCGCGGTCACCTCTGTGCCACAAATATATTTATAAATAAAACACGCTTATGCTGGCAAAGCACTTTCTACAAAGTTAGCGCGCAGAAGGGGCGGGTTCCCGCGGTCACCTCTGTGCCACAGATATATAAACAAAACACGCTTATGCTGGCAAAGCACTTTCTACAAAGTTAGTGCGCAGAAGGGGCGAGTTCCCACGGAAACCTTTGTGCCATATAAATAAAACACGCTTATGCTGGCAAAGCACTTTCTACAAATTTAGCGCGCAGAAGGGGCGGGTTCGCGCGGTCACCTCTGTGCCACAGATATATAAACAAAAGACGCTTATGTTGGCAAAGCACTTTCTACAAAGTTAGTGCGCAGAAGGGGCGAGTTCCCATGGAAACCTCTGTGCCATATAAATAAAACACGCTTATGCTGGCAAAGCACTTTCTACAAAGTTAGCGCGCAGAAGGGGCGGTTCCCGCGGTCACCTCTGTGCCACAGATATATAAACAAAACACGCTTATGCTGGCAAAGCACTTTCTACAAAGTTAGTGCGCAGAAGGGGCGAGTTCTCACGGAAACCTCTGTGCCATATAAATGAAACACGCTTATGCTGGCAAAGCACTTTCTACAAAGTTAGCGCGCAGAAGGGGCGGGTTCCCGTGGTCACCTCTGTGCCACAGATATATAAACAAAACACGCTTATGCCGGCAAAGCACTTTCTACAAAGTTTGCGCGCAGAAGGGGCGAGTTCCCACGGAAACCTCTGTGCCATATAAATAAAACACGCTTATGCTGGCAAAGCACTTTCTACAAAGTTAGTGCGCAGAAGGGCTAGTTCCCACGGAAACCTCTGTGCCATATAAATGAAACACGCTTATGCTGGCAAAGCACTTTCTACAAATTTAGCGCGCAGAAGGGGCGGGTTCGCGCGGTCACCTCTGTGCCACAGATATATAAAGAAAACACGCTTATGCTGGCAAAGCACTTTCTACAAAGTTAGTGCGCAGAAGGGGCGAGTTCCCACGGAAACCTCTGTGCCATATAAATAAAACACGCTTATGCTGGCAAAGCACTTTCTACAAAGTTAGCGCGCAGAAGGGGCGGGTTCCCGCGGTCACCTCTGTGCCACAGATATATAAACAACACACGCTTATGCTGGCAAAGCACTTTCTACAAAGTTAGCGCGCAGAAGGGGCGGGTTCCCGCGGTCACCTCTGTGCCACAGATATATAAACAACACACGCTTATGCTGGCAAAGCACTTTCTACAATGTTAGTGCGCAGAAGGGGCGAGTTCCCACGGAAACCTCTGTGCCATATAAATAAAACACGCTTATGCTGGCAAAGCACTTTCTACAAAGTTAGCGCGCAGAAGGGGCGGGTTCCCGCAGTCACCTCTGTGCCACAGATATATTTATAAATAAAACACGCTTATGCTGGCAAAGCACTTTCTACAAAGTTAGCGCGCAGAAGGGGCGGGTTTCCGCGGCCACCTCTGTGCCACAGATATATAAACAAAACACGCTTATGCTGGCAAAGCACTTTCTACAAAGTTAGTGCGCAGAAGGGGCGAGTTCCCACGGAAACCTCTGTGCCATACAAATAAAACACGCTTATGCTGGCAAAGCACTTTCTACAAAGTTAGCGCGCAGAAGGGGCGGGTTCCCTCGGTCACCTCTCTGCCACAGATATATAAACAAAACACGCTTATGCTGGCAAAGCACTTTCTACAAAGTTAGCGCGCAGAAGGGGCGAGTTCCCACGGAAACCTCTGTGCCATATAAATAAAACACGCTTATGCTGGCAAAGCACTTTCTACAAAGTTAGCGCGCAGAAGGGGCGGGTTCCCGCGGTCGCCTCTGTGCCACAGATATATAAACAACACACGGTTATGCTGGCAAAGCACTTTCTACAAAGTTAGCGCGCAGAAGGGGCGGGTTCCCGCGGTCACCTCTGTGCCACTGATATATAAAAAAACACGCTTATGCTGGCAAAGCACTTTCTACAAAGTTAGCGCGCAGAAGGGGCGGGTTCCCGCGGTCACCTCTGTGCCACTGATATATAAAAAAAACACGCTTATGCTGGCAAAGCACTTTCTACAAAGTTAGTGCGCAGAAGGGGCGAGTTCCCACGGAAACCTCTGTGCCATATAAATAAAACACGCTTAATGCTGGCAAAGCACTTTCTACAAATTTAGCGCGCAGAAGGGGCGGGTTCGCGCGGTCACCTCTGTGCCACAGATAAATAAAGAAAACACGCTTATGCTGGCAAAGCACTTTCTACAAAGTTAGCGCGCAGAAGGGGCGAGTTCCCACGGAAACCTCTGTGCCATACAAATAAAACAAGCTTATGCTGGCAAAGCACTTTCTACAAAGTTAGCGCGCAGAAGGGGCGGGTTCCCTCGGTCACCTCTGTGCCACAGATATATAAACAAAACACGCTTATGCTGGCAAAGCACTTTCTACAAAGTTAGCGCGCAGAAGGGGCGAGTTCCCACGGAAACCTCTGTGCCAAAAAATAAAACACGCTTATGCTGGCAAAGCACTTTCTACAAAGTTAGCGCGCAGAAGGGGCGGGTTCCCGCGGTCGCCTCTGTGCCACTGATATATAAACAACACACGCTTATGCTGGCAAAGCACTTTCTACAAAGCTAGCGCGCAGAAGGGGCGGGTTCCCGCGGTCACCTCTGTGCCACTGATATATAAAAAAAACACGCTTATGCTGGCAAAGCACTTCCTACAAAGTTAGCGCGCAGAAGGGGCGGGTTCCCACGGAAACCTCTGTGCCATATAAATAAAACACACTTATGCTGGCAAAGCACTTCCTACAAAGTTAGCGCGCAGAAGGGGCGGGTTCCCACGGAAACCTCTGTGCCATATAAATAAAACGCGCTTATGCTGGCAAAGCACTTTCTACAAAGCTAGCGCGCAGAAGGGGCGGGTTCCCACGGAAACCTCTGTGCCATATAAATAAAACACGCTTATGCTGGCAAAGCACTTTCTACAAAGTTAGCGCGCAGAAGGGGCGGGTTCCCGCGGTCACCTCTGTGCCACAGATATATAGACAAAACACGCTTATGCTGGCAAAGCACTTTCTGCAAAGTTAGCGCGCAGAAGGGGCGGGTTCCCGCGGTCACCTCTGTGCCACTGATATATAAAAAAAAAACACGCTTATGCTGGCAAAGCACTTTCTACAAAGTTAGTGCGCAGAAGGGGCGAGTTCCCACGGAAACCTCTGTGCCATATAAATAAAACACGCTTATTGCTGGCAAAGCACTTTCTACAAATTTAGCGCGCAGAAGGGGCGGGTTCGCGCGGTCACCTCTGTGCAACAGATATATAAAGAAAACACGCTTATGCTGGCAAAGCACTTTCTACAAAGTTAGCGCGCAGAAGGGGCGAGTTCCCACGGAAACCTCTGTGCCATATAAATAAAACACGCTTATGCTGGCAAAGCACTTTCTACAAAGTTAGCGCGCAGAAGGGGCGAGTTCCCACGGAAACCTCTGTGCCTTATAAATAAAACACACTTATGCTGGCAAAGCACTTTCTACAAAGTTAGCGCGCAGAAGGGGCGGGTTCCCGCGGTCACCTCTGTGCCATATAAATAAAACACGCTTATGCTGGCAAAGCACTTTCTACAAAGTTAGCGCGCAGAAGGGGCGGGTTCCCGCGGTCACCTCTGTGCCATATAAATAAAACACGCTTATGCTGGCAAAGCACTTTCTACAAAGTTAGCGCGCAGAAGGGGCGGGTTCCCGCGGTCACCTCTGTGCCATATAAATAAAACACGCTTATGCTGGCAAAGCACTTTCTACAAATTTAGCGCGCAGAAGGGGCGGGTTCGCGCGGTCACCTCTGTGCCACAGATATATAAACAAAACACGCTTATGCTGGCAAAGCACTTTCTACAAAGTTTGCGCGCAGAAGGGGCGAGTTCCCACGGAAACCTCTGTGCCATATAAATAAAACACGCTTATGCTGGCAAAGCACTTTCTACAAAGTTAGTGCGCAGAAGGGGCGAGTTCCCACGGAAACCTCTGTGCCATATAAATAAAACACGCTTATGCTGGCAAAGCACTTTCTACAAAGTTAGCGCGCAGAAGGGGCGGGTTCCCGCGGTCACCTCTGTGCCACAGATATATAAACAACACACGCTTATGCTGGCAAAGCACTTTCTACAAAGTTAGCGCGCCGAAGGGGCGGGTTCCCGCGGTCACCTCTGTGCCACAGATATATAAACAAGACACGCTTATGCTGGCAAAGCACTTTCTACAATGTTAGTGCGCAGAAGGGGCGAGTTCCCACGGAAACCTCTGTGCCATATAAATAAAACACGCTTATGCTGGCAAAGCACTTTCTACAAATTTAGCGCGCAGAAGGGGCGGGTTCGCGCGGTCACCTCTGTGCCACAGATATATAAAGAAAACACGCTTATGCTGGCAAAGCACTTTCTACAAAGTTAGTGCGCAGAAGGGGCGAGTTCCCACGGAAACCTCTGTGCCATATAAATAAAACACGCTTATGCTGGCAAAGCACTTTCTACAAAGTTAGCGCGCAGAAGGGGCGGGTTCCCGCGGTCACCTCTGTGCCACAGATATATAAACAACACACGCTTATGCTGGCAAAGCACTTTCTACAAAGTTAGCGCGCAGAAGGGGCGGCTTCCCGCGGTCACCTCTGTGCCACAGATATATAAACAACACACGCTTATGCTGGCAAAGCACTTTCTACAAAGTTAGCGCGCAGAAGGGGCGGGTTCCCGCAGTCACCTCTGTGCCACAGATATATTTATAAATAAAACACGCTTATGCTGGCAAAGCACTTTCTACAAAGTTAGCGCGCAGAAGGGGCGGGTTTCCGCGGCCACCTCTGTGCCACAGATATATAAACAAAACACGCTTATGCTGGCAAAGCACTTTCTACAAAGGTAGTGCGCAGAAGGGGCGAGTTCCCACGGAAACCTCTGTGCCATACAAATAAAACACGCTTATGCTGGCAAAGCACTTTCTACAAAGTTAGCGCGCAGAAGGGGCGGGTTCCCTCGGTCACCTCTGTGCCACAGATATATTTATAAATAAAACACGCTTATGCTGGCAAAGCACTTTCTACAAAGTTAGCGCGCAGAAGGGGCGGGTTTCCGCGGCCACCTCTGTGCCACAGATATATAAACAAAACACGCTTATGCTGGCAAAGCACTTTCTACAAAGGTAGTGCGCAGAAGGGGCGAGTTCCCACGGAAACCTCTGTGCCATACAAATAAAACACGCTTATGCTGGCAAAGCACTTTCTACAAAGTTAGCGCGCAGAAGGGGCGGGTTCCCTCGGTCACCTCTGTGCCACAGATATATAAACAAAACACGCTTATGCTGGCAAAGCACTTTCTACAAAGTTAGCGCGCAGAAGGGGCGAGTTCCCACGGAAACCTCTGTGCCATATAAATAAAACACGCTTATGCTGGCAAAGCACTTTCTACAAAGTTAGCGCGCAGAAGGGGCGGGTTCCCGCGGTCGCCTCTGTGCCACAGATATATAAACAACACACGCTTATGCTGGCAAAGCACTTTCTACAAAGTTAGCGCGCAGAAGGGGCGGGTTCCCGCGGTCACCTCTGTGCCACTGATATATAAAAAAAAACACGCTTATGCTGGCAAAGCACTTCCTACAAAGTTAGCGCGCAGAAGGGGCGGGTTCCCACGGAAACCTCTGTGCCATATAAATAAAACACACTTATGCTGGCAAAGCACTTCCTACAAAGTTAGCGCGCAGAAGGGGCGGGTTCCCACGGAAACCTCTGTGCCATATAAATAAAACGCGCTTATGCTGGCAAAGCACTTTCTACAAAGCTAGCGCGCAGAAGGGGCGGGTTCCCACGGAAACCTCTGTGCCATATAAATAAAACACGCTTATGCTGGCAAAGCACTTTCTACAAAGTTAGCGCGCAGAAGGGGCGGGTTCCCGCGGTCACCTCTGTGCCATAGATATATAGACAAAACACGCTTATGCTGGCAAAGCACTTTCTGCAAAGTTAGCGCGCAGAAGGGGCGGGTTCCCGCGGTCACCTCTGTGCCACAGATATATAAACAACACACGCTTATGCTGGCAAAGCACTTTCTACAAAGTTAGCGCGCAGAAGGGGCGGGTTCCCGCGGTCACCTCTGTGCCACTGATATATAAAAAAAACACGGCTATGCTGGCAAAGCACTTTCTACAAAGTTAGTGCGCAGAAGGGGCGAGTTCCCACGGAAACCTCTGTGCCATATAAATAAAACACGCTTAATGCTGGCAAAGCACTTTCTACAAATTTAGCGCGCAGAAGGGGCGGGTTCGCGCGGTCACCTCTGTGCCACAGATATATAAAGAAAACACGCTTATGCTGGCAAAGCACTTTCTACAAAGTTAGCGCGCAGAAGGGGCGAGTTCCCACGGAAACCTCTGTGCCATATAAATAAAACACACTTATGCTGGCAAAGCACTTCCTACAAAGTAGGCGCGCAGAAGGGGCGGGTTCCCACGGAAACCTCTGTGCCATATAAATAAAACGCGCTTATGCTGGCAAAGCACTTTCTACAAAGTTAGCGCGCAGAAGGGGCGGGTTCCCGCGGTCACCTCTGTGCCACTGATATATAAAAAAAACACGCTTATGCTGGCAAAGCACTTTCTACAAAGTTAGTGCGCAGAAGGGGCGAGTTCCCACGGAAACCTCTGTGCCATATAAATAAAACACGCTTAATGCTGGCAAAGCACTTTCTACAAATTTAGCGCGCAGAAGGGGCGGGTTCGCGCGGTCACCTCTGTGCCACAGATATATAAAGAAAACACGCTTATGCTGGCAAAGCACTTTCTACAAAGTTAGCGCGCAGAAGGGGCGGGTTCCCACGGAAACCTCTGTGCCATATAAATAAAACACACTTATGCTGGCAAAGCACTTCCTACAAAGTTAGCGCGCAGAAGGGGCGGGTTCCCACGGAAACCTCTGTGCCATATAAATAAAACGCGCTTATGCTGGCAAAGCACTTTCTACAAAGCTAGCGCGCAGAAGGGGCGGGTTCCCACGGAAACCTCTGTGCCATATAAATAAAACACGCTTATGCTGGCAAAGCACTTTCTACAAAGTTAGCGCGCAGAAGGGGCGGGTTCCCGCGGTCACCTCTGTGCCACAGATATATAGACAAAACATGCTTATGCTGGCAAAGCACTTTCTGCAAAGTTAGCGCGCAGAAGGGGCGGGTTCCCGCGGTCACCTCTGTGCCACAGATATATAAACAACACACGCTTATGCTGGCAAAGCACTTTCTACAAAGTTAGCGCGCAGAAGGGGCGGGTTCCCGCGGTCACCTCTGTGCCACTGATATATAAAAAAAAACACGCTTATGCTGGCAAAGCACTTTCTACAAAGTTAGTGCGCAGAAGGGGCGAGTTCCCACGGAAACCTCTGTGCCATATAAATAAAACACGCTTAATGCTGGCAAAGCACTTTCTACAAATTTAGCGCGCAGAAGGGGCGGGTTCGCGCGGTCACCTCTGTGCCACAGATATATAAAGAAAACACGCTTATGCTGGCAAAGCACTTTCTACAAAGTTACCGCGCAGAAGGGGCGAGTTCCCACGGAAACCTCTGTGCCATATAAATAAAACACGCTTATGCTGGCAAAGCACTTTCTACAAAGTTAGCGCGCAGAAGGGGCGAGTTCCCACGGAAACCTCTGTGCCTTATAAATAAAACACACTTATGCTGGCAAAGCACTTTCTACAAAGTTAGCGCGCAGAAGGGGCGGGTTCCCGCGGTCACCTCTGTGCCATATAAATAAAACACGCTTATGCTGGCAAAGCACTTTCTACAAAGTTAGCGCGCAGAAGGGACGGGTTCCCGCGGTCACCTCTGTGCCATATAAATAAAACACGCTTATGCTGGCAAAGCACTTTCTACAAAGTTAGCGCGCAGAAGGGGCGGGTTCCCGCGGTCACCTCTCTGCCATATAAATAAAACACGCTTATGCTGGCAAAGCACTTTCTACAAATTTAGCGCGCAGAAGGGGCGGGTTCGCGCGGTCACCTCTGTGCCACAGATATATAAACAAAACACGCTTATGCTGGCAAAGCACTTTCTACAAAGTTTGCGCGCAGAAGGGGCGAGTTCCCACGGAAACCTCTGTGCCATATAAATAAAACACGCTTATGCTGGCAAAGCACTTTCTACAAAGTTAGTGCGCAGAAGGGGCGAGTTCCCACGGAAACCTCTGTGCCATATAAATAAAACACGCTTATGCTGGCAAAGCACTTTCCACAAAGTTAGCGCGCAGAAGGGGCGGGTTCCCGCGGTCACCTCTGTGCCACAGATATATAAACAACACACACTTATGCTGGCAAAGCACTTTCTACAAAGTTAGCGCGCCGAAGGGGCGGGTTCCCGCGGTCACCTCTGTGCCACAGATATATAAACAAGACACGCTTATGCTGGCAAAGCACTTTCTACAATGTTAGTGCGCAGAAGGGGCGAGTTCCCACGGAAACCTCTGTGCCATATAAATAAAACACGCTTAATGCTGGCAAAGCACTTTCTACAAATTTAGTGCGCAGAAGGGGCGGGTTCGCGCGGTCACCTCTGTGCCACAGATATATAAAGAAAACACGCTTATGCTGGCAAAGCACTTTCTACAAAGTTAGCGCGCAGAAGGGGCGAGTTCCCACGGAAACCTCTGTGCCATACAAATAAAACACGCTTATGCTGGCAAAGCACTTTCTACAAAGTTAGCGCGCAGAAGGGGCGGGTTCCCTCGGTCACCTCTGTGCCACAGATATATAAACAAAACACGCTTATGCTGGCAAAGCACTTTCTACAAAGTTAGCGCGCAGAAGGGGCGAGTTCCCACGGAAACCTCTGTGCCATATAAATAAAACACGCTTATGCTGGCAAAGCACTTTCTACAAAGTTAGCGCGCAGAAGGGGCGGGTTCCCGCGGTCGCCTCTGTGCCACAGATATATAAACAACACAGGCTTATGCTGGCAAAGCACTTTCTACAAAGTTAGCGCGCAGAAGGGGCGGGTTCCCGCGGTCACCTCTGTGCCACTGATATATAAAAAAAACACGCTTATGCTGGCAAAGCACTTCCTACAAAGTTAGCGCGCAGAAGGGGCGGGTTCCCACGGAAACCTCTGTGCCATATAAATAAAACACACTTATGCTGGCAAAGCACTTCCTACAAAGTTAGCGCGCAGAAGGGGCGGGTTCCCACGGAAATTTCTGTGCCATATAAATAAAACGCGCTTATGCTGGCAAAGCACTTTCTACAAAGCTAGCGCGCAGAAGGGGCGGGTTCCCACGGAAACCTCTGTGCATATATAAATAAAACACGCTTATGCTGGCAAAGCGCTTTCTACAAAGTTAGCGCGCAGAAGGGGCGGGTTCCCGCGGTCACCTCTGTGCCACAGATATATAGACAAAACACGCTTATGCTGGCAAAGCACTTTCTGCAAAGTTAGCGCGCAGAAGGGGCGGGTTCCCTCGGTCACCTCTGTGCCACAGATATATAAACAACACACGCTTATGCTGGCAAAGCACTTTCTACAAAGTTAGCGCGCAGAAGGGGCGGGTTCCCGCGGTCACCTCTGTGCCACTGATATATAAAAAAACACGCTTATCCTGGCAAAGCACTTTCTACAAAGTTAGTGCGCAGAAGGGGCGAGTTCCCACGGAAACCTCTGTGCCATATAAATAAAACACGCTTAATGCTGGCAAAGCACTTTCTACAAATTTAGCGCGCAGAAGGGGCGGGTTCGCGCGGTCACCTCTGTGCCACAGATATATAAAGAAAACACGCTTATGCTGGCAAAGCACTTTCTACAAAGTTAGCGCGCAGAAGGGGCGAGTTCCCACGGAAACCTCTGTGCCATATAAATAAAACACGCTTATGCTGGCAAAGCACTTTCTACAAAGTTAGCGCGCAGAAGGGGCGAGTTCCCACGGAAACCTCTGTGCCTTATAAATAAAACACACTTATGCTGGCAAAGCACTTTCTACAAAGTTAGCGCGCAGAAGGGGCGGGTTTCCGCGGTCACCTCTGTGCCATATAAATAAAACACGCTTATGCTGGCAAAGCACTTTCTACAAAGTTAGCGCGCAGAAGGGACGGGTTCCCGCGGTCACCTCTGTGCCATATAAATAAAACACGCTTATGCTGGCAAAGCACTTTCTACAAAGTTAGCGCGCAGAAGGGGCGGGTTCCCGCGGTCACCTCTGTGCCATATAAATAAAACACGCTTATGCTGGCAAAGCACTTTCTACAAATTAAGCGCGCAGAAGGGGCGGGTTCGCGCGGTCACCTCTGTGCCACAGATATATAAACAAAACACGCTTATGCTGGCAAAGCACTTTCTACAAAGTTTGCGCGCAGAAGGGGCGAGTTCCCACGGAAACCTCTGTGCCATATAAATAAAACACGCTTATGCTGGCAAAGCACTTTCTACAAAGTTATGCGCAGAAGGGGCGAGTTCCCACGGAAACCTCTGTGCCATATAAATAAAACACGCTTATGCTGGCAAAGCACTTTCTACAAAGTTAGCGCGCAGAAGGGGCGGGTTCCCGCGGTCACCTCTGTGCCACAGATATATAAACAACACACACTTATGCTGGCAAAGCACTTTCTACAAAGTTAGCGCGCCGAAGGGGCGGGTTCCCGCGGTCACCTCTGTGCCACAGATATATAAACAAGACACGCTTATGCTGGCAAAGCACTTTCTACAATGTTAGTGCGCAGAAGGGGCGAGTTCCCACGGAAACCTCTGTGCCATATAAATAAAACACGCTTATGCTGGCAAAGCACTTTCTACAAAGTTAGCGCGCAGAAGGGGCGGGTTCCCGCAGTCACCTCTGTGCCACAGATATATTTATAAATAAAACACGCATATGCTGGCAAAGCACTTTCTACAAAGTTAGCGCGCAGAAGGGGCGGGTTTCCGCGGTCACCTCTGTGCCACAGATATATAAACAAAACACGCTTATGCTGGCAAAGCACTTTCTACAAAGTTAGCGCGCAGAAGGGGCGAGTTCCCACGGAAACCTCTGTGCCATATCAATAAAACACGCTTAATGCTGGCAAAGCACTTTCTACAAATTTAGCGCGCAGAAGGGGCGGGTTCGCGCGGTCACCTCTGTGCCACAGATATATAAAGAAAACACGCTTATGCTGGCAAAGCACTTTCTACAAAGTTAGCGCGCAGAAGGGGCGAGTTCCCACGGAAACCTCTGTGCCATATAAATAAAACACGCTTATGCTGGCAAAGCACTTTCTACAAAGTTAGCGCGCAGAAGGGGCGGGTTCCCGCGGTCACCTCTGTGCCATATAAATAAAACACGCTTATGCTGGCAAAGCACTTTCTACAAATTTAGCGCGCAGAAGGGGCGGGTTCGCGCGGTCACCTCTGTGCCACAGATATATAAACAAAACACGCTTATGCTGGCAAAGCACTTTCTACAAAGTTTGCGCGCAGAAGGGGCGAGTTCCCACGGAAACCTCTGTGCCATATAAATAAAACACGCTTATGCTGGCAAAGCACTTTCTACAAAGTTAGTGCGCAGAAGGGGCGAGTTCCCACGGAAACCTCTGTGCCATATAAATAAAACACGCTTATGCTGGCAAAGCACTTTCCACAAAGTTAGCGCGCAGAAGGGGCGGGTTCCCGCGGTCACCTCTGTGCCACAGATATATAAACAACACACACTTATGCTGGCAAAGCACTTTCTACAAAGTTAGCGCGCCGAAGGGGCGGGTTCCCGCGGTCACCTCTGTGCCACAGATATATAAACAAGACACGCTTATGCTGGCAAAGCACTTTCTACAATGTTAGTGCGCAGAAGGGGCGAGTTCCCACGGAAACCTCTGTGCCATATAAATAAAACACGCTTAATGCTGGCAAAGCACTTTCTACAAATTTAGTGCGCAGAAGGGGCGGGTTCGCGCGGTCACCTCTGTGCCACAGATATATAAAGAAAACACGCTTATGCTGGCAAAGCACTTTCTACAAAGTTAGCGCGCAGAAGGGGCGAGTTCCCACGGAAACCTCTGTGCCATACAAATAAAACACGCTTATGCTGGCAAAGCACTTTCTACAAAGTTAGCGCGCAGAAGGGGCGGGTTCCCTCGGTCACCTCTGTGCCACAGATATATAAACAAAACACGCTTATGCTGGCAAAGCACTTTCTACAAAGTTAGAGCGCAGAAGGGGCGAGTTCCCACGGAAACCTCTGTGCCATATAAATAAAACACGCTTATGCTGGCAAAGCACTTTCTACAAAGTTAGCGCGCAGAAGGGGCGGGTTCCCGCGGTCGCCTCTGTGCCACAGATATATAAACAACACAGGCTTATGCTGGCAAAGCACTTTCTACAAAGTTAGCGCGCAGAAGGGGCGGGTTCCCGCGGTCACCTCTGTGCCACTGATATATAAAAAAAAACACGCTTATGCTGGCAAAGCACTTCCTACAAAGTTAGCGCGCAGAAGGGGCGGGTTCCCACGGAAACCTCTGTGCCATATAAATAAAACGCGCTTATGCTGGCAAAGCACTTTCTACAAAGCTAGCGCGCAGAAGGGGCGGGTTCCCACGGAAACCTCTGTGCCATATAAATAAAACACGCTTATGCTGGCAAAGCACTTTCTACAAAGTTAGCGCGCAGAAGGGGCGGGTTCCCGCGGTCACCTCTGTGCCATAGATATATAGACAAAACACGCTTATGCTGGCAAAGCACTTTCTGCAAAGTTAGCGCGCAGAAGGGGCGGGTTCCCGCGGTCACCTCTGTGCCACAGATATATAAACAACACACGCTTATGCTGGCAAAGCACTTTCTACAAAGTTAGCGCGCAGAAGGGGCGGGTTCCCGCGGTCACCTCTGTGCCACTGATATATAAAAAAAACACGGCTATGCTGGCAAAGCACTTTCTACAAAGTTAGTGCGCAGAAGGGGCGAGTTCCCACGGAAACCTCTGTGCCATATAAATAAAACACGCTTAATGCTGGCAAAGCACTTTCTGCAAATTTAGCGCGCAGAAGGGGCGGGTTCGCGCGGTCACCTCTGTGCCACAGATATATAAAGAAAACACGCTTATGCTGGCAAAGCACTTTCTACAAAGTTAGCGCGCAGAAGGGGCGAGTTCCCACGGAAACCTCTGTGCCATATAAATAAAACACACTTATGCTGGCAAAGCACTTCCTACAAAGTAGGCGCGCAGAAGGGGCGGGTTCCCACGGAAACCTCTGTGCCATATAAATAAAACGCGCTTATGCTGGCAAAGCACTTTCTACAAAGTTAGCGCGCAGAAGGGGCGGGTTCCCGCGGTCACCTCTGTGCCACTGATATATAAAAAAAACACGCTTATGCTGGCAAAGCACTTTCTACAAAGTTAGTGCGCAGAAGGGGCGAGTTCCCACGGAAACCTCTGTGCCATATAAATAAAACACGCTTAATGCTGGCAAAGCACTTTCTACAAATTTAGCGCGCAGAAGGGGCGGGTTCGCGCGGTCACCTCTGTGCCACAGATATATAAAGAAAACACGCTTATGCTGGCAAAGCACTTTCTACAAAGTTAGCGCGCAGAAGGGGCGGGTTCCCACGGAAACCTCTGTGCCATATAAATAAAACACACTTATGCTGGCAAAGCACTTCCTACAAAGTTAGCGCGCAGAAGGGGCGGGTTCCCACGGAAACCTCTGTGCCATATAAATAAAACGCGCTTATGCTGGCAAAGCACTTTCTACAAAGCTAGCGCGCAGAAGGGGCGGGTTCCCACGGAAACCTCTGTGCCATATAAATAAAACACGCTTATGCTGGCAAAGCACTTTCTACAAAGTTAGCGCGCAGAAGGGGCGGGTTCCCGCGGTCACCTCTGTGCCACAGATATATAGACAAAACATGCTTATGCTGGCAAAGCACTTTCTGCAAAGTTAGCGCGCAGAAGGGGCGGGTTCCCGCGGTCACCTCTGTGCCACAGATATATAAACAACACACGCTTATGCTGGCAAAGCACTTTCTACAAAGTTAGCGCGCAGAAGGGGCGGGTTCCCGCGGTCACCTCTGTGCCACTGATATATAAAAAAAAACACGCTTATGCTGGCAAAGCACTTTCTACAAAGTTAGTGCGCAGAAGGGGCGAGTTCCCACGGAAACCTCTGTGCCATATAAATAAAACACGCTTAATGCTGGCAAAGCACTTTCTACAAATTTAGCGCGCAGAAGGGGCGGGTTCGCGCGGTCACCTCTGTGCCACAGATATATAAAGAAAACACGCTTATGCTGGCAAAGCACTTTCTACAAAGTTACCGCGCAGAAGGGGCGAGTTCCCACGGAAACCTCTGTGCCATATAAATAAAACACGCTTATGCTGGCAAAGCACTTTCTACAAAGTTAGCGCGCAGAAGGGGCGAGTTCCCACGGAAACCTCTGTGCCTTATAAATAAAACACACTTATGCTGGCAAAGCACTTTCTACAAAGTTAGCGCGCAGAAGGGGCGGGTTCCCGCGGTCACCTCTGTGCCATATAAATAAAACACGCTTATGCTGGCAAAGCACTTTCTACAAAGTTAGCGCGCAGAAGGGACGGGTTCCCGCGGTCACCTCTGTGCCATATAAATAAAACACGCTTATGCTGGCAAAGCACTTTCTACAAAGTTAGCGCGCAGAAGGGGCGGGTTCCCGCGGTCACCTCTCTGCCATATAAATAAAACACGCTTATGCTGGCAAAGCACTTTCTACAAATTTAGCGCGCAGAAGGGGCGGGTTCGCGCGGTCACCTCTGTGCCACAGATATATAAACAAAACACGCTTATGCTGGCAAAGCACTTTCTACAAAGTTTGCGCGCAGAAGGGGCGAGTTCCCACGGAAACCTCTGTGCCATATAAATAAAACACGCTTATGCTGGCAAAGCACTTTCTACAAAGTTAGTGCGCAGAAGGGGCGAGTTCCCACGGAAACCTCTGTGCCATATAAATAAAACACGCTTATGCTGGCAAAGCACTTTCCACAAAGTTAGCGCGCAGAAGGGGCGGGTTCCCGCGGTCACCTCTGTGCCACAGATATATAAACAACACACACTTATGCTGGCAAAGCACTTTCTACAAAGTTAGCGCGCCGAAGGGGCGGGTTCCCGCGGTCACCTCTGTGCCACAGATATATAAACAAGACACGCTTATGCTGGCAAAGCACTTTCTACAATGTTAGTGCGCAGAAGGGGCGAGTTCCCACGGAAACCTCTGTGCCATATAAATAAAACACGCTTAATGCTGGCAAAGCACTTTCTACAAATTTAGTGCGCAGAAGGGGCGGGTTCGCGCGGTCACCTCTGTGCCACAGATATATAAAGAAAACACGCTTATGCTGGCAAAGCACTTTCTACAAAGTTAGCGCGCAGAAGGGGCGAGTTCCCACGGAAACCTCTGTGCCATACAAATAAAACACGCTTATGCTGGCAAAGCACTTTCTACAAAGTTAGCGCGCAGAAGGGGCGGGTTCCCTCGGTCACCTCTGTGCCACAGATATATAAACAAAACACGCTTATGCTGGCAAAGCACTTTCTACAAAGTTAGCGCGCAGAAGGGGCGAGTTCCCACGGAAACCTCTGTGCCATATAAATAAAACACGCTTATGCTGGCAAAGCACTTTCTACAAAGTTAGCGCGCAGAAGGGGCGGGTTCCCGCGGTCGCCTCTGTGCCACAGATATATAAACAACACAGGCTTATGCTGGCAAAGCACTTTCTACAAAGTTAGCGCGCAGAAGGGGCGGGTTCCCGCGGTCACCTCTGTGCCACTGATATATAAAAAAAACACGCTTATGCTGGCAAAGCACTTCCTACAAAGTTAGCGCGCAGAAGGGGCGGGTTCCCACGGAAACCTCTGTGCCATATAAATAAAACACACTTATGCTGGCAAAGCACTTCCTACAAAGTTAGCGCGCAGAAGGGGCGGGTTCCCACGGAAATTTCTGTGCCATATAAATAAAACGCGCTTATGCTGGCAAAGCACTTTCTACAAAGCTAGCGCGCAGAAGGGGCGGGTTCCCACGGAAACCTCTGTGCATATATAAATAAAACACGCTTATGCTGGCAAAGCGCTTTCTACAAAGTTAGCGCGCAGAAGGGGCGGGTTCCCGCGGTCACCTCTGTGCCACAGATATATAGACAAAACACGCTTATGCTGGCAAAGCACTTTCTGCAAAGTTAGCGCGCAGAAGGGGCGGGTTCCCTCGGTCACCTCTGTGCCACAGATATATAAACAACACACGCTTATGCTGGCAAAGCACTTTCTACAAAGTTAGCGCGCAGAAGGGGCGGGTTCCCGCGGTCACCTCTGTGCCACTGATATATAAAAAAACACGCTTATGCTGGCAAAGCACTTTCTACAAAGTTAGTGCGCAGAAGGGGCGAGTTCCCACGGAAACCTCTGTGCCATATAAATAAAACACGCTTAATGCTGGCAAAGCACTTTCTACAAATTTAGCGCGCAGAAGGGGCGGGTTCGCGCGGTCACCTCTGTGCCACAGATATATAAAGAAAACACGCTTATGCTGGCAAAGCACTTTCTACAAAGTTAGCGCGCAGAAGGGGCGAGTTCCCACGGAAACCTCTGTGCCATATAAATAAAACACGCTTATGCTGGCAAAGCACTTTCTACAAAGTTAGCGCGCAGAAGGGGCGAGTTCCCACGGAAACCTCTGTGCCTTATAAATAAAACACACTTATGCTGGCAAAGCACTTTCTACAAAGTTAGCGCGCAGAAGGGGCGGGTTTCCGCGGTCACCTCTGTGCCATATAAATAAAACACGCTTATGCTGGCAAAGCACTTTCTACAAAGTTAGCGCGCAGAAGGGACGGGTTCCCGCGGTCACCTCTGTGCCATATAAATAAAACACGCTTATGCTGGCAAAGCACTTTCTACAAAGTTAGCGCGCAGAAGGGGCGGGTTCCCGCGGTCACCTCTGTGCCATATAAATAAAACACGCTTATGCTGGCAAAGCACTTTCTACAAATTAAGCGCGCAGAAGGGGCGGGTTCGCGCGGTCACCTCTGTGCCACAGATATATAAACAAAACACGCTTATGCTGGCAAAGCACTTTCTACAAAGTTTGCGCGCAGAAGGGGCGAGTTCCCACGGAAACCTCTGTGCCATATAAATAAAACACGCTTATGCTGGCAAAGCACTTTCTACAAAGTTATGCGCAGAAGGGGCGAGTTCCCACGGAAACCTCTGTGCCATATAAATAAAACACGCTTATGCTGGCAAAGCACTTTCTACAAAGTTAGCGCGCAGAAGGGGCGGGTTCCCGCGGTCACCTCTGTGCCACAGATATATAAACAACACACACTTATGCTGGCAAAGCACTTTCTACAAAGTTAGCGCGCCGAAGGGGCGGGTTCCCGCGGTCACCTCTGTGCCACAGATATATAAACAAGACACGCTTATGCTGGCAAAGCACTTTCTACAATGTTAGTGCGCAGAAGGGGCGAGTTCCCACGGAAACCTCTGTGCCATATAAATAAAACACGCTTATGCTGGCAAAGCACTTTCTACAAAGTTAGCGCGCAGAAGGGGCGGGTTCCCGCAGTCACCTCTGTGCCACAGATATATTTATAAATAAAACACGCATATGCTGGCAAAGCACTTTCTACAAAGTTAGCGCGCAGAAGGGGCGGGTTTCCGCGGTCACCTCTGTGCCACAGATATATAAACAAAACACGCTTATGCTGGCAAAGCACTTTCTACAAAGTTAGCGCGCAGAAGGGGCGAGTTCCCACGGAAACCTCTGTGCCATATCAATAAAACACGCTTAATGCTGGCAAAGCACTTTCTACAAATTTAGCGCGCAGAAGGGGCGGGTTCGCGCGGTCACCTCTGTGCCACAGATATATAAAGAAAACACGCTTATGCTGGCAAAGCACTTTCTACAAAGTTAGCGCGCAGAAGGGGCGAGTTCCCACGGAAACCTCTGTGCCATATAAATAAAACACGCTTATGCTGGCAAAGCACTTTCTACAAAGTTAGCGCGCAGAAGGGGCGGGTTCCCGCGGTCACCTCTGTGCCATATAAATAAAACACGCTTATGCTGGCAAAGCACTTTCTACAAATTTAGCGCGCAGAAGGGGCGGGTTCGCGCGGTCACCTCTGTGCCACAGATATATAAACAAAACACGCTTATGCTGGCAAAGCACTTTCTACAAAGTTTGCGCGCAGAAGGGGCGAGTTCCCACGGAAACCTCTGTGCCATATAAATAAAACACGCTTATGCTGGCAAAGCACTTTCTACAAAGTTAGTGCGCAGAAGGGGCGAGTTCCCACGGAAACCTCTGTGCCATATAAATAAAACACGCTTATGCTGGCAAAGCACTTTCCACAAAGTTAGCGCGCAGAAGGGGCGGGTTCCCGCGGTCACCTCTGTGCCACAGATATATAAACAACACACACTTATGCTGGCAAAGCACTTTCTACAAAGTTAGCGCGCCGAAGGGGCGGGTTCCCGCGGTCACCTCTGTGCCACAGATATATAAACAAGACACGCTTATGCTGGCAAAGCACTTTCTACAATGTTAGTGCGCAGAAGGGGCGAGTTCCCACGGAAACCTCTGTGCCATATAAATAAAACACGCTTAATGCTGGCAAAGCACTTTCTACAAATTTAGTGCGCAGAAGGGGCGGGTTCGCGCGGTCACCTCTGTGCCACAGATATATAAAGAAAACACGCTTATGCTGGCAAAGCACTTTCTACAAAGTTAGCGCGCAGAAGGGGCGAGTTCCCACGGAAACCTCTGTGCCATACAAATAAAACACGCTTATGCTGGCAAAGCACTTTCTACAAAGTTAGCGCGCAGAAGGGGCGGGTTCCCTCGGTCACCTCTGTGCCACAGATATATAAACAAAACACGCTTATGCTGGCAAAGCACTTTCTACAAAGTTAGAGCGCAGAAGGGGCGAGTTCCCACGGAAACCTCTGTGCCATATAAATAAAACACGCTTATGCTGGCAAAGCACTTTCTACAAAGTTAGCGCGCAGAAGGGGCGGGTTCCCGCGGTCGCCTCTGTGCCACAGATATATAAACAACACAGGCTTATGCTGGCAAAGCACTTTCTACAAAGTTAGCGCGCAGAAGGGGCGGGTTCCCGCGGTCACCTCTGTGCCACTGATATATAAAAAAAACACGCTTATGCTGGCAAAGCACTTCCTACAAAGTTAGCGCGCAGAAGGGGCGGGTTCCCACGGAAACCTCTGTGCCATATAAATAAAACACACTTATGCTGGCAAAGCACTTCCTACAAAGTTAGCGCGCAGAAGGGGCGGGTTCCCACGGAAACCTCTGTGCCATATAAATAAAACGCGCTTATGCTGGCAAAGCACTTTCTACAAAGCTAGCGCGCAGAAGGGGCGGGTTCCCACGGAAACCTCTGTGCATATATAAATAAAACACGCTTATGCTGGCAAAGCGCTTTCTACAAAGTTAGCGCGCAGAAGGGGCGGGTTCCCGCGGTCACCTCTGTGCCACAGATATATAGACAAAACACGCTTATGCTGGCAAAGCACTTTCTGCAAAGTTAGCGCGCAGAAGGGGCGGGTTCCCGCGGTCACCTCTGTGCCACAGATATATAAACAACACACGCTTATGCTGGCAAAGCACTTTCTACAAAGTTAGCGCGCAGAAGGGGCGGGTTCCCGCGGTCACCTCTGTGCCACTGATATATAAAAAAAAACACGCTTATGCTGGCAAAGCACTTTCTACAAAGTTAGTGCGCAGAAGGGGCGAGTTCCCACGGAAACCTCTGTGCCATATAAATAAAACACGCTTAATGCTGGCAAAGCACTTTCTACAAATTTAGCGCGCAGAAGGGGCGGGTTCGCGCGGTCACCTCTGTGCCACAGATATATAAAGAAAACACGCTTATGCTGGCAAAGCACTTTCTACAAAGTTAGCGCGCAGAAGGGGCGAGTTCCCACGGAAACCTCTGTGCCATATAAATAAAACACGCTTATGCTGGCAAAGCACTTTCTACAAAGTTAGCGCGCAGAAGGGGCGAGTTCCCACGGAAACCTCTGTGCCTTATAAATAAAACACACTTATGCTGGCAAAGCACTTTCTACAAAGTTAGCGCGCAGAAGGGGCGGGTTCCCGCGGTCACCTCTGTGCCATATAAATAAAACACGCTTATGCTGGCAAAGCACTTTCTACAAAGTTAGCGCGCAGAAGGGACGGGTTCCCGCGGTCACCTCTGTGCCATATAAATAAAACACGCTTATGCTGGCAAAGCACTTTCTACAAAGTTAGCGCGCAGAAGGGGCGGGTTCCCGCGGTCACCTCTGTGCCATATAAATAAAACACGCTTATGCTGGCAAAGCACTTTCTACAAATTTAGCGCGCAGAAGGGGCGGGTTCGCGCGGTCACCTCTGTGCCACAGATATATAAACAAAACACGCTTATGCTGGCAAAGCACTTTCTACAAAGTTTGCGCGCAGAAGGGGCGAGTTCCCACGGAAACCTCTGTGCCATATAAATAAAACACGCTTATGCTGGCAAAGCACTTTCTACAAAGTTATGCGCAGAAGGGGCGAGTTCCCACGGAAACCTCTGTGCCATATAAATAAAACACGCTTATGCTGGCAAAGCACTTTCTACAAAGTTAGCGCGCAGAAGGGGCGGGTTCCCGCGGTCACCTCTGTGCCACAGATATATAAACAACACACACTTATGCTGGCAAAGCACTTTCTACAAAGTTAGCGCGCCGAAGGGGCGGGTTCCCGCGGTCACCTCTGTGCCACAGATATATAAACAAGACACGCTTATGCTGGCAAAGCACTTTCTACAATGTTAGTGCGCAGAAGGGGCGAGTTCCCACGGAAACCTCTGTGCCATATAAATAAAACACGCTTATGCTGGCAAAGCACTTTCTACAAAGTTAGCGCGCAGAAGGGGCGGGTTCCCGCAGTCACCTCTGTGCCACAGATATATTTATAAATAAAACACGCATATGCTGGCAAAGCACTTTCTACAAAGTTAGCGCGCAGAAGGGGCGGGTTTCCGCGGTCACCTCTGTGCCACAGATATATAAACAAAACACGCTTATGCTGGCAAAGCACTTTCTACAAAGTTAGCGCGCAGAAGGGGCGAGTTCCCACGGAAACCTCTGTGCCATATAAATAAAACACGCTTAATGCTGGCAAAGCACTTTCTACAAATTTAGCGCGCAGAAGGGGCGGGTTCGCGCGGTCACCTCTGTGCCACAGATATATAAAGAAAACACGCTTATGCTGGCAAAGCACTTTCTACAAAGTTAGCGCGCAGAAGGGGCGAGTTCCCACGGAAACCTCTGTGCCATATAAATAAAACACGCTTATGCTGGCAAAGCACTTTCTACAAAGTTAGCGCGCAGAAGGGGCGAGTTCCCACGGAAACCTCTGTGCCTTATAAATAAAACACACTTATGCTGGCAAAGCACTTTCTACAAAGTTAGCGCGCAGAAGGGGCGGGTTCCCGCGGTCACCTCTGTGCCATATAAATAAAACACGCTTATGCTGGCAAAGCACTTTCTACAAAGTTAGCGCGCAGAAGGGACGGGTTCCCGCGGTCACCTCTGTGCCATATAAATAAAACACGCTTATGCTGGCAAAGCACTTTCTACAAAGTTAGCGCGCAGAAGGGGCGGGTTCCCGCGGTCACCTCTGTGCCATATAAATAAAACACGCTTATGCTGGCAAAGCACTTTCTACAAATTTAGCGCGCAGAAGGGGCGGGTTCGCGCGGTCACCTCTGTGCCACAGATATATAAACAAAACACGCTTATGCTGGCAAAGCACTTTCTACAAAGTTTGCGCGCAGAAGGGGCGAGTTCCCACGGAAACCTCTGTGCCATATAAATAAAACACGCTTATGCTGGCAAAGCACTTTCTACAAAGTTAGTGCGCAGAAGGGGCGAGTTCCCACGGAAACCTCTGTGCCATATAAATAAAACACGCTTATGCTGGCAAAGCACTTTCCACAAAGTTAGCGCGCAGAAGGGGCGGGTTCCCGCGGTCACCTCTGTGCCACAGATATATAAACAACACACACTTATGCTGGCAAAGCACTTTCTACAAAGTTAGCGCGCCGAAGGGGCGGGTTCCCGCGGTCACCTCTGTGCCACAGATATATAAACAAGACACGCTTATGCTGGCAAAGCACTTTCTACAATGTTAGTGCGCAGAAGGGGCGAGTTCCCACGGAAACCTCTGTGCCATATAAATAAAACACGCTTAATGCTGGCAAAGCATTTTTTACAAATTTAGTGCGCAGAAGGGGCGGGTTCGCGCGGTCACCTCTGTGCCACAGATATATAAAGAAAACACGCTTATGCTGGCAAAGCACTTTCTACAAAGTTAGCGCGCAGAAGGGGCGAGTTCCCACGGAAACCTCTGTGCCATACAAATAAAACACGCTTATGCTGGCAAAGCACTTTCTACAAAGTTAGCGCGCAGAAGGGGCGGGTTCCCTCGGTCACCTCTGTGCCACAGATATATAAACAAAACACGCTTATGCTGGCAAAGCACTTTCTACAAAGTTAGCGCGCAGAAGGGGCGAGTTCCCACGGAAACCTCTGTGCCATATAAATAAAACACGCTTATGCTGGCAAAGCACTTTCTACAAAGTTAGCGCGCAGAAGGGGCGGGTTCCCGCGGTCGCCTCTGTGCCACAGATATATAAACAACACACGCTTATGCTGGCAAAGCACTTCCTACAAAGTTAGCGCGCAGAAGGGGCGGGTTCCCACGGAAACCTCTGTGCCATATAAATAAAACACACTTATGCTGGCAAAGCACTTCCTACAAAGTTAGCGCGCAGAAGGGGCGGGTTCCCACGGAAACCTCTGTGCCATATAAATAAAACGCGCTTATGCTGGCAAAGCACTTTCTACAAAGCTAGCGCGCAGAAGGGGCGGGTTCCCACGGAAACCTCTGTGCCATATAAATAAAACACGCTTATGCTGGCAAAGCACTTTCTACAAAGTTAGCGCGCAGAAGGGGCGGGTTCCCGCGGTCGCCTCTGTGCCACAGATATATAGACAAAACACGCTTATGCTGGCAAAGCACTTTCTGCAAATTTAGTGCGCAGAAGGGGCGGGTTCGCGCGGTCACCTCTGTGCCACAGATATATAAAGAAAACACGCTTATGCTGGCAAAGCACTTTCTACAAAGTTAGCGCGCAGAAGGGGCGAGTTCCCACGGAAACCTCTGTGCCATACAAATAAAACACGCTTATGCTGGCAAAGCACTTTCTACAAAGTTAGCGCGCAGAAGGGGCGGGTTCCCTCGGTCACCTCTGTGCCACAGATATATAAACAAAACACGCTTATGCTGGCAAAGCACTTTCTACAAAGTTAGCGCGCAGAAGGGGCGAGTTCCCACGGAAACCTCTGTGCCATATAAATAAAACACGCTTATGCTGGCAAAGCACTTTCTACAAAGTTAGCGCGCAGAAGGGGCGGGTTCCCGCGGTCGCCTCTGTGCCACAGATATATAAACAACACAGGCTTATGCTGGCAAAGCACTTTCTACAAAGTTAGCGCGCAGAAGGGGCGGGTTCCCGCGGTCACCTCTGTGCCACTGATATATAAAAAAAACACGCTTATGCTGGCAAAGCACTTCCTACAAAGTTAGCGCGCAGAAGGGGCGGGTTCCCACGGAAACCTCTGTGCCATATAAATAAAACACACTTATGCTGGCAAAGCACTTCCTACAAAGTTAGCGCGCAGAAGGGGCGGGTTCCCACGGAAACCTCTGTGCCATATAAATAAAACGCGCTTATGCTGGCAAAGCACTTTCTACAAAGCTAGCGCGCAGAAGGGGCGGGTTCCCACGGAAACCTCTGTGCATATATAAATAAAACACGCTTATGCTGGCAAAGCGCTTTCTACAAAGTTAGCGCGCAGAAGGGGCGGGTTCCCGCGGTCACCTCTGTGCCACAGATATATAGACAAAACACGCTTATGCTGGCAAAGCACTTTCTGCAAAGTTAGCGCGCAGAAGGGGCGGGTTCCCGCGGTCACCTCTGTGCCACAGATATATAAACAACACACGGTTATGCTGGCAAAGCACTTTCTACAAAGTTAGCGCGCAGAAGGGGCGGGTTCCCGCGGTCACCTCTGTGCCACTGATATATAAAAAAAACACGCTTATGCTGGCAAAGCACTTTCTACAAAGTTAGTGCGCAGAAGGGGCGAGTTCCCACGGAAACCTCTGTGCCATATAAATAAAACACGCTTAATGCTGGCAAAGCACTTTCTACAAATTTAGCGCGCAGAAGGGGCGGGTTCGCGCGGTCACCTCTGTGCCACAGATATATAAAGAAAACACGCTTATGCTGGCAAAGCACTTTCTACAAAGTTAGCGCGCAGAAGGGGCGAGTTCCCACGGAAACCTCTGTGCCATATAAATAAAACACGCTTATGCTGGCAAAGCACTTTCTACAAAGTTAGCGCGCAGAAGGGGCGAGTTCCCACGGAAACCTCTGTGCCTTATAAATAAAACACACTTATGCTGGCAAAGCACTTTCTACAAAGTTAGCGCGCAGAAGGGGCGGGTTCCCGCGGTCACCTCTGTGCCATATAAATAAAACACGCTTATGCTGGCAAAGCACTTTCTACAAAGTTAGCGCGCAGAAGGGACGGGTTCCCGCGGTCACCTCTGTGCCATATAAATAAAACACGCTTATGCTGGCAAAGCACTTTCTACAAAGTTAGCGCGCAGAAGGGGCGGGTTCCCGCGGTCACCTCTGTGCCATATAAATAAAACACGCTTATGCTGGCAAAGCACTTTCTACAAATTTAGCGCGCAGAAGGGGCGGGTTCGCGCGGTCACCTCTGTGCCACAGATATATAAACAAAACACGCTTATGCTGGCAAAGCACTTTCTACAAAGTTTGCGCGCAGAAGGGGCGAGTTCCCACGGAAACCTCTGTGCCATATAAATAAAACACGCTTATGCTGGCAAAGCACTTTCTACAAAGTTATGCGCAGAAGGGGCGAGTTCCCACGGAAACCTCTGTGCCATATAAATAAAACACGCTTATGCTGGCAAAGCACTTTCTACAAAGTTAGCGCGCAGAAGGGGCGGGTTCCCGCGGTCACCTCTGTGCCACAGATATATAAACAACACACACTTATGCTGGCAAAGCACTTTCTACAAAGTTAGCGCGCCGAAGGGGCGGGTTCCCGCGGTCACCTCTGTGCCACAGATATATAAACAAGACACGCTTATGCTGGCAAAGCACTTTCTACAATGTTAGTGCGCAGAAGGGGCGAGTTCCCACGGAAACCTCTGTGCCATATAAATAAAACACGCTTATGCTGGCAAAGCACTTTCTACAAAGTTAGCGCGCAGAAGGGGCGGGTTCCCGCAGTCACCTCTGTGCCACAGATATATTTATAAATAAAACACGCATATGCTGGCAAAGCACTTTCTACAAAGTTAGCGCGCAGAAGGGGCGGGTTTCCGCGGTCACCTCTGTGCCACAGATATATAAACAAAACACGCTTATGCTGGCAAAGCACTTTCTACAAAGTTAGCGCGCAGAAGGGGCGAGTTCCCACGGAAACCTCTGTGCCATATAAATAAAACACGCTTAATGCTGGCAAAGCACTTTCTACAAATTTAGCGCGCAGAAGGGGCGGGTTCGCGCGGTCACCTCTGTGCCACAGATATATAAAGAAAACACGCTTATGCTGGCAAAGCACTTTCTACAAAGTTAGCGCGCAGAAGGGGCGAGTTTCCACGGAAACCTCTGTGCCATATAAATAAAACACGCTTATGCTGGCAAAGCACTTTCTACAAAGTTAGCGCGCAGAAGGGGCGAGTTCCCACGGAAACCTCTGTGCCTTATAAATAAAACACACTTATGCTGGCAAAGCACTTTCTACAAAGTTAGCGCGCAGAAGGGGCGGGTTCCCGCGGTCACCTCTGTGCCATATAAATAAAACACGCTTATGCTGGCAAAGCACTTTCTACAAAGTTAGCGCGCAGAAGGGACGGGTTCCCGCGGTCACCTCTGTGCCATATAAATAAAACACGCTTATGCTGGCAAAGCACTTTCTACAAAGTTAGCGCGCAGAAGGGGCGGGTTCCCGCGGTCACCTCTGTGCCATATAAATAAAACACGCTTATGCTGGCAAAGCACTTTCTACAAATTTAGCGCGCAGAAGGGGCGGGTTCGCGCGGTCACCTCTGTGCCACAGATATATAAACAAAACACGCTTATGCTGGCAAAGCACTTTCTACAAAGTTTGCGCGCAGAAGGGGCGAGTTCCCACGGAAACCTCTGTGCCATATAAATAAAACACGCTTATGCTGGCAAAGCACTTTCTACAAAGTTAGTGCGCAGAAGGGGCGAGTTCCCACGGAAACCTCTGTGCCATATAAATAAAACACGCTTATGCTGGCAAAGCACTTTCCACAAAGTTAGCGCGCAGAAGGGGCGGGTTCCCGCGGTCACCTCTGTGCCACAGATATATAAACAACACACACTTATGCTGGCAAAGCACTTTCTACAAAGTTAGCGCGCCGAAGGGGCGGGTTCCCGCGGTCACCTCTGTGCCACAGATATATAAACAAGACACGCTTATGCTGGCAAAGCACTTTCTACAATGTTAGTGCGCAGAAGGGGCGAGTTCCCACGGAAACCTCTGTGCCATATAAATAAAACACGCTTAATGCTGGCAAAGCATTTTTTACAAATTTAGTGCGCAGAAGGGGCGGGTTCGCGCGGTCACCTCTGTGCCACAGATATATAAAGAAAACACGCTTATGCTGGCAAAGCACTTTCTACAAAGTTAGCGCGCAGAAGGGGCGAGTTCCCACGGAAACCTCTGTGCCATACAAATAAAACACGCTTATGCTGGCAAAGCACTTTCTACAAAGTTAGCGCGCAGAAGGGGCGGGTTCCCTCGGTCACCTCTGTGCCACAGATATATAAACAAAACACGCTTATGCTGGCAAAGCACTTTCTACAAAGTTAGCGCGCAGAAGGGGCGAGTTCCCACGGAAACCTCTGTGCCATATAAATAAAACACGCTTATGCTGGCAAAGCACTTTCTACAAAGTTAGCGCGCAGAAGGGGCGGGTTCCCGCGGTCGCCTCTGTGCCACAGATATATAAACAACACACGCTTATGCTGGCAAAGCACTTCCTACAAAGTTAGCGCGCAGAAGGGGCGGGTTCCCACGGAAACCTCTGTGCCATATAAATAAAACACACTTATGCTGGCAAAGCACTTCCTACAAAGTTAGCGCGCAGAAGGGGCGGGTTCCCACGGAAACCTCTGTGCCATATAAATAAAACGCGCTTATGCTGGCAAAGCACTTTCTACAAAGCTAGCGCGCAGAAGGGGCGGGTTCCCACGGAAACCTCTGTGCCATATAAATAAAACACGCTTATGCTGGCAAAGCACTTTCTACAAAGTTAGCGCGCAGAAGGGGCGGGTTCCCGCGGTCACCTCTGTGCCACAGATATATAGACAAAACACGCTTATGCTGGCAAAGCACTTTCTGCAAAGTTAGCGCGCAGAAGGGGCGGGTTCCCGCGGTCACCTCTGTGCCACAGATATATAAACAACACACGCTTATGCTGGCAAAGCAATTTCTACAAAGTTAGCGCGCAGAAGGGGCGGGTTCCCGCGGTCACCTCTGTGCCACTGATATATAAAAAAACACGCTTATGCTGGCAAAGCACTTTCTACAAAGTTAGTGCGCAGAAGGGGCGAGTTCCCACGGAAACCTCTGTGCCATATAAATAAAACACGCTTAATGCTGGCAAAGCACTTTCTACAAATTTAGCGCGCAGAAGGGGCGGGTTCGCGCGGTCACCTCTGTGGCACAGATATATAAAGAAAACACGCTTATGCTGGCAAAGCACTTTCTACAAAGTTAGCGCGCAGAAGGGGCGAGTTCCCACGGAAACCTCTGTGCCATATAAATAAAACACGCTTATGCTGGCAAAGCACTTTCTACAAAGTTAGCGCGCAGAAGGGGCGAGTTCCCACGGAAACCTCTGTGCCTTATAAATAAAACACACTTATGCTGGCAAAGCACTTTCTACAAAGTTAGCGCGCAGAAGGGGCGGGTTCCCGCGGTCACCTCTGTGCCATATAAATAAAACACGCTTATGCTGGCAAAGCACTTTCTACAAAGTTAGCGCGCAGAAGGGACGGGTTCCCGCGGTCACCTCTGTGCCATATAAATAAAACACGCTTATGCTGGCAAAGCACTTTCTACAAAGTTAGCGCGCAGAAGGGGCGGGTTCCCGCGGTCACCTCTGTGCCATATAAATAAAACACGCTTATGCTGGCAAAGCACTTTCTACAAATTTAGCGCGCAGAAGGGGCGGGTTCGCGCGGTCACCTCTGTGCCACAGATATATAAACAAAACACGCTTATGCTGGCAAAGCACTTTCTACAAAGTTTGCGCGCAGAAGGGGCGAGTTCCCACGGAAACCTCTGTGCCATATAAATAAAACACGCTTATGCTGGCAAAGCACTTTCTACAAAGTTATGCGCAGAAGGGGCGAGTTCCCACGGAAACCTCTGTGCCATATAAATAAAACACGCTTATGCTGGCAAAGCACTTTCTACAAAGTTAGCGCGCAGAAGGGGCGGGTTCCCGCGGTCACCTCTGTGCCACAGATATATAAACAACACACACTTATGCTGGCAAAGCACTTTCTACAAAGTTAGCGCGCCGAAGGGGCGGGTTCCCGCGGTCACCTCTGTGCCACTGATATATAAAAAAAACACGCTTATGCTGGCAAAGCACTTCCTACAAAGTTAGCGTGCAGAAGGGGCGGGTTCCCACGGAAACCTCTGTGCCATATAAATAAAACGCGCTTATGCTGGCAAAGCACTTTCTACAAAGCTAGCGCGCAGAAGGGGCGGGTTCCCACGGAAACCTCTGTGCCATATAAATAAAACACGCTTATGCTGGCAAAGCACTTTCTACAAAGTTAGCGCGCAGAAGGGGCGGGTTCCCGCGGTCACCTCTGTGCCACAGATATATAGACAAAACACGCTTATGCTGGCAAAGCACTTTCTGCAAAGTTAGCGCGCAGAAGGGGCGGGTTCCCGCGGTCACCTCTGTGCCACAGATATATAAACAACACACGCTTATGCTGGCAAAGCACTTTCTACAAAGTTAGCGCGCAGAAGGGGCGGGTTCCCGCGGTCACCTCTGTGCCACTGATATATAAAGAAAACACGCTTATGCTGGCAAAGCACTTTCTACAAAGTTAGCGCGCCGAAGGGGCGAGTTCCCACGGAAACCTCTGTGCCATACAAATAAAACACGCTTATGCTGGCAAAGCACTTTCTACAAAGTTAGCGCGCAGAAGGGGCGGGTTCCCTCGGTCACCTCTGTGCCACAGATATATAAACAAAACACGCTTATGCTGGCAAAGCACTTTCTACAAAGTTAGCGCGCAGAAGGGGCGAGTTCCCACGGAAACCTCTGTGCCATATAAATAAAACACGCTTATGCTGGCAAAGCACTTTCTACAAAGTTAGCGCGCAGAAGGGGCGGGTTCCCGCGGTCGCCTCTGTGCCACAGATATATAAACAACACACGCTTATGCTGGCAAAGCACTTTCTACAAAGTTAGCGCGCAGAAGGGGCGGGTTCCCGCGGTCACCTCTGTGCCACTGATATATAAAAAAAAACACGCTTATGCTGGCAAAGCACTTCCTACAAAGTTAGCGCGCAGAAGGGGCGGGTTCCCACGGAAACCTCTGTGCCATATAAATAAAACACACTTATGCTGGCAAAGCACTTCCTACAAAGTTAGCGCGCAGAAGGGGCGGGTTCCCACGGAAACCTCTGTGCCATATAAATAAAACGCGCTTATGCTGGCAAAGCACTTTCTACAAAGCTAGCGCGCAGAAGGGGCGGGTTCCCACGGAAACCTCTGTGCCATATAAATAAAACACGCTTATGCTGGCAAAGCACTTTCTACAAAGTTAGCGCGCAGAAGGGGCGGGTTCCCGCGGTCACCTCTGTGCCACAGATATATAGACAAAACACGCTTATGCTGGCAAAGCACTTTCTGCAAAGTTAGCGCGCAGAAGGGGCGGGTTCCCGCGGTCACCTCTGTGCCACAGATATATAAACAACACACGCTTATGCTGGCAAAGCACTTTCTACAAAGTTAGCGCGCAGAAGGGGCGGGTTCCCGCGGTCACCTCTGTGCCACTGATATATAAAAAAAACACGCTTATGCTGGCAAAGCACTTTCTACAAAGTTAGTGCGCAGAAGGGGCGAGTTCCCACGGAAACCTCTGTGCCATATAAATAAAACACGCTTAATGCTGGCAAAGCACTTTCTACAAATTTAGCGCGCAGAAGGGGCGGGTTCGCGCGGTCACCTCTGTGCCACAGATATATAAAGAAAACACGCTTATGCTGGCAAAGCACTTTCTACAAAGTTAGCGCGCAGAAGGGGCGAGTTCCCACGGAAACCTCTGTGCCATATAAATAAAACACGCTTATGCTGGCAAAGCACTTTCTACAAAGTTAGCGCGCAGAAGGGGCGAGTTCCCACGGAAACCTCTGTGCCTTATAAATAAAACACACTTATGCTGGCAAAGCACTTTCTACAAAGTTAGCGCGCAGAAGGGGCGGGTTCCCGCGGTCACCTCTGTGCCATATAAATAAAACACGCTTATGCTGGCAAAGCACTTTCTACAAAGTTAGCGCGCAGAAGGGACGGGTTCCCGCGGTCACCTCTGTGCCATATAATTAAAACACGCTTATGCTGGCAAAGCACTTTCTACAAAGTTAGCGCGCAGAAGGGGCGGGTTCCCGCGGTCACCTCTGTGCCATATAAATAAAACACGCTTATGCTGGCAAAGCACTTTCTACAAATTTAGCGCGCAGAAGGGGCGGGTTCGCGCGGTCACCTCTGTGCCACATATATATAAACAAAACACGCTTATGCTGGCAAAGCACTTTCTACAAAGTTTGCGCGCAGAAGGGGCGAGTTCCCACGGAAACCTCTGTGCCATATAAATAAAACACGCTTATGCTGGCAAAGCACTTTCTACAAAGTTATGCGCAGAGGGGGCGAGTTCCCACGGAAACCTCTGTGCCATATAAATAAAACACGCTTATGCTGGCAAAGCACTTTCTACAAAGTTAGCGCGCAGAAGGGGCGGGTTCCCGCAGTCACCTCTGTGCCACAGATATATAAACAACACACACTTATGCTGGCAAAGCACTTTCTACAAAGTTAGCGCGCCGAAGGGGCGGGTTCCCGCGGTCACCTCTGTGCCACAGAAATATAAACAAGACACGCTTATGCTGGCAAAGCACTTTCTACAATGTTAGTGCGCAGAAGGGGCGAGTTCCCACGAAAACCTCTGTGCCATATAAATAAAACACGCTTATGCTGGCAAAGCACTTTCTACAAAGTTAGCGCGCAGAAGGGGCGGGTTCCCGCAGTCACCTCTGTGCCACAGATATATTTATAAATAAAACACGCATATGCTGGCAAAGCACTTTCTACAAAGTTTGCGCGCAGAAGGGGCGAGTTCCCACGGAAACCTCTGTGCCATATAAATAAAACACGCTTATGCTGGCAAAGCACTTTCTACAAAGTTATGCGCAGAGGGGGCGAGTTCCCACGGAAACCTCTGTGCCATATAAATAAAACACGCTTATGCTGGCAAAGCACTTTCTACAAAGTTAGCGCGCAGAAGGGGCGGGTTCCCGCAGTCACCTCTGTGCCACAGATATATAAACAACACACACTTATGCTGGCAAAGCACTTTCTACAAAGTTAGCGCGCCGAAGGGGCGGGTTTCCGCGGTCACCTCTGTGCCACAGATATATAAACAAAACACGCTTATGCTGGCAAAGCACTTTCTACAAAGTTAGCGCGCAGAAGGGGCGAGTTCCCACGGAAACCTCTGTGCCATATAAATAAAACACGCTTAATGCTGGCAAAGCACTTTCTACAAATTTAGCGCGCAGAAGGGGCGGGTTCGCGCGGTCACCTCTGTGCCACAGATATATAAAGAAAACACGCTTATGCTGGCAAAGCACTTTCTACAAAGTTAGCGCGCAGAAGGGGCGATTTCCCACGGAAACCTCTGTGCCATATAAATAAAACACGCTTATGCTGGCAAAGCACTTTCTACAAAGTTAGCGCGCAGAAGGGGCGCGTTCCCACGGAAACCTCTGTGCCTTATAAATAAAACACACTTATGCTGGCAAAGCACTTTCTACAAAGTTAGCGCGCAGAAGGGGCGGGTTCCCGCGGTCACCTCTGTGCCATATAAATAAAACACGCTTATGCTGGCAAAGCACTTTCTACAAAGTTAGCGCGCAGAAGGGACGGGTTCCCGCGGTCACCTCTGTGCCATATAAATAAAACACGCTTATGCTGGCAAAGCACTTTCTACAAAGTTAGCGCGCAGAAGGGGCGGGTTCCCGCGGTCACCTCTGTGCCATATAAATAAAACACGCTTATGCTGGCAAAGCACTTTCTACAAATTTAGCGCGCAGAAGGGGCGGGTTCGCGCGGTCACCTCTGTGCCACAGATATATAAACAAAACACGCTTATGCTGGCAAAGCACTTTCTACAAAGTTTGCGCGCAGAAGGGGCGAGTTCCCACGGAAACCTCTGTGCCATATAAATAAAACACGCTTATGCTGGCAAAGCACTTTCTACAAAGTTAGTGCGCAGAAGGGGCGAGTTCCCACGGAAACCTCTGTGCCATATAAATAAAACACGCTTATGCTGGCAAAGCACTTTCCACAAAGTTAGCGCGCAGAAGGGGCGGGTTCCCGCGGTCACCTCTGTGCCACAGATATATAAACAACACACACTTATGCTGGCAAAGCACTTTCTACAAAGTTAGCGCGCCGAAGGGGCGGGTTCCCGCGGTCACCTCTGTGCCACAGATATATAAACAAGACACGCTTATGCTGGCAAAGCACTTTCTACAATGTTAGTGCGCAGAAGGGGCGAGTTCCCACGGAAACCTCTGTGCCATATAAATAAAACACGCTTAATGCTGGCAAAGCACTTTCTACAAATTTAGTGCGCAGAAGGGGCGGGTTCGCGCGGTCACCTCTGTGCCACAGATATATAAAGAAAACACGCTTATGCTGGCAAAGCACTTTCTACAAAGTTAGCGCGCGGAAGGGGCGAGTTCCCACGGAAACCTCTGTGCCATACAAATAAAACACGCTTATGCTGGCAAAGCACTTTCTACAAAGTTAGCGCGCAGAAGGGGCGGGTTCCCTCGGTCACCTCTGTGCCACAGATATATAAACAAAACACGCTTATGCTGGCAAAGCACTTTCTACAAAGTTAGCGCGCAGAAGGGGCGAGTTCCCACGGAAACCTCTGTGCCATATAAATAAAACATGCTTATGCTGGCAAAGCACTTTCTACAAAGTTAGCGCGCAGAAGGGGCGGGTTCCCGCGGTCGCCTCTGTGCCACAGATATATAAACAACACACGCTTATGCTGGCAAAGCACTTTCTACAAAGTTAGCGCGCAGAAGGGGCGGGTTCCCGCGGTCACCTCTGTGCCACTGATATATAAAAAAAACACGCTTATGCTGGCAAAGCACTTCCTACAAAGTTAGCGCGCAGAAGGGGCGGGTTCCCACGGAAACCTCTGTGCCATATAAATAAAACACACTTATGCTGGCAAAGCACTTCCTACAAAGTTAGCGCGCAGAAGGGGCGGGTTCCCACGGAAACCTCTGTGCCATATAAATAAAACGCGCTTATGCTGGCAAAGCACTTTCTACAAAGCTAGCGCGCAGAAGGGGCGGGTTCCCACGGAAACCTCTGTGCCACATAAATAAAACACGCTTATGCTGGCAAAGCACTTTCTACAAAGTTAGCGCGCAGAAGGGGCGGGTTCCCGCGGTCACCTCTGTGCCACAGATATATAGACAAAACACGCTTATGCTGGCAAAGCACTTTCTGCAAAGTTAGCGCGCAGAAGGGGCGGGTTCCCGCGGTCACCTCTGTGCCACAGATATATAAACAACACACGCTTATGCTGGCAAAGCACTTTCTACAAAGTTAGCGCGCAGAAGGGGCGGGTTCCCGCGGTCACCTCTGTGCCACTGATATATAAAAAAAACACGCTTATGCTGGCAAAGCACTTTCTACAAAGTTAGTGCGCAGAAGGGGCGAGTTCCCACGGAAACCTCTGTGCCATATAAATAAAACACGCTTAATGCTGGCAAAGCACTTTCTACAAATTTAGCGCGCAGAAGGGGCGGGTTCGCGCGGTCACCTCTGTGCCACAGATATATAAAGAAAACACGCTTATGCTGGCAAAGCACTTTCTACAAAGTTAGCGCGCAGAAGGGGCGAGTTCCCACGGAAACCTCTGTGCCATATAAATAAAACACGCTTATGCTGGCAAAGCACTTTCTACAAAGTTAGCGCGCAGAAGGGGCGAGTTCCCACGGAAACCTCTGTGCCTTATAAATAAAACACACTTATGCTGGCAAAGCACTTTCTACAAAGTTAGCGCGCAGAAGGGGCGGGTTCCCGCGGTCACCTCTGTGCCATATAAATAAAACACGCTTATGCTGGCAAAGCACTTTCTACAAAGTTAGCGCGCAGAAGGGACGGGTTCCCGCGGTCACCTCTGTGCCATATAAATAAAACACGCTTATGCTGGCAAAGCTCTTTCTACAAAGTTAGCGCGCAGAAGGGGCGGGTTCCCGCGGTCACCTCTGTGCCATATAAATAAAACACGCTTATGCTGGCAAAGCACTTTCTACAAATTTAGCGCGCAGAAGGGGCGGGTTCGCGCGGTCACCTCTGTGCCACAGATATATAAACAAAACACGCTTATGCTGGCAAAGCACTTTCTACAAAGTTTGCGCGCAGAAGGGGCGAGTTCCCACGGAAACCTCTGTGCCATATAAATAAAACACGCTTATGCTGGCAAAGCACTTTCTACAAAGTTATGCGCAGAAGGGGCGAGTTCCCACGGAAACCTCTGTGCCATATAAATAAAACACGCTTATGCTGGCAAAGCACTTTCTACAAAGTTAGCGCGCAGAAGGGGCGGGTTCCCGCGGTCACCTCTGTGCCACAGATATATATACAACACACACTTATGCTGGCAAAGCACTTTCTACAAAGTTAGCGCGCCGAAGGGGCGGGTTCCCGCGGTCACCTCTGTGCCACAGATATATAAACAAGACACGCTTATGCTGGAAAAGCACTTTCTACAATGTTAGTGCGCAGAAGGGGCGAGTTCCCACGGAAACCTCTGTGCCATATAAATAAAACACGCTTATGCTGGCAAAGCACATTCTACAAAGTTAGCCCGCAGAAGGGGCGGGTTCCCGCAGTCACCTCTGTGCCACAGATATATTTATAAATAAAACACGCATATGCTGGCAAACACTTTCTACAAAGTTAGCGCGCAGAAGGGGCGGGTTTCCGCGGTCACCTCAGTGCCACAGATATATAAACAAAACACGCTTATGCTGGCAAAGCACTTTCTACAAAGTTAGCGCGCAGAAGGGGAGAGTTCCCACGGAAACCTCGGTGCCATATAAATAAAACACGCTTATGCTGGCAAAGCACTTTCTACAAAGTTAGCGCGCAGAAGGGGCGGGTTCCCGCGGTCACCTCTGTGCCATATAAATAAAACACGCTTATGCTGGCAAAGCACTTTCTACAAAGTTAGCGCGCAGAAGGGGCGGGTTCCCGCGGTCACCTCTGTGCCATATAAATAAAACACACTTATGCTGGCAAAGCACTTTCTGCAAAGTTAGCGCGCAGAAGGGGCGGGTTCCCGCGGCCACCTCTGTGCCATATAAATAAAACACGCTTATGCTGGCAAAGCACTTTCTACAAAGTTAGCGCGCAGAAGGGGCGGGTTCCCGCGGTCACCTCTGTGCCATATAAATAAAACACGCTTATGCTGGCAAAGCACTTTCTACAAAGTTAGCGCGCAGAAGGGGCGGGTTCCCACGGAAACCTCTGTGCCATATAAATAAAACACACTTATGCTGGCAAAGCACTTTCTGCATAGTTAGCGCGCAGAAGGGGCGGGTTCCCACGGAAACCTCTGTGCCATATAAATAAAACACGTTTATGCTGGCAAAGCACTTTCTACAAAGTTAGCGCGCAGAAGGGGCGGGTTCCCGCGGTCACCTCTGTGCCACAGATATATAAGCAAAACACGCTTATGCTGGCAAAGCACTTTCTACAAAGTTAGTGCGCAGAAGGGGCGAGTTCCCACGGAAACCTCTGTGCCATATAAATAAAACACGCTTATGCTGGCAAAGCACTTTCTACAAATTTAGCGCGCAGAAGGGGCGGGTTCGCGCGGTCACCTCTGTGCCACAGATATATAAACAAAACACGCTTATGCTGGCAAAGCACTTTCTACAAAGTTAGCGCGCAGAAGGGGCGAGTTCCCACGGAAACCTCTGTGCCATATAAATAAAACACGCTTATGCTGGCAAAGCACTTTCTACAAATTTAGCGCGCAGAAGGGGCGGGTTCGCGCGGTCACCTCTGTGCCACAGATATATAAACAAAACACGCTTACGCTGGCAAAGCACTTTCTACAAAGTTAGCGCGCAGAAGGGGCGAGTTCCCACGGAAACCTCTGTGCCATATAAATAAAACACGCTTATGCTGGCAAAGCACTTTCTACAAAGTTAGCGCGCAGAAGGGGCGGGTTCCCGCGGTCACCTCTGTGCCACAGATATATAAACAACACACGCTTATGCTGGCAAAGCACTTTCTACAATGTTAGTGCGCAGAAGGGGCGAGTTCCCACGGAAACCTCTGTGCCATATAAATAAAACACGCTTATGCTGGCAAAGCACTTTCTACAAAGTCAGCGCGCAGAAGGGGCGGGTTCCCGCGGTCACCTCTGTGCCACAGATATATAAACAACACGCGCTTATGCTGGCAAAGCACTTTCTACAAAGTTAGCGCGCAGAAGGGGCGGGTTCCCGCGGTCACCTCTGTGCCACAGATATATAAACAACACACGCTTATGCTGGCAAAGCACTTTCTACAAATTTAGTGCGCAGAAGGGGCGAGTTCCCACGGAAACCTCTGTGCCATATAAATAAAACACGCTTATGCTGGCAAAGCACTTTCTACAAAGTTAGCGCGAAGAAGGGGCGGGTTCCCGCGGTCACCTCTGTGCCACAGATATATTTATAAATAAAACACGCTTATGCTGGCAAAGCACTTTCTACAAAGTTAGCGCGCAGAAGGGGCGGGTTCCCGCGGTCACCTCTGTGCCACAGATATATAAACAAAACACGCTTATGCTGGCAAAGCACTTTCTACAAAGTTAGTGCGCAGAAGGGGCGAGTTCCCATGGAAACCTCTGTGCCATATAAATAAAACACGCTTATGCTGGCAAAGCACTTTCTACAAAGTTAGCGCGCAGAAGGGGCGGGTTCCCGCGGTCACCTCTGTGCCACAGATATATAAACAAAACAAGCTTATGCTGGCAAAGCACTTTCTACAAAGTTAGTGCGCAGAAGGGGCGAGTTCCCACGGAAACCTCTGTGCCATATAAATAAAACACGCTTATGCTGGCAAAGCACTTTCTACAAAGTTAGCGCGCAGAAGGGGCGGGTTCCCGCGGTCACCTCTGTGCCACAGATATATAAACAAAACACGCTTATGCCGGCAAAGCACTTTCTACAAAGTTTGCGCGCAGACGGGGCGAGTTCCCACGGAAACCTCTGTGCCATATAAATAAAACACGCTTATGCTGGCAAAGCACTTTCTACAAAGTTAGCGCGCAGAAGGGGCGGGTTCCCGCGGTCACCTCTGTGCCACAGATATATAAACAACACACGCTTATGCTGGCAAAGCACTTTCTACAAAGTTAGCGCGCAGAAGGGGCGGGTTTCCGCGGTCACCTCTGTGCCACTGATATATAAAAAAACACGCTTATGCTGGCAAAGCACTTACTACAAAGTTAGCGCGCAGAAGGGGCGGGTTCCTACGGAAACCTCTGTGCCATATAAATAAAACACACTTATGCTGGCAAAGCACTTCCTACAAAGTTAGCGCGCATAAGGGGCGGGTTCCCACGGAAACCTCTGTGCCATATAAATAAAACGCGCTTATGCTGGCAAAGCACTTTCTACAAAGTTAGCGCGCAGAAGTGGCGGGTTCCCACGGAAACCTCTGTGCCATATAAATAAAACACGCTTATGCTGGCAAAGCACTTTCTACAAAGTTAGCGCGCAGAAGGGGCGGGTTCCCGCGGTCACCTCTGTGCCACAGATATATAAACAAAACACGCTTATGCTGGCAAAGCACTTTCTGCAAAGTTAGCGCGCAGAAGGGGCGGGTTCCCGCGGTCACCTCTGTGCCACAGATATATAAACAACACACGCTTATGCTGGCAAAGCACTTTCTACAAAGTTAGCGCGCAGATGGGGCGGGTTCCCGCTTTCACCTCTGTGCCACTGATATATATAAAAAAACACGCTTATGCTGGCAAAGCACTTTCTACAAAGTTAGTGCGCAGAAGGGCGAGTTCCCACGGAAACCTCTGTGCCATATAAATGAAACACGCTTATGCTGGCAAAGCACTTTCTACAAATTTAGCGCGCAGAAGGGGCGGGTTCGCGCGGTCACCTCTGTGCCACAGATATATAAAGAAAACACGCTTATGCTGGCAAAGCACTTTCTACAAAGTTAGTGCGCAGAAGGGGCGAGTTCCCACGGAAACCTCTGTGCCATATAAATAAAACACGCTTATGCTGGCAAAGCACTTTCTACAAAGTTAGCGCGCAGAAGGGGCGGGTTCCCGCGGTCACCTCTGTGCCACAGATATATAAACAACACACGCTTATGCTGGCAAAGCACTTTCTACAAAGTTAGCGCGCAGAAGGGGCGGGTTCCCGCGGTCACCTCTGTGCCACAGATATATAAATAAAACACGCTTATGCTGGCAAAGCACTTTCTACAAAGTTAGCGCGCAGAAGGGGTGGGTTCCCGCGGTCACCTCTGTGCCATATAAATAAAACACGCTTATGCTGGCAAAGCACTTTCTACAAAGTTAGCGCGCAGAAGGGGCGGGTTCCCACGGAAACCTCTGTGCCATATAAATAAAACACACTTATGCTGGCAAAGCACTTTCTGCATAGTTAGCGCGCAGAAGGGGCGGGTTCCCACGGAAACCTCTGTGCCATATAAATAAAACACGCTTATGCTGGCAAAGCACTTTCTACAAATTTAGCGCGCAGAAGGGGCGGGTTCGCGCGGTCACCTCTGTGCCACAGATATATAAACAAAACACGCTTATGCTGGCAAAGCACTTTCTACAAAGTTAGCGCGCAGAAGGGGCGAGTTCCCACGGAAACCTCTGTGCCATATAAATAAAACACGCTTATGCTGGCAAAGCACTTTCTAAAAATTAGCGCGCAGAAGGGGCGGGTTCCCGCGGTCACCTCTGTGCCACAGATATATAAACAACACACGCTTATGCTGGCAAAGCACTTTCTACAATGTTAGTGCGCAGAAGGGGCGAGTTCCCACGGAAACCTCTGTGCCATATAAATAAAACACGCTTATGCTGGCAAAGCACTTTCTACAAAGTCAGCGCGCAGAAGGGGCGGGTTCCCGCGGTCACCTCTGTGCCACAGATATATAAACACGCGCTTATGCTGGCAAAGCACTTTCTACAAAATTAGCGCGCAGAAGGGGCGGGTTCCCGCGGTCACCTCTGTGCCACAGATATATAAACAACACACGCTTATGCTGGCAAAGCACTTTCTACAAATTTAGTGCGCAGAAGGGGCGAGTTCCCACGGAAACCTCTGTGCCATATAAATAAAACACGCTTATGCTGGCAAAGCACTTTCTACAAAGTTAGCGCGCAGAAGGGGCGGGTTCCCGCGGTCACCTCTGTGCCACAGATATATTTATAAATAAAACACGCTTATGCTGGCAAAGCACTTTCTACAAAGTTAGCGCGCAGAAGGGGCGGGTTCCCGCGGTCACCTCTGTGCCACAGATATATAAACAAAACACGCTTATGCTGGCAAAGCACTTTCTACAAAGTTAGTGCGCAGAAGGGGCGAGTTCCCATGGAAACCTCTGTGCCATATAAATAAAACACGCTTATGCTGGCAAAGCACTTTCTACAAAGTTAGCGCGCAGAAGGGGCGGGTTCCCGCGGTCACCTCTGTGCCACAGATATATAAACAAAACAAGCTTATGCTGGCAAAGCACTTTCTACAAAGTTAGTGCGCAGAAGGGGCGAGTTCCCACGGAAACCTCTGTGCCATATAAATAAAACACGCTTATGCTGGCAAAGCACTTTCTACAAAGTTAGCGCGCAGAAGGGGCGGGTTCCCGCGGTCACCTCTGTGCCACAGATATATAAGCAAAACACGCTTATGCCGGCAAAGCACTTTCTACAAAGTTTGCGCGCAGACGGGGCGAGTTCCCACGGAAACCTCTGTGCCATATAAATAAAACACGCTTATGCTGGCAAAGCACTTTCTACAAAGTTAGCGCGCAGAAGGGGCGGGTTCCCGCGGTCACCTCTGTGCCACAGATATATAAACAACACAAGCTTATGCTGGCAAAGCACTTTCTACAAAGTTAGCGCGCAGAAGGGGCGGGTTCCCGCGGTCACCTCTGTGCCACTGATATATAAAAAAACACGCTTATGCTGGCAAAGCACTTCCTACAAAGTTAGCGCGCAGAAGGGGCGGGTTCCTACGGAAACCTCTGTGCCATATAAATAAAACACACTTATGCTGGCAAAGCACTTCCTACAAAGTTAGCGCGCATAAGGGGCGGGTTCCCACGGAAACCTCTGTGCCATATAAATAAAACGCGCTTATGCTGGCAAAGCACTTTCTACAAAGTTAGCGCGCAGAAGTGGCGGGTTCCCACGGAAACCTCTGTGCCATATAAATAAAACACGCTTATGCTGGCAAAGCACTTTCTACAAAGTTAGCGCGCAGAAGGGGCGGGTTCCCGCGGTCATCTCTGTGCCACAGATATATAAACAACACACGCTTATGCTTACAAAGCACTTTCTACAAAGTTAGCGCGCAGATGGGGCGGGTTCCCGCGGTCACCTCTGTGCCACTGATATATATAAAAAAACACGCTTATGCTGGCAAAGCACTTTCTACAAAGTTAGTGCGCAGAAGGGCGAGTTCCCACGGAAACCTCTGTGCCATATAAATGAAACACGCTTATGCTGGCAAAGCACTTTCTACAAATTTAGCGCGCAGAAGGGGCGGGTTCGCGCGGTCACCTCTGTGCCACAGATATATAAAGAAAACACGCTTATGCTGGCAAAGCACTTTCTACAAAGTTAGTGCGCAGAAGGGGCGAGTTCCCACGGAAACCTCTGTGCCATATAAATAAAACACGCTTATGCTGGCAAAGCACTTTCTACAAAGTTAGCGCGCAGAAGGGGCGGGTTCCCGCGGTCACCTCTGTGCCACAGATATATAAACAACACACGCTTATGCTGGCAAAGCACTTTCTACAAAGTTAGCGCGCAGAAGGGGCGGGTTCCCGCGGTCACCTCTGTGCCACAGATATATAAACAACACACGCTTATGCTGGCAAAGCACTTTCTACAAAGTTAGCGCGCAGAAGGGGCGGGTTCCCGCGGTCACCTCTGTGCCACAGATATATAAACAACACACGCTTATGCTGGCAAAGCACTTTCTACAAAGTTAGCGCGCAGAAGGGGCGGGTTCCCGCGGTCTCCTCTGTGCCACAGTTATATAAATAAAACACGCTTATGCTGGCAAAGCACTTTCTACAAAGTCAGCGCGCAGAAGGGGTGGGTTCCCGCGGTCACCTCTGTGCCATATAAATAAAACACGCTTATGCTGGCAAAGCACTTTCTACAAAGTTAGCGCGCAGAAGGGGCGGGTTCCCACGGAAACCTCTGTGCCATATAAATAAAACACACTTATGCTGGCAAAGCACTTTCTGCATAGTTAGCGCGCAGAAGGGGCGGGTTCCCACGGAAACCTCTGTGCCATATAAATAAAACACGCTTATGCTGGCAAAGCACTTTCTACAAATTTAGCGCGCAGAAGGGGCGGGTTCGCGCGGTCACCTCTGTGCCACAGATATATAAACAAAACACGCTTATGCTGGCAAAGCACTTTCTACAAAGTTAGCGCGCAGAAGGGGCGAGTTCCCACGGAAACCTCTGTGCCATATAAATAAAACACGCTTATGCTGGCAAAGCACTTTCTAAAAATTAGCGCGCAGAAGGGGCGGGTTCCCGCGGTCACCTCTGTGCCACAGATATATAAACAACACACGCTTATGCTGGCAAAGCACTTTCTACAATGTTAGTGCGCAGAAGGGGCGAGTTCCCACGGAAACCTCTGTGCCATATAAATAAAACACGCTTATGCTGGCAAAGCACTTTCTACAAAGTCAGCGCGCAGAAGGGGCGGGTTCCCGCGGTCACCTCTGTGCCACAGATATATAAACACGCGCTTATGCTGGCAAAGCACTTTCTACAAAATTAGCGCGCAGAAGGGGCGGGTTCCCGCGGTCACCTCTGTGCCACAGATATATAAACAACACACGCTTATGCTGGCAAAGCACTTTCTACAAATTTAGTGCGCAGAAGGGGCGAGTTCCCACGGAAACCTCTGTGCCATATAAATAAAACACGCTTATGCTGGCAAAGCACTTTCTACAAAGTTAGCGCGCAGAAGGGGCGGGTTCCCGCGGTCACCTCTGTGCCACAGATATATTTATAAATAAAACACGCTTATGCTGGCAAAGCACTTTCTACAAAGTTAGCGCGCAGAAGGGGCGGGTTCGCGCGGTCACCTCTGTGCCACAGATATATAAACAAAACACGCTTAAGCTGGCAAAGCACTTTCTACAAAGTTAGTGCGCAGAAGGGGCGAGTTCCCATGGAAACCTCTGTGCCATATAAATAAAACACGCTTATGCTGGCAAAGCACTTTCTACAAAGTTAGCGCGCAGAAGGGGCGGGTTCCCGCGGTCACCTCTGTGCCACAGATATATAAACAAAACAAGCTTATGCTGGCAAAGCACTTTCTACAATGTTAGTGCGCAGAAGGGGCGAGTTCCCACGGAAACCTCTGTGCCATATAAATAAAACACGCTTATGCTGGCAAAGCACTTTCTACAAAGTTAGCGCGCAGAAGGGGCGGGTTCCCGCGGTCACCTCTGTGCCACAGATATATAAACAAAACACGCTTATGCCGGCAAAGCACTTTCTACAAAGTTTGCGCGCAGACGGGGCGAGTTCCCACGGAAACCTCTGTGCCATATAAATAAAACACGCTTATGCTGGCAAAGCACTTTCTACAAAGTTAGCGCGCAGAAGGGGCGGGTTCCCGCGGTCACCTCTGTGCCACAGATATATAAACAACACAAGCTTATGCTGGCAAAGCACTTTCTACAAAGTTAGCGCGCAGAAGGGGCGGGTTCCCGCGGTCACCTCTGTGCCACTGATATATAAAAAAACACGCTTATGCTGGCAAAGCACTTCCTACAAAGTTAGCGCGCAGAAGGGGCGGGTTCCTACGGAAACTTCTGTGCCATATAAATAAAACACACTTATGCTGGCAAAGCACTTCCTACAAAGTTAGCGCGCATAAGGGGCGGGTTCCCACGGAAACCTCTGTGCCATATAAATAAAACGCGCTTATGCTGGCAAAGCACTTTCTACAAAGTTAGCGCGCAGAAGTGGCGGGTTCCCACGGAAACCTCTGTGCCATATAAATAAAACACGCTTATGCTGGCAAAGCACTTTCTACAAAGTTAGCGCGCAGAAGGGGCGGGTTCCCGCGGTCACCTCTGTGCCACAGATATATAAACAAAACACGCTTATGCTGGCAAAGCACTTTCTGCAAAGTTAGCGCGGAGAAGGGGCGGGTTCCCGCGGTCACCTCTGTGCCACAGATATATAAACAACACACGCTTATGCTTACAAAGCACTTTCTACAAAGTTAGCGCGCAGATGGGGCGGGTTCCCGCGGTCCCCTCTGTGCCACTGATATATATAAAAAAACACGCTTATGCTGGCAAAGCACTTTCTACAAAGTTAGTGCGCAGAAGGGCGAGTTCCCACGGAAACCTCTGTGCCATATAAATGAAACACGCTTATGCTGGCAAAGCACTTTCTACAAATTTAGCGCGCAGAAGGGGCGGGTTCGCGCGGTCACCTCTGTGCCACAGATATATAAAGAAAACACGCTTATGCTGGCAAAGCACTTTCTACAAAGTTAGTGCGCAGAAGGGGCGAGTTCCCACGGAAACCTCTGTGCCATATAAATAAAACACGCTTATGCTGGCAAAGCACTTTCTACAAAGTTAGCGCGCAGAAGGGGCGGGTTCCCGCGGTCACCTCTGTGCCACAGATATATAAACAACACACGCTTATGCTGGCAAAGCACTTTCTACAAAGTTAGCGCGCAGAAGGGGCGGGTTCCCGCGGTCACCTCTGTGCCACAGATATATAAACAACACACGCTTATGCTGGCAAAGCACTTTCTACAATGTTAGTGCGCAGAAGGGGCGAGTTCCCACGGAAACCTCTGTGCCATATAAATAAAACACGCTTATGCTGGCAAAGCACTTTCTACAAAGTTAGCGCGCAGAAGGGGCGGGTTCCCGCAGTCACCTCTGTGCCACAGATATATATATAAATAAAACACGCTTATGCTGGCAAAGCACTTTCTACAAAGTTAGCGCGCAGAAGGGGCGGGTTTCCGCGGCCACCTCTGTGCCACAGATATATAAACAAAACACGCTTATGCTGGCAAAGCACTTTCTACAAAGGTAGTGCGCAGAAGGGCGAGTTCCCACGGAAACCTCTGTGCCATATAAATGAAACACGCTTATGCTGGCAAAGCACTTTCTACAAATTTAGCGCGCAGAAGGGGCGGGTTCGCGCGGTCACCTCTGTGCCACAGATATATAAAGAAAACACGCTTATGCTGGCAAAGCACTTTCTACAAAGTTAGTGCGCAGAAGGGGCGAGTTCCCACGGAAACCTCTGTGCCATATAAATAAAACACGCTTATGCTGGCAAAGCACTTTCTACAAAGTTAGCGCGCAGAAGGGGCGGGTTCCCGCGGTCACCTCTGTGCCACAGATATATAAACAACACACGCTTATGCTGGCAAAGCACTTTCTACAAAGTTAGCGCGCAGAAGGGGCGGGTTCCCGCGGTCACCTCTGTGCCACAGATATATAAATAAAACACGCTTATGCTGGCAAAGCACTTTCTACAAAGTCAGCGCGCAGAAGGGGTGGGTTCCCGCGGTCACCTCTGTGCCATATAAATAAAACACGCTTATGCTGGCAAAGCACTTTCTACAAAGTTAGCGCGCAGAAGGGGCGGGTTCCCACGGAAACCTCTGTGCCATATAAATAAAACACACTTATGCTGGCAAAGCACTTTCTGCATAGTTAGCGCGCAGAAGGGGCGGGTTCCCACGGAAACCTCTGTGCCATATAAATAAAACACGCTTATGCTGGCAAAGCACTTTCTACAAATTTAGCGCGCAGAAGGGGCGGGTTCGCGCGGTCACCTCTGTGCCACAGATATATAAACAAAACACGCTTATGCTGGCAAAGCACTTTCTACAAAGTTAGCGCGCAGAAGGGGCGAGTTCCCACGGAAACCTCTGTGCCATATAAATAAAACACGCTTATGCTGGCAAAGCACTTTCTAAAAATTAGCGCGCAGAAGGGGCGGGTTCCCGCGGTCACCTCTGTGCCACAGATATATAAACAACACACGCTTATGCTGGCAAAGCACTTTCTACAATGTTAGTGCGCAGAAGGGGCGAGTTCCCACGGAAACCTCTGTGCCATATAAATAAAACACGCTTATGCTGGCAAAGCACTTTCTACAAAGACAGCGCGCAGAAGGGGCGGGTTCCCGCGGTCACCTCTGTGCCACAGATATATAAACACGCGCTTATGCTGGCAAAGCACTTTCTACAAAATTAGCGCGCAGAAGGGGCGAGTTCCCACGGAAACCTCTGTGCCATATAAATAAAACACGCTTATGCTGGCAAAGCACTTTCTACAAAGTTAGCGCGCAGAAGGGGCGGGTTCCCGCGGTCACCTCTGTGCCACAGATATATTTATAAATAAAACACGCTTATGCTGGCAAAGCACTTTCTACAAAGTTAGCGCGCAGAAGGGGCGGGTTCCCGCGGTCACCTCTGTGCCACAGATATATAAACAAAACACGCTTATGCTGGCAAAGCACTTTCTACAAAGTTAGTGCGCAGAAGGGGCGAGTTCCCATGGAAACCTCTGTGCCATATAAATAAAACACGCTTATGCTGGCAAAGCACTTTCTACAAAGTCAGCGCGCAGAAGGGGCGAGTTCCCGCAGTCACCTCTGTGCCACAGATATATAAACAACACACGCTTATGCTGGCAAAGCACTTTCTACAAATTTAGTGCGCAGAAGGGGCGAGTTCCCACGGAAACCTCTGTGCCATATAAATAAAACACGCTTATGCTGGCAAAGCACTTTCTACAAAGTTAGCGCGCAGAAGGGGCGGGTTCCCGCGGTCACCTCTGTGCCACAGATATATTTATAAATAAAACACGCTTATGCTGGCAAAGCACTTTCTACAAAGTTAGCGCGCAGAAGGGGCGGGTTCCCGCGGTCACCTCTGTGCCACAGATATATAAACAAAACACGCTTATGCTGGCAAAGCACTTTCTACAAAGTTAGTGCGCAGAAGGGGCGAGTTCCCATGGAAACCTCTGTGCCATATAAATAAAACACGCTTATGCTGGCAAAGCACTTTCTACAAAGTTAGCGCGCAGAAGGGGCGGGTTCCCGCGGTCACCTCTGTGCCACAGATATATAAACAAAACAAGCTTATGCTGGCAAAGCACTTTCTACAAAGTTAGTGCGCAGAAGGGGCGAGTTCCCACGGAAACCTCTGTGCCATATAAATAAAACACGCTTATGCTGGCAAAGCACTTTCTACAAAGTTAGCGCGCAGAAGGGGCGGGTTCCCGCGGTCACCTCTGTGCCACAGATATATAAACAAAACACGCTTATGCCGGCAAAGCACTTTCTACAAAGTTTGCGCGCAGACGGGGCGAGTTCCCACGGAAACCTCTGTGCCATATAAATAAAACACGCTTATGCTGGCAAAGCACTTTCTACAAAGTTAGCGCGCAGAAGGGGCGGGTTCCCGCGGTCACCTCTGTGCCACAGATATATAAACAACACACGCTTATGCTGGCAAAGCACTTTCTACAAAGTTAGCGCGCAGAAGGGGCGGGTTCCCGCGGTCACCTCTGTGCCACTGATATATAAAAAAACACGCTTATGCTGGCAAAGCACTTCCTACAAAGTTAGCGCGCAGAAGGGGCGGGTTCCTACGGAAACCTCTGTGCCATATAAATAAAACACACTTATGCTGGCAAAACACTTCCTACAAAGTTAGCGCGCATAAGGGGCGGGTTCCCACGGAAACCTCTGTGCCATATAAATAAAACGCGCTTATGCTGGCAAAGCACTTTCTACAAAGTTAGCGCGCAGAAGTGGCGGGTTCCCACGGAAACCTCTGTGCCATATAAATAAAACACGCTTATGCTGGCAAAGCACTTTCTACAAAGTTAGCGCGCAGAAGGGGCGGGTTCCCGCGGTCACCTCTGTGCCACAGATATATAAACAAAACACGCTTATGCTGGCAAAGCACTTTCTGCAAAGTTAGCGCGGAGAAGGGGCGGGTTCCCGCGGTCACCTCTGTGCCACAGATATATAAACAACACACGCTTATGCTTACAAAGCACTTTCTACAAAGTTAGCGCGCAGATGGGGCGGGTTCCCGCGGTCACCTCTGTGCCACTGATATATATAAAAAAACACGCTTATGCTGGCAAAGCACTTTCTACAAAGTTAGTGCGCAGAAGGACGAGTTCCCACGGAAACCTCTGTGCCATATAAATAAAACACGCTTATGCTGGCAAAGCACTTTCTACAAAGTTAGCGCGCAGAAGGGGCGGGTTCCCGCGGTCACCTCTGTGCCACAGATATATAAACAACACACGCTTATGCTGGCAAAGCACTTTCTACAAAGTTAGCGCGCAGAAGGGGCGGGTTCCCGCGGTCACCTCTGTGCCACAGATATATAAACAACACACGCTTATGCTGGCAAAGCACTTTCTACAATGTTAGTGCGCAGAAGGGGCGAGTTCCCACGGAAACCTCTGTGCCATATAAATAAAACACGCTTATGCTGGCAAAGCACTTTCTACAAAGTTAGCGCGCAGAAGGGGCGGGTTCCCGCAGTCACCTCTGTGCCACAGATATATATATAAATAAAACACGCTTATGCTGGCAAAGCACTTTCTACAAAGTTAGCGCGCAGAAGGGGCGGGTTTCCGCGGCCACCTCTGTGCCACAGATATATAAACAAAACACGCTTATGCTGGCAAAGCACTTTCTACAAAGGTAGTGCGCAGAAGGGGCGAGTTCCCACGGAAACCTCTGTGCCATACAAATAAAACACGCTTATGCTGGCAAAGCACTTTCTACAAAGTTAGCGCGCAGAAGGGGCGGGTTCCCGCGGTCACCTCTGTGCCACAGATATATAAACAAAACACGCTTATGCTGGCAAAGCACTTTCTACAAAGTTAGCGCGCAGAAGGGGCGAGTTCCCACGGAAACCTCTGTGCCATATAAATAAAACACGCTTATGCTGGCAAAGCACTTTCTACAAAGTTAGCGCGCAGAAGGGGCGAGTTCCCACGGAAACCTCTGTGCCATACAAATAAAACACGCTTATGCTGGCAAAGCACTTTCTACAAAGTTAGCGCGCAGAAGGGGCGGGTTTCCGCGGCCACCTCTGTGCCACAGATATATAAACAAAACACGCTTATGCTGGCAAAGCACTTTCTACAAAGGTAGTGCGCAGAAGGGGCGAGTTCCCACGGAAACCTCTGTGCCATACAAATAAAACACGCTTATGCTGGCAAAGCACTTTCTACAAAGTTAGCGCGCAGAAGGGGCGGGTTCCCGCGGTCACCTCTGTGCCAGATATATAAACAAAACACGCTTATGCTGGCAAAGCACTTTCTACAAAGTTAGCGCGCAGAAGGGGCGAGTTCCCACGGAAACCTCTGTGCCATATAAATAAAACACGCTTATGCTGGCAAAGCACTTTCTACAAAGTTAGCGCGCAGAAGGGGCGGGTTCCCGCGGTCGCGTCTGTGCCACAGATATATAAACAACACACGCTTATGCTGGCAAAGCACTTTTTACAAAGTTAGCGCGCAGAAGGGGCGGGTTCCCGCGGTCACCTCTGTGCCACTGATATATAAAAAAAAAACACGCTTATGCTGGCAAAGCACTTCCTACAAAGTTAGCGCGCAGAAGGGGCGGGTTCCCACGGAAACCTCTGTGCCATATAAATAAAACACACTTATGCTGGCAAAGCACTTCCTACAAAGTTAGCGCGCAGAAGGGGCGGGTTCCCTCGGAAACCTCTGTGCCATATAAATAAAACGCGCTTATGCTGGCAAAGCACTTTCTACAAAGCTAGCGCGCAGAAGGGGCGGGTTCCCACGGAAACCTCTGTGCCATATAAATAAAACACGCTTATGCTGGCAAAGCACTTTCTACAAAGTTAGCGCGCAGAAGGGGCGGGTTCCCGCGGTCACCTCTGTGCCACAGATATATAGACAAAACACGCTTATGCTGGCAAAGCACTTTCTGCAAAGTTAGCGCGCAGAAGGGGCGGGTTCCCGCGGTCACCTCTGTGCCACAGATATATAAACAACACACGCTTATGCTGGCAAAGCACTTTCTACAAAGTTAGCGCGCAGAAGGGGCGGGTTCCCGCGGTCACCTCTGTGCCACTGATATATAAAAAAAAACACGCTTATGCTGGCAAAGCACTTTCTACAAAGTTAGTGCGCAGAAGGGGCGAGTTCCCACGGAAACCTCTGTGCCATATAAATAAAACACGCTTATGCTGGCAAAGCACTTTCTACAAAGTTAGCGCGCAGAAGGGGCGGGTTCCCGCGGTCACCTCTGTGCCACAGATATATAAACAACACACGCTTATGCTGGCAAAGCACTTTCTACAAAGTTAGCGCGCAGAAGGGGCGGGTTCCCGCGGTCACCTCTGTGCCACTGATATATAAAAAAACACGCTTATGCTGGCAAAGCACTTCCTACAAAGTTAGCGCGCAGAAGGGGCGGGTTCCTACGGAAACCTCTGTGCCATATAAATAAAACACACTTATGCTGGCAAAGCACTTCCTACAAAGTTAGCGCGCATAAGGGGCGGGTTCCCACGGAAACCTCTGTGCCATATAAATAAAACGCGCTTATGCTGGCAAAGCACTTTCTACAAAGTTAGCGCGCAGAAGTGGCGGGTTCTCACGGAAACCTCTGTGCCATATAAATAATACACGCTTATGCTGGCAAAGCACTTTCTACAAAGTTAGCGCGCAGAAGGGGCGGGTTCCCGCGGTCACCTCTGTGCCACAGATATATAAACAAAACACGCTTATGCTGGCAAAGCACTTTCTACAAAGTTAGCGCGCAGATGGGGCGGGTTCCCGCGGTCACCTCTGTGCCACTGATATATATAAAAAACACGCTTATGCTGGCAAAGCACTTTCTACAAAGTTAGTGCGCAGAAGGGCGAGTTCCCACGGAAACCTCTGTGCCATATAAATGAAACACGCTTATGCTGGCAAAGCACTTTCTACAAATTTAGCGCGCAGAAGGGGCGGGTTCGCGCGGTCACCTCTGTGCCACAGATATATAAAGAAAACACGCTTATGCTGGCAAAGCACTTTCTACAAAGTTAGTGCGCAGAAGGGGCGAGTTCCCACGGAAACCTCTGTGCCATATAAATAAAACACGCTTATGCTGGCAAAGCACTTTCTACAAAGTTAGCGCGCAGAAGGGGCGGGTTCCCGCGGTCACCTCTGTGCCACAGATATATAAACAACACACGCTTATGCTGGCAAAGCACTTTCTACAAAGTTAGCGCGCAGAAGGGGCGGGTTCCCGCGGTCACCTCTGTGCCACAGATATATAAACAACACACGCTTATGCTGGCAAAGCACATTCTACAATGTTAGTGCGCAGAAGGGGCGAGTTCCCACGGAAACCTCTGTGCCATATAAATAAAACACGCTTATGCTGGCAAAGCACTTTCTACAAAGTTAGCGCGCAGAAGGGGCGGGTTCCCGCAGTCACCTCTGTGCCACAGATATATATATAAATAAAACACGCTTATGCTGGCAAAGCACTTTCTACAAAGTTAGCGCGCAGAAGGGGCGGGTTTCCGCGGCCACCTCTGTGCCACAGATATATAAACAAAACACGCTTATGCTGGCAAAGCACTTTCTACAAAAGTAGTGCGCAGAAGGGGCGAGTTCCCACGGAAACCTCTGTGCCATACAAATAAAACACGCTTATGCTGGCAAAGCACTTTCTACAAAGTTAGCGCGCAGAAGGGGCGGGTTCCCTCGGTCACCTCTGTGCCACAGATATATAAACAAAACACGCTTATGCTGGCAAAGCACTTTCTACAAAGTTAGCGCGCAGAAGGGGCGAGTTCCTACGGAAACCTCTGTGCCATATAAATAAAACACGCTTATGCTGGCAAAGCACTTTCTACAAAGTTAGCGCGCAGAAGGGGCGGGTTCCCGCGGTCGCCTCTGTGCCACAGATATATAAACAACACACGCTTATGCTGGCAAAGCACTTTCTACAAAGTTAGCGCGCAGAAGCGGCGGGTTCCCGCGGTCACCTCTGTGCCACTGATATATAAAAAAAAACACGCTTATGCTGGCAAAGCACTTCCTACAAAGTTAGCGCGCAGAAGGGGCGGGTTCCCACGCAAACCTCTGTGCCATATAAATAAAACACACTTATGCTGGCAAAGCACTTCCTACAAAGTTAGCGCGCAGAAGGGGCGGGTTCCCTCGGAAACCTCTGTGCCATATAAATAAAACGCGCTTATGCTGGCAAAGCACTTTCTACAAAGCTAGCGCGCAGAAGGGGCGGGTTCCCACGGAAACCTCTGTGCCATATAAATAAAACACGCTTATGCTGGCAAAGCACTTTCTACAAAGTTAGCGCGCAGAAGGGGCGGGTTCCCGCGGTCACCTCTGTGCCACAGATATATAGACAAAACACGCTTATGCTGGCAAAGCACTTTCTGCAAAGTTAGCGCGCAGAAGGGGCGGGTTCCCGCGGTCACCTCTGTGCCACAGATATATAAACAACACACGCTTATGCTGGCAAAGCACTTTCTACAAAGTTAGCGCGCAGAAGGGGCGGGTTCCCGCGGTCACCTCTGTGCCACAGATATATAAAAAAAAACACGCTTATGCTGGCAAAGCACTTTCTACAAAGTTAGTGCGCAGAAGGGGCGAGTTCCCACGGAAACCTCTGTGCCATATAAATAAAACACGCTTAATGCTGGCAAAGCACTTTCTACAAATTTAGCGCGCAGAAGGGGCGGGTTCGCGCGGTCACCTCTGTGCCACAGATATATAAAGAAAACACGCTTATGCTGGCAAAGCACTTTCTACAAAGTTAGCGCGCAGAAGGGGCGAGTTCCCACGGAAACCTCTGTGCCATATAAATAAAACACGCTTATGCTGGCAAAGCACTTTCTACAAAATTAACGCGCAGAAGGGGCGAGTTCCCACGGAAACCTCTGTGCCTTATAAATAAAACACACTTATGCTGGCAAAGCACTTTCTACAAAGTTTGCGCGCAGAAGGGGCGAGTTCCCACGGAAACCTCTGTGCCATATAAATAAAACACGCTTATGCTGGCAAAGCACTTTCTACAAAGTTAGTGCGCAGAAGGGGCGAGTTCCCACGGAAACCTCTGTGCCTTATAAATAAAACACGCTTATGCTGGCAAAGCACTTTCTACAAAGTTAGCGCGCAGAAGGGGCGGGTTCCCGCGGTCACCTCTGTGCCACAGATATATAAACAACACACGCTTATGCTGGCAAAGCACTGTCTACAAAGTTAGCGCGCCGAAGGGGCGGGTTCCCGCGGTCACCTCTGTGCCACAGATATATAAACAACACACGCTTATGCTGGCAAAGCACTTTCTACAATGTTAGTGCGCAGAAGGGGCGAGTTCCCACGGAAACCTCTGTGCCATATAAATAAAACACGCTTATGCTGGCAAAGCACTTTCTACAAAGTTAGCGCGCAGAAGGGGCGGGTTCCCGCAGTCACCTCTGTGCCACAGATATATTTATAAATAAAACACGCATATGCTGGCCAAGCACTTTCTACAAAGTTAGCGCGCAGAAGGGGCGGGTTTCCGCGGTCACCTCTGTGCCACAGATATATAAACAAAACACGCTTATGCTGGCAAAGCACTTTCTACAAAGTTAGCGCGCAAAAGGGGCGAGTTCCCACGGAAACCTCGGTGCCAAATAAATAAAACACGCTTATGCTGGCAAAGCACTTTCTACAAAGTTAGCGCGCAGAAGGGGCGGGTTCCCGCGGTCACCTCTGTGCCACTGATATATATATAAAAACACGCTTATGCTGGCAAAGCACTTTCTACAAAGTTAGTGCGCAGAAGGGGCGAGTTCCCACGGAAACCTCTGTGCCATATAAATAAAACACGCTTATGCTGGCAAAGTACTTTCTACAAATTTAGCGTGCAGAAGGGGCGGGTTCCCGCGGTCACCTCTGTTCCACAGATATATAAACAAAACACGCTTATGCTGGCAAAGCACTTTCTACAAAGTTAGTGCGCAGAAGGGGCGAGTTCCCACGGAAACCTCTGTGCCATATAAATAAAACACGCTTATGCTGGCAAAGCACTTTCTACAAAGTTAGCGCGCAGAAGGGGCGGGTTCCCGCGGTCACCTCTGTGCCACAGATATATAAACAACACACGCTTATGCTGGCAAAGCACTTTCTACAATGTTAGTGCGCAGAAGGGGCGAGTTCCCACGGAAACCTCTGTGCCATATAAATAAAACACGCTTATGCTGGCAAAGCACTTTCTACAAAGTTAGCGCGCAGAAGGGGCGGGTTCCCGCAGTCACCTCTGTGCCACAGATATATTTATAAATAAAACACGCTTATGCTGGCAAAGCACTTTCTATAAAGTTAGCGCGCAGAAGGGGCGGGTTTCCGCGGTCACCTCTGTGCCACAGATATTAAACAAAACACGCTTATGCTGGCAAAGCACTTTCTACAAAGTTAGCGCGCAGAAGGGGCGAGTTCCCACGGAAACCTCTGTGCCATATAAATAAAACACGCTTATGCTGGCAAAGCACTTTCTACAAAGTTAGCGCGCAGAAGGGGCGGGTTCCCGCGGTCACCTCTGTTCCACAGATATATAAACAAAACAGGCTTATGCTGGCAAAGCACTTTCTACAAAGTTAGTGCGCAGAAGGGGCGGGTTCCCACGGAAACCTCTGTGCCATATAAATAAAACGCGCTTATGCTGGCAAAGCACTTTCTACAAAGTTAGTGCGCAGAAGGGGCGAGTTCCCACGGAAACCTCTGTGCCACAGATATATAAACAAAACACGCTTATGCTGGCAAAGCACTTTCTACAAAGTTAGCGCGCAGAAGGGGCGAGTTCCCACGGAAACCTCTGTGCCATATAAATAAAACACGCTTATGCTGGCAAAGCACTTTCTACAAAGTTAGCGCGCAGAAGGGGCGGGTTCCCGCGGTCACCTCTGTGCCACTGATATATAAAAAAAAACACGCTTATGCTGGCAAAGCACTTCCTACAAAGTTAGCGCGCAGAAGGGGCGGGTTCCCACGGAAACCTCTGTGCCATATAAATAAAACACACTTATGCTGGCAAAGCACTTCCTACAAAGTTAGCGCGCAGAAGGGGCGGGTTCCCTCGGAAACCTCTGTGCCATATAAATAAAACGCGCTTATGCTGGCAAAGCACTTTCTACAAAGCTAGCGCGCAGAAGGGGCGGGTTCCCACGGAAACCTCTGTGCCATATAAATAAAACACGCTTATGCTGGCAAAGCACTTTCTACAAAGTTAGCGCGCAGAAGGGGCGGGTTCCCGCGGTCACCTCTGTGCCACAGATATATAGACAAAACACGCTTATGCTGGCAAAGCACTTTCTGCAAAGTTAGCGCGCAGAAGGGGCGGGTTCCCGCGGTCACCTCTGTGCCACAGATATATAAACAACACACGCTTATGCTGGCAAAGCACTTTCTACAAAGTTAGCGCGCAGAAGGGGCGGGTTCCCGCGGTCACCTCTGTGCCACTGATATATAAAAAAAAACACGCTTATGCTGGCAAAGCACTTTCTACAAAGTTAGTGCGCAGAAGGGGCGAGTTCCCACGGAAACCTCTGTGCCATATAAATAAAACACGCTTATGCTGGCAAAGCACTTTCTACAAAGTTAGCGCGCAGAAGGGGCGGGTTCCCGCGGTCACCTCTGTGCCACTGATATATAAAAAAACACGCTTATGCTGGCAAAGCACTTCCTACAAAGTTAGCGCGCAGAAGGGGCGGGTTCCTACGGAAACCTCTGTGCCATATAAATAAAACACACTTATGCTGGCAAAGCACTTCCTACAAAGTTAGCGCGCATAAGGGGCGGGTTCCAGCGGAAACCTCTGTGCCATATAAATAAAACGCGCTTATGCTGGCAAAGCACTTTCTACAAAGTTAGCGCGCAGAAGTGGCGGGTTCCCACGGAAACCTCTGTGCCATATAAATAATACACGCTTATGCTGGCAAAGCACTTTCTACAAAGTTAGCGCGCAGAAGGGGCGGGTTCCCTCGGTCACCTCTGTGCCACAGATATATAAACAAAACACGCTTATGCTGGCAAAGCACTTTCTACAAAGTTAGCGCGCAGAAGGGGCGAGTTCCTACGGAAACCTCTGTGCCATATAAATAAAACACGCTTATGCTGGCAAAGCACTTTCTACAAAGTTAGCGCGCAGAAGGGGCGGGTTCCCGCGGTCGCCTCTGTGCCACAGATATATAAACAACACACGCTTATGCTGGCAAAGCACTTTCTACAAAGTTAGCGCGCAGAAGCGGCGGGTTCCCGCGGTCACCTCTGTGCCACTGATATATAAAAAAAAACACGCTTATGCTGGCAAAGCACTTCCTACAAAGTTAGCGCGCAGAAGGGGCGGGTTCCCACGCAAACCTCTGTGCCATATAAATAAAACACACTTATGCTGGCAAAGCACTTCCTACAAAGTTAGCGCGCAGAAGGGGCGGGTTCCCTCGGAAACCTCTGTGCCATATAAATAAAACGCGCTTATGCTGGCAAAGCACTTTCTACAAAGCTAGCGCGCAGAAGGGGCGGGTTCCCACGGAAACCTCTGTGCCATATAAATAAAACACGCTTATGCTGGCAAAGCACTTTCTACAAAGTTAGCGCGCAGAAGGGGCGGGTTCCCGCGGTCACCTCTGTGCCACAGATATATAGACAAAACACGCTTATGCTGGCAAAGCACTTTCTGCAAAGTTAGCGCGCAGAAGGGGCGGGTTCCCGCGGTCACCTCTGTGCCACAGATATATAAACAACACACGCTTATGCTGGCAAAGCACTTTCTACAAAGTTAGCGCGCAGAAGGGGCGGGTTCCCGCGGTCACCTCTGTGCCACAGATATATAAAAAAAACACGCTTATGCTGGCAAAGCACTTTCTACAAAGTTAGTGCGCAGAAGGGGCGAGTTCCCACGGAAACCTCTGTGCCATATAAATAAAACACGCTTAATGCTGGCAAAGCACTTTCTACAAATTTAGCGCGCAGAAGGGGCGGGTTCGCGCGGTCACCTCTGTGCCACAGATATATAAAGAAAACACGCTTATGCTGGCAAAGCACTTTCTACAAAGTTAGCGCGCAGAAGGGGCGAGTTCCCACGGAAACCTCTGTGCCATATAAATAAAACACGCTTCTGCTGGCAAAGCACTTTCTACAAAATTAACGCGCAGAAGGGGCGAGTTCCCACGGAAACCTCTGTGCCTTATAAATAAAACACACTTATGCTGGCAAAGCACTTTCTACAAAGTTTGCGCGCAGAAGGGGCGAGTTCCCACGGAAACCTCTGTGCCATATAAATAAAACACGCTTATGCTGGCAAAGCACTTTCTACAAAGTTAGTGCGCAGAAGGGGCGAGTTCCCACGGAAACCTCTGTGCCTTATAAATAAAACACGCTTATGCTGGCAAAGCACTTTCTACAAAGTTAGCGCGCAGAAGGGGCGGGTTCCCGCGGTCACCTCTGTGCCACAGATATATAAACAACACACGCTTATGCTGGCAAAGCACTGTCTACAAAGTTAGCGCGCCGAAGGGGCGGGTTCCCGCGGTCACCTCTGTGCCACAGATATATAAACAACACACGCTTATGCTGGCAAAGCACTTTCTACAATGTTAGTGCGCAGAAGGGGCGAGTTCCCACGGAAACCTCTGTGCCATATAAATAAAACACGCTTATGCTGGCAAAGCACTTTCTACAAAGTTAGTGCGCAGAAGGGGCGAGTTCCCACGGAAACCTCTGTGCCACAGATATATAAACAAAACACGCTTATGCTGGCAAAGCACTTTCTACAAAGTTAGCGCGCAGAAGGGGCGAGTTCCCACGGAAACCTCTGTGCCATATAAATAAAACACGCTTATGCTGGCAAAGCACTTTCTACAAAGTTAGCGCGCAGAAGGGGCGGGTTCCCGCGGTCACCTCTGTGCCACTGATATATAAAAAAAAACACGCTTATGCTGGCAAAGCACTTCCTACAAAGTTAGCGCGCAGAAGGGGCGGGTTCCCACGGAAACCTCTGTGCCATATAAATAAAACACACTTATGCTGGCAAAGCACTTCCTACAAAGTTAGCGCGCAGAAGGGGCGGGTTTCCTCGGAAACCTCTGTGCCATATAAATAAAACGCGCTTATGCTGGCAAAGCACTTTCTACAAAGCTAGCGCGCAGAAGGGGCGGGTTCCCACGGAAACCTCTGTGCCATATAAATAAAACACGCTTATGCTGGCAAAGCACTTTCTACAAAGTTAGCGCGCAGAAGGGGCGGGTTCCCGCGGTCACCTCTGTGCCACAGATATATAGACAAAACACGCTTATGCTGGCAAAGCACTTTCTGCAAAGTTAGCGCGCAGAAGGGGCGGGTTCCCGCGGTCACCTCTGTGCCACAGATATATAAACAACACACGCTTATGCTGGCAAAGCACTTTCTACAAAGTTAGCGCGCAGAAGGGGCGGGTTCCCGCGGTCACCTCTGTGCCACTGATATATAAAAAAAAACACGCTTATGCTGGCAAAGCACTTTCTACAAAGTTAGTGCGCAGAAGGGGCGAGTTCCCACGGAAACCTCTGTGCCATATAAATAAAACACGCTTATGCTGGCAAAGCACTTTCTACAAAGTTAGCGCGCAGAAGGGGCGGGTTCCCGCGGTCACCTCTGTGCCACAGATATATAAACAACACACGCTTATGCTGGCAAAGCACTTTCTACAAAGTTAGCGCGCAGAAGGGGCGGGTTCCCGCGGTCACCTCTGTGCCACTGATATATAAAAAAACACGCTTATGCTGGCAAAGCACTTCCTACAAAGTTAGCGCGCAGAAGGGGCGGGTTCCTACGGAAACCTCTGTGCCATATAAATAAAACACACTTATGCTGGCAAAGCACTTCCTACAAAGTTAGCGCGCATAAGGGGCGGGTTCCCACGGAAACCTCTGTGCCATATAAATAAAACGCGCTTATGCTGGCAAAGCACTTTCTACAAAGTTAGCGCGCAGAAGTGGCGGGTTCCCACGGAAACCTCTGTGCCATATAAATAATACACGCTTATGCTGGCAAAGCACTTTCTACAAAGTTAGCGCGCAGAAGGGGCGGGTTCCCTCGGTCACCTCTGTGCCACAGATATATAAACAAAACACGCTTATGCTGGCAAAGCACTTTCTACAAAGTTAGCGCGCAGAAGGGGCGAGTTCCTACGGAAACCTCTGTGCCATATAAATAAAACACGCTTATGCTGGCAAAGCACTTTCTACAAAGTTAGCGCGCAGAAGGGGCGGGTTCCCGCGGTCGCCTCTGTGCCACAGATATATAAACAACACACGCTTATGCTGGCAAAGCACTTTCTACAAAGTTAGCGCGCAGAAGCGGCGGGTTCCCGCGGTCACCTCTGTGCCACTGATATATAAAAAAAACACGCTTATGCTGGCAAAGCACTTCCTACAAAGTTAGCGCGCAGAAGGGGCGGGTTCCCACGCAAACCTCTGTGCCATATAAATAAAACACACTTATGCTGGCAAAGCACTTCCTACAAAGTTAGCGCGCAGAAGGGGCGGGTTCCCTCGGAAACCTCTGTGCCATATAAATAAAACGCGCTTATGCTGGCAAAGCACTTTCTACAAAGCTAGCGCGCAGAAGGGGCGGGTTCCCACGGAAACCTCTGTGCCATATAAATAAAACACGCTTATGCTGGCAAAGCACTTTCTACAAAGTTAGCGCGCAGAAGGGGCGGGTTCCCGCGGTCACCTCTGTGCCACAGATATATAGACAAAACACGCTTATGCTGGCAAAGCACTTTCTGCAAAGTTAGCGCGCAGAAGGGGCGGGTTCCCGCGGTCACCTCTGTGCCACAGATATATAAACAACACACGCTTATGCTGGCAAAGCACTTTCTACAAAGTTAGCGCGCAGAAGGGGCGGGTTCCCGCGGTCACCTCTGTGCCACAGATATATAAAAAAAAACACGCTTATGCTGGCAAAGCACTTTCTACAAAGTTAGTGCGCAGAAGGGGCGAGTTCCCACGGAAACCTCTGTGCCATATAAATAAAACACGCTTAGTGCTGGCAAAGCACTTTCTACAAATTTAGCGCGCAGAAGGGGCGGGTTCGCGCGGTCACCTCTGTGCCACAGATATATAAAGAAAACACGCTTATGCTGGCAAAGCACTTTCTACAAAGTTAGCGCGCAGAAGGGGCGAGTTCCCACGGAAACCTCTGTGCCATATAAATAAAACACGCTTATGCTGGCAAAGCACTTTCTACAAAATTAACGCGCAGAAGGGGCGAGTTCCCACGGAATCCTCTGTGCCTTATAAATAAAACACACTTATGCTGGCAAAGCACTTTCTACAAAGTTTGCGCGCAGAAGGGGCGAGTTCCCACGGAAACCTCTGTGCCATATAAATAAAACACGCTTATGCTGGCAAAGCACTTTCTACAAAGTTAGTGCGCAGAAGGGGCGAGTTCCCACGGAAACCTCTGTGCCTTATAAATAAAACACGCTTATGCTGGCAAAGCACTTTCTACAAAGTTAGCGCGCAGAAGGGGCGGGTTCCCGCGGTCACCTCTGTGCCACAGATATATAAACAACACACGCTTATGCTGGCAAAGCACTGTCTACAAAGTTAGCGCGCCGAAGGGGCGGGTTCCCGCGGTCACCTCTGTGCCACAGATATATAAACAACACACGCTTATGCTGGCAAAGCACTTTCTACAATGTTAGTGCGCAGAAGGGGCGAGTTCCCACGGAAACCTCTGTGCCATATAAATAAAACACGCTTATGCTGGCAAAGCACTTTCTACAAAGTTAGCGCGCAGAAGGGGCGGGTTCCCGCAGTCACCTCTGTGCCACAGATATATTTATAAATAAAACACGCATATGCTGGCCAAGCACTTTCTACAAAGTTAGCGCGCAGAAGGGGCGGGTTTCCGCGGTCACCTCTGTGCCACAGATATATAAACAAAACACGCTTATGCTGGCAAAGCACTTTCTACAAAGTTAGCGCGCAAAAGGGGCGAGTTCCCACGGAAACCTCGGTGCCAAATAAATAAAACACGCTTATGCTGGCAAAGCACTTTCTACAAAGTTAGCGCGCAGAAGGGGCGGGTTCCCGCGGTCACCTCTGTGCCACTGATATATATATAAAAACACGCTTATGCTGGCAAAGCACTTTCTACAAAGTTAGTGCGCAGAAGGGGCGAGTTCCCACGGAAACCTCTGTGCCATATAAATAAAACACGCTTATGCTGGCAAAGTACTTTCTACAAATTTAGCGTGCAGAAGGGGCGGGTTCCCGCGGTCACCTCTGTTCCACAGATATATAAACAAAACACGCTTATGCTGGCAAAGCACTTTCTACAAAGTTAGTGCGCAGAAGGGGCGAGTTCCCACGGAAACCTCTGTGCCATATAAATAAAACACGCTTATGCTGGCAAAGCACTTTCTACAAAGTTAGCGCGCAGAAGGGGCGGGTTCCCGCGGTCACCTCTGTGCCACAGATATATAAACAACACACGCTTATGCTGGCAAAGCACTTTCTACAATGTTAGTGCGCAGAAGGGGCGAGTTCCCACGGAAACCTCTGTGCCATATAAATAAAACACGCTCATGCTGGCAAAGCACTTTCTACAAAGTTAGCGCGCAGAAGGGGCGGGTTCCCGCAGTCACCTCTGTGCCACAGATATATTTATAAATAAAACACGCTTATGCTGGCAAAGCACTTTCTATAAAGTTAGCGCGCAGAAGGGGCGGGTTTCCGCGGTCACCTCTGTGCCACAGATATTAAACAAAACACGCTTATGCTGGCAAAGCACTTTCTACAAAGTTAGCGCGCAGAAGGGGCGAGTTCCCACGGAAACCTCTGTGCCATATAAATAAAACACGCTTATGCTGGCAAAGCACTTTCTACAAAGTTAGCGCGCAGAAGGGGCGGGTTCCCGCGGTCACCTCTGTTCCACAGATATATAAACAAAACAGGCTTATGCTGGCAAAGCACTTTCTACAAAGTTAGTGCGCAGAAGGGGCGGGTTCCCACGGAAACCTCTGTGCCATATAAATAAAACGCGCTTATGCTGGCAAAGCACTTTCTACAAAGTTAGTGCGCAGAAGGGGCGAGTTCCCACGGAAACCTCTGTGCCACAGATATATAAACAAAACACGCTTATGCTGGCAAAGCACTTTCTACAAAGTTAGCGCGCAGAAGGGGCGAGTTCCCACGGAAACCTCTGTGCCATATAAATAAAACACGCTTATGCTGGCAAAGCACTTTCTACAAAGTTAGCGCGCAGAAGGGGCGGGTTCCCGCGGTCACCTCTGTGCCACTGATATATAAAAAAAAACACGCTTATGCTGGCAAAGCACTTCCTACAAAGTTAGCGCGCAGAAGGGGCGGGTTCCCACGGAAACCTCTGTGCCATATAAATAAAACACACTTATGCTGGCAAAGCACTTCCTACAAAGTTAGCGCGCAGAAGGGGCGGGTTCCCTCGGAAACCTCTGTGCCATATAAATAAAACGCGCTTATGCTGGCAAAGCACTTTCTACAAAGCTAGCGCGCAGAAGGGGCGGGTTCCCACGGAAACCTCTGTGCCATATAAATAAAACACGCTTATGCTGGCAAAGCACTTTCTACAAAGTTAGCGCGCAGAAGGGGCGGGTTCCCGCGGTCACCTCTGTGCCACAGATATATAGACAAAACACGCTTATGCTGGCAAAGCACTTTCTGCAAAGTTAGCGCGCAGAAGGGGCGGGTTCCCGCGGTCACCTCTGTGCCACAGATATATAAACAACACACGCTTATGCTGGCAAAGCACTTTCTACAAAGTTAGCGCGCAGAAGGGGCGGGTTCCCGCGGTCAACTCTGTGCCACTGATATATAAAAAAAAACACGCTTATGCTGGCAAAGCACTTTCTACAAAGTTAGTGCGCAGAAGGGGCGAGTTCCCACGGAAACCTCTGTGGCATATAAATAAAACACGCTTCTGCTGGCAAAGCACTTTCTACAAAGTTAGCGCGCAGAAGGGGCGGGTTCCCGCGGTCACCTCTGTGCCACAGATATATAAACAACACACGCTTATGCTGGCAAAGCACTTTCTACAAAGTTAGCGCGCAGAAGGGGCGGGTTCCCGCGGTCACCTCTGTGCCACTGATATATAAAAAAACACGCTTATGCTGGCAAAGCACTTCCTACAAAGTTAGCGCGCAGAAGGGGCGGGTTCCTACGGAAACCTCTGTGCCATATAAATAAAACACACTTATGCTGGCAAAGCACTTCCTACAAAGTTAGCGCGCATAAGGGGCGGGTTCCCACGGAAACCTCTGTGCCATATAAATAAAACGCGCTTATGCTGGCAAAGCACTTTCTACAAAGTTAGCGCGCAGAAGTGGCGGGTTCCCACGGAAACCTCTGTGCCATATAAATAATACACGCTTATGCTGGCAAAGCACTTTCTACAAAGTTAGCGCGCAGAAGGGGCGGGTTCCCGCGGTCACCTCTGTGCCACAGATATATAAACAAGACACGCTTATGCTGGCAAAGCACTTTCTGCAAAGTTAGCGCGGAGAAGGGGCGGGTTCCCGCGGTCACCTCTGTGCCACAGATATATAAACAACACACGCTTATGCTGGCAAAGCACTTTCTACAAAGTTAGCGCGCAGATGGGGCGGGTTCCCGCGGTCACCTCTGTGCCACTGATATATATAAAAAACACGCTTATGCTGGCAAAGCACTTTCTACAAAGTTAGTGCGCAGAAGGGCGAGTTCCCACGGAAACCTCTGTGCCATATAAATGAAACACGCTTATGCTGGCAAAGCACTTTCTACAAATTTAGCGCGCAGAAGGGGCGGGTTCGCGCGGTCACCTCTGTGCCACAGATATATAAAGAAAACACGCTTATGCTGGCAAAGCACTTTCTACAAAGTTAGTGCGCAGAAGGGGCGAGTTCCCACGGAAACCTCTGTGCCATATAAATAAAACACGCTTATGCTGGCAAAGCACTTTCTATAAAGTTAGCGCGCAGAAGGGGCGGGTTCCCGCGGTCACCTCTGTGCCACAGATATATAAACAACACACGCTTATGCTGGCAAAGCACTTTCTACAAAGTTAGCGCGCAGAAGGGGCGGGTTCCCGCGGTCACCTCTGTGCCACAGATATATAAACAACACACGCTTATGCTGGCAAAGCACTTTCTACAATGTTAGTGCGCAGAAGGGGCGAGTTCCCACGGAAACCTCTGTGCCATATAAATAAAACACGCTTATGCTGGCAAAGCACTTTCTACAAAGTTAGCGCGCAGAAGGGGCGGGTTCCCGCAGTCACCTCTGTGCCACAGATATATATATAAATAAAACACGCTTATGCTGGCAAAGCACTTTCTACAAAGTTAGCGCGCAGAAGGGGCGGGTTTCCGCGGCCACCTCTGTGCCACAGATATATAAACAAAACACGCTTATGCTGGCAAAGCACTTTCTACAAAGGTAGTGCGCAGAAGGGGCGAGTTCCCACGGAAACCTCTGTGCCATACAAATAAAACACGCTTATGCTGGCAAAGCACTTTCTACAAAGTTAGCGCGCAGAAGGGGCGGGTTCCCTCGGTCACCTCTGTGCCACAGATATATACACAAAACACGCTTATGCTGGCAAAGCACTTTCTACAAAGTTAGCGCGCAGAAGGAGCGAGTTCCTACGGAAACCTCTGTGCCATATAAATAAAACACGCTTATGCTGGCAAAGCACTTTCTACAAAGTTAGCGCGCAGAAGGGGCGGGTTCCCGCGGTCGCCTCTGTGCCACAGATATATAAACAACACACGCTTATGCTGGCAAAGCACTTTCTACAAAGTTAGCGCGCAGAAGCGGCGGGTTCCCGCGGTCACCTCTGTGCCACTGATATATAAAAAAAAACACGCTTATGCTGCCAAAGCACTTCCTACAAAGTTAGCGCGCAGAAGGGGCGGGTTCCCACGCAAACCTCTGTGCCATATAAATAAAACACACTTATGCTGGCAAAGCACTTCCTACAAAGTTAGCGCGCAGAAGGGGCGGGTTCCCTCGGAAACCTCTGTGCCATATAAATAAAACGCGCTTATGCTGGCAAAGCACTTTCTACAAAGCTAGCGCGCAGAAGGGGCGGGTTCCCACGGAAAACTCTGTGCCATATAAATAAAACACGCTTATGCTGGCAAAGCACTTTCTACAAAGTTAGCGCGCAGAAGGGGCGGGTTCCCGCGGTCACCTCTGTGCCACAGATATATAGACAAAACACGCTTATGCTGGCAAAGCACTTTCTGCAAAGTTAGCGCGCAGAAGGGGCGGGTTCCCGCGGTCACCTCTGTGCCACAGATATATAAACAACACACGCTTATGCTGGCAAAGCACTTTCTACAAAGTTAGCGCGCAGAAGGGGCGGGTTCCCGCGGTCACCTCTGTGCCACAGATATATAAAAAAAACACGCTTATGCTGGCAAAGCACTTTCTACAAAGTTAGTGCGCAGAAGGGGCGAGTTCCCACGGAAACCTCTGTGCCATATAAATAAAACACGCTTAATGCTGGCAAAGCACTTTCTACAAATTTAGCGCGCAGAAGGGGCGGGTTCGCGCGGTCACCTCTGTGCCACAGATATATAAAGAAAACACGCTTATGCTGGCAAAGCACTTTCTACAAAGTTAGCGCGCAGAAGGGGCGAGTTCCCACGGAAACCTCTGTGCCATATAAATAAAACACGCTTATGCTGGCAAAGCACTTTCTACAAAATTAACGCGCAGAAGGGGCGAGTTCCCACGGAAACCTCTGTGCCTTATAAATAAAACACACTTATGCTGGCAAAGCACTTTCTACAAAGTTTGCGCGCAGAAGGGGCGAGTTCCCACGGAAACCTCTGTGCCATATAAATAAAACACGCTTATGCTGGCAAAGCACTTTCTACAAAGTTAGTGCGCAGAAGGGGCGAGTTCCCACGGAAACCTCTGTGCCATATAAATAAAACACGCTTATGCTGGCAAAGCACTTTCTACAAAGTTAGCGCGCAGAAGGGGCGGGTTCCCGCGGTCACCTCTGTGCCACAGATATATAAACAACACACGCTTATGCTGGCAAAGCACTGTCTACAAAGTTAGCGCGCCGAAGGGGCGGGTTCCCGCGGTCACCTCTGTGCCACAGATATATAAACAACACACGCTTATGCTGGCAAAGCACTTTCTACAATGTTAGTGCGCAGAAGGGGCGAGTTCCCACGGAAACCTCTGTGCCATATAAATAAAACACGCTTATGCTGGCAAAGCACTTTCTACAAAGTTAGCGCGCAGAAGGGGCGGGTTCCCGCAGTCACCTCTGTGCCACAGATATATTTATAAATAAAACACGCATATGCTGGCCAAGCACTTTCTACAAAGTTAGCGCGCAGAAGGGGCGGGTTTCCGCGGTCACCTCTGTGCCACAGATATATAAACAAAACACGCTTATGCTGGCAAAGCACTTTCTACAAAGTTAGCGCGCAGAAGGGGCGAGTTCCCACGGAAACCTCGGTGCCAAATAAATAAAACACGCTTATGCTGGCAAAGCACTTTCTACAAAGTTAGCGCGCAGAAGGGGCGGGTTCCCGCGGTCACCTCTGTGCCACTGATATATATATAAAAACACGCTTATGCTGGCAAAGCACTTTCTACAAAGTTAGTGCGCAGAAGGGGCGAGTTCCCACGGAAACCTCTGTGCCATATAAATAAAACACGCTTATGCTGGCAAAGTACTTTCTACAAATTTAGCGTGCAGAAGGGGCGGGTTCCCGCGGTCACCTCTGTTCCACAGATATATAAACAAAACACGCTTATGCTGGCAAAGCACTTTCTACAAAGTTAGTGCGCAGAAGGGGCGAGTTCCCACGGAAACCTCTGCGCCATATAAATAAAACACGCTTATGCTGGCAAAGCACTTTCTACAAAGTTAGCGCGCAGAAGGGGCGGGTTCCCGCGGTCACCTCTGTGCCACAGATATATAAACAACACACGCTTATGCTGGCAAAGCACTTTCTACAATGTTAGTGCGCAGAAGGGGCGAGTTCCCACGGAAACCTCTGTGCCATATAAATAAAACACGCTTATGCTGGCAAAGCACTTTCTACAAAGTTAGCGCGCAGAAGGGGCGGGTTTCCGCGGTCACCTCTGTGCCACAGATATTAAACAAAACACGCTTATGCTGGCAAAGCACTTTCTACAAAGTTAGCGCGCAGAAGGGGCGAGTTCCCACGGAAACCTCTGTGCCATATAAATAAAACACGCTTATGCTGGCAAAGCACTTTCTACAAAGTTAGCGCGCAGAAGGGGCGGGTTCCCGCGGTCACCTCTGTTCCACAGATATATAAACAAAACAGGCTTATGCTGGCAAAGCACTTTCTACAAAGTTAGTGCGCAGAAGGGGCGGGTTCCCACGGAAACCTCTGTGCCATATAAATAAAACGCGCTTATGCTGGCAAAGCACTTTCTACAAAGTTAGTGCGCAGAAGGGGCGAGTTCCCACGGAAACCTCTGTGCCATATAAATAAAACACGCTTATGCTGGCAAAGCACTTTCTACAAAGTTAGCGCGCAGAAGGGGCGGGTTCCCGCGGTCACCTCTGTGCCACAGATATATTTATAAATAAAACACGCTTATGCTGGCAAAGCACTTTCTACAAAGTTAGCGCGCAGAAGGGGCGGGCTCCCGCGGTCACCTCTGTGCCACAGATATATAAACAAAACACGCTTATGCTGGCAAAGCACTTTCTACAAAGTTAGTGCGCAGAAGGGGCGACTTCCCACGGAAACCTCTGTGCCATATAAATAAAACACACTTATGCTGCAAAGCACTTTCTACAAAGTTAGCGCGCAGAAGGGGCGGGTTCCCGCGGTCACCTCTGTGCCACAGATATATAAACAAAACACGCTTATGCCGGCAAAGCACTTTCTACAAAGTTAGCGCGCAGAAGGGGCGAGTTCCCACGGAAACCTCTGTGCCATATAAATAAAACACGCTTATGCTGGCAAAGCACTTTCTACAAAGTTAGCGCGCAGAAGGGGCGGGTTCCCGCGGTCACCTCTGTGCCACAGATATATAAACAACACACGCTTATGCTGGCAAAGCACTTTCTACAAAGTTAGGGCGCAGAAGGGGCGGGTTCCCGCGATCACCTCTGTGCCACTGATATATAAAAAAACACGCTTATGCTGGCAAAGCACTTCCTACAAAGTTAGCGCGCAGAAGGGGCGGGTTCCCACGGAAACCTCTGTGCCATATAAATAAAACACACTTATCCTGGCAAAGCACTTCCTACAAAGTTAGCGCGCAGAAGGGGCGGGTTCCCACGGAAACCTCTGTGCCATATAAATAAAACACGCTTATGCTGGCAAAGCACTTTCTACAAAGTTAGCGCGCAGAAGGGGCGGGTTCCCGCGGTCACCTCTGTGCCACAGATATATAAACAAAACACGCTTATGCTGGCAAAGCACTTTCTGCAAAGTTAGCGCGCAGAAGGGGCGGGTTCCCGCGGTCACCTCTGTGCCACAGATATATAAACAACACACGCTTATGCTGGCAAAGCACTTTCTACAAAGTTAGCGCGCAGAAGGGGCGAGTTCCCACGGAAACCTCTGTGCCATATAAATAAAACACGCTTATGCTGGCAAAGCACTTTCTACAAAGTTAGTGCGCAGAAGGGGCGAGTTCCCACGGAAACCTCTGTGCCATATAAATAAAACACGCTTATGCTGGCAAAGCACTTTCTACAAAGTTAGCGCGCAGAAGGGGCGGGTTCCCGCGGTCACCTCTGTGCCACAGATATATAAACAACACACGCTTATGCTGGCAAAGCACTGTCTACAAAGTTAGCGCGCCGAAGGGGCGGGTTCCCGCGGTCACCTCTGTGCCACAGATATATAAACAACACACGCTTATGCTGGCAAAGCACTTTCTACAATGTTAGTGCGCAGAAGGGGCGAGTTCCCACGGAAACCTCTGTGCCATATAAATAAAACACGCTTATGCTGGCAAAGCACTTTCTACAAAGTTAGCGCGCAGAAGGGGCGGGTTCCCGCAGTCACCTCTGTGCCACAGATATATTTATAAATAAAACACGCATATGCTGGCCAAGCACTTTCTACAAAGTTAGCGCGCAGAAGGGGCGGGTTTCCGCGGTCACCTCTGTGCCACAGATATATAAACAAAACACGCTTATGCTGGCAAAGCACTTTCTACAAAGTTAGCGCGCAGAAGGGGCGAGTTCCCACGGAAACCTCGGTGCCAAATAAATAAAACACGCTTATGCTGGCAAAGCACTTTCTACAAAGTTAGCGCGCAGAAGGGGCGGGTTCCCGCGGTCACCTCTGTGCCACTGATATATATATAAAAACACGCTTATGCTGGCAAATCACTTTCTACAAAGTTAGTGCGCAGAAGGGGCGAGTTCCCACGGAAACCTCTGTGCCATATAAATAAAACACGCTTATGCTGGCAAAGTACTTTCTACAAATTTAGCGTGCAGAAGGGGCGGGTTCCCGCGGTCACCTCTGTTCCACAGATATATAAACAAAACACGCTTATGCTGGCAAAGCACTTTCTACAAAGTTAGTGCGCAGAAGGGGCGAGTTCCCACGGAAACCTCTGTGCCATATAAATAAAACACGCTTATGCTGGCAAAGCACTTTCTACAAAGTTAGCGCGCAGAAGGGGCGGGTTCCCGCGGTCACCTCTGTGCCACAGATATATAAACAACACACGCTTATGCTGGCAAAGCACTTTCTACAATGTTAGTGCGCAGAAGGGGCGAGTTCCCACGGAAACCTCTGTGCCATATAAATAAAACACGCTTATGCTGGCAAAGCACTTTCTACAAAGTTAGCGCGCAGAAGGGGCGGGTTTCCGCGGTCACCTCTGTGCCACAGATATTAAACAAAACACGCTTATGCTGGCAAAGCACTTTCTACAAAGTTAGCGCGCAGAAGGGGCGAGTTCCCACGGAAACCTCTGTGCCATATAAATAAAACACGCTTATGCTGGCAAAGCACTTTCTACAAAGTTAGCGCGCAGAAGGGGCGGGTTCCCGCGGTCACCTCTGTTCCACAGATATATAAACAAAACAGGCTTATGCTGGCAAAGCACTTTCTACAAAGTTAGTGCGCAGAAGGGGCGGGTTCCCACGGAAACCTCTGTGCCATATAAATAAAACGCGCTTATGCTGGCAAAGCACTTTCTACAAAGTTAGTGCGCAGAAGGGGCGAGTTCCCACGGAAACCTCTGTGCCATATAAATAAAACACGCTTATGCTGGCAAAGCACTTTCTACAAAGTTAGCGCGCAGAAGGGGCGGGTTCCCGCGGTCACCTCTGTGCCACAGATATATTTATAAATAAAACACGCTTATGCTGGCAAAGCACTTTCTACAAAGTTAGCGCGCAGAAGGGGCGGGCTCCCGCGGTCACCTCTGTGCCACAGATATATAAACAAAACACGCTTATGCTGGCAAAGCACTTTCTACAAAGTTAGTGCGCAGAAGGGGCGACTTCCCACGGAAACCTCTGTGCCATATAAATAAAACACGCTTATGCTGCAAAGCACTTTCTACAAAGTTAGCGCGCAGAAGGGGCGGGTTCCCGCGGTCACCTCTGTGCCACAGATATATAAACAAAACACGCTTATGCCGGCAAAGCACTTTCTACAAAGTTAGTGCGCAGAAGGGGCGAGTTCCCACGGAAACCTCTGTGCCATATAAATAAAACACGCTTATGCTGGCAAAGCACTTTCTACAAAGTTAGCGCGCAGAAGGGGCGGGTTCCCGCGGTCACCTCTGTGCCACAGATATATAAACAACACACGCTTATGCTGGCAAAGCACTTTCTACAAAGTTAGCGCGCAGAAGGGGCGGGTTCCCGCGATCACCTCTGTGCCACTGATATATAAAAAAACACGCTTATGCTGGCAAAGCACTTCCTACAAAGTTAGCGCGCAGAAGGGGCGGGTTCCCACGGAAACCTCTGTGCCATATAAATAAAACACACTTATCCTGGCAAAGCACTTCCTACAAAGTTAGCGCACAGAAGGGGCGGGTTCCCACGGAAACCTCTGTGCCATATAAATAAAACACGCTTATGCTGGCAAAGCACTTTCTACAAAGTTAGCGCGCAGAAGGGGCGGGTTCCCGTGGTCACCTCTGTGCCACAGATATATAAACAAAACACGCTTATGCTGGCAAAGCACTTTCTGCAAAGTTAGCGCGCAGAAGGGGCGGGTTCCCGCGGTCACCTCTGTGCCACAGATATATAAACAACACACGCTTATGCTGGCAAAGCACTTTCTACAAAGTTAGCGCGCAGAAGGGGCGGGTTCCCGCGGTCACCTCTGTGCCACTGATATATATAAAAAAACACGCTTATGCTGGCAAAGCACTTTCTACAAAGTTAGTGCGCAGAAGGGGCGAGTTCCCACGGAAACCTCTGTGCCATATAAATAAAACACGCTTATGCTGGCAAAGCACTTTCTACAAAGTTAGTGCGCAGAAGGGGCGAGTTCCCACGGAAACCTCTGTGCCATATAAATAAAACACGCTTATGCTGGCAAAGCACTTTCTACAAAGTTAGCGCGCAGAAGGGGCGGGTTCCCGCGGTCACCTCTGTGCCACAGATATATAAACAACACACGCTTATGCTGGCAAAGCACTTTCTACAAAGTTAGCGCACAGAAGGGGCGGGTTCCCGCGGTCACCTCTGTGCCACAGATATATAAACAAAACACGCTTATGCCGGCAAAGCACTTTCTACAAAGTTAGCGCGCAGAAGGGGCGAGTTCCCACGGAAACCTCTGTGCCATATAAATAAAACACGCTTATGCTGGCAAAGCACTTTCTACAAAGTTAGCGCGCAGAAGGGGCGGGTTCCCGCGGTCACCTCTGTGCCACAGATATATAAACAACACACGCTTATGCTGGCAAAGCACTTTCTACAAAGTTAGCGCGCAGAAGGGGCGGGTTCCCGCGATCACCCCTGTGCCACTGATATATAAAAAACACGCTTATGCTGGCAAAGCACTTCCTACAAAGTTAGCGCGCAGAAGGGGCGGGTTCCCACGGAAACCTCTGTGCCATATAAATAAAACACACTTATGCTGGCAAAGCACTTCCTACAAAGTTAGCGCGCAGAAGGGGCGGGTTCCCACGGAAACCTCTGTGCCATATAAATAAAACACGCTTATGCTGGCAAAGCACTTTCTACAAAGTTAGCGCGCAGAAGGGGCGGGTTCCCGCGGTCACCTCTGTGCCACAGATATATAAACAAAACACGCTTATGCTGGCAAAGCACTTTCTGCAAAGTTAGCGCGCAGAAGGGGCGGGTTCCCGCGGTCACCTCTGTGCCACAGATATATAAACAACACACGCTTATGCTGGCAAAGCACTTTCTACAAAGTTAGCGCGCAGAAGGGGCGGGTTCCCGCGGTCACCTCTGTGCCACTGATATATATAAAAAAACACGCTTATGCTGGCAAAGCACTTTCTACAAAGTTAGTGCGCAGAAGGGGCGAGTTCCCACGGAAACCTCTGTGCCATATAAATAAAACACGCTTATGCTGGCAAAGCACTTTCTACAAATTTAGCGCGCAGAAGGGGCGGGTTCGCGCGGTCACCTCTGTGCCACAGATATATAAAGAAAACACGCTTATGCTGGCAAAGCACTTTCTACAAAGTTAGTGCGCAGAAGGGGCGAGTTCCCACGGAAACCTCTGTGCCATATAAATAAAACACGCTTATGCTGGCAAAGCACTTTCTACAAAGTTAGTGCGCAGAAGGGGCGAGTTCCCACGGAAACCTCTGTGCCATATAAATAAAACACGCTTATGCTGGCAAAGCACTTTCTACAAAGTTAGCGCGCAGAAGGGGCGGGTTCCCGCAGTCACCTCTGTGCCACAGATATATAAACAACACACGCTTATGCTGGCAAAGCACTTTCTACAAAGTTAGCGCGCAGAAGGGGCGGGTTCCCGCGATCACCCCTGTGCCACTGATATATAAAAAACACGCTTATGCTGGCAAAGCACTTCCTACAAAGTTAGCGCGCAGAAGGGGCGGGTTCCCACGGAAACCTCTGTGCCATATAAATAAAACACACTTATGCTGGCAAAGCACTTCCTACAAAGTTAGCGCGCAGAAGGGGCGGGTTCCCACGGAAACCTCTGTGCCATATAAATAAAACACGCTTATGCTGGCAAAGCACTTTCTACAAAGTTAGCGCGCAGAAGGGGCGGGTTCCCGCGATCACCTCTGTGCCACTGATATATAAAAAAACACGCTTATGCTGGCAAAGCACTTCCTACAAAGTTAGCGCGCAGAAGGGGCGGGTTCCCACGGAAACCTCTGTGCCATATAAATAAAACACACTTATCCTGGCAAAGCACTTCCTACAAAGTTAGCGCGCAGAAGGGGCGGGTTCCCACGGAAACCTCTGTGCCATATAAATAAAACACGCTTATGCTGGCAAAGCACTTTCTACAAAGTTAGCGCGCAGAAGGGGCGGGTTCCCGCGGTCACCTCTGTGCCACAGACATATAAACAACACACGCTTATGCTGGCAAAGCACTTTCTACAAAGTTAGCGCGCAGAAGGGGCGGGTTCCCGCGGTCACCTCTGTGCCACTGATATATATAAAAAAAACACGCTTATGCTGGCAAAGCACTTTCTACAAAGTTAGTGCGCAGAAGGGGCGAGTTCCCACGGAAACCTCTGTGCCATATAAATAAAACACGCTTATGCTGGCAAAGCACTTTCTACAAAGTTAGTGCGCAGAAGGGGCGAGTTCCCACGGAAACCTCTGTGCCATATAAATAAAACACGCTTATGCTGGCAAAGCACTTTCTACAAAGTTAGCGCGCAGAAGGGGCGGGTTCCCGCGGTCACCTCTGTGCCACAGATATATAAACAACACACGCTTATGCTGGCAAAGCACTTTCTACAAAGTTAGCGCACAGAAGGGGCGGGTTCCCGCGGTCACCTCTGTGCCACAGATATATAAACAAAACACGCTTATGCCGGCAAAGCACTTTCTACAAAGTTAGCGCGCAGAAGAGGCGAGTTCCCACGGAAACCTCTGTGCCATATAAATAAAACACGCTTATGCTGGCAAAGCACTTTCTACAAAGTTAGCGCGCAGAAGGGGCGGGTTCCCGCGGTCACCTCTGTGCCACAGATATATAAACAACACACGCTTATGCTGGCAAAGCACTTTCTACAAAGTTAGCGCGCAGAAGGGGCGGGTTCCCGCGATCACCCCTGTGCCACTGATATATAAAAAACACGCTTATGCTGGCAAAGCACTTCCTACAAAGTTAGCGCGCAGAAGGGGCGGGTTCCCACGGAAACCTCTGTGCCATATAAATAAAACACACTTATGCTGGCAAAGCACTTCCTACAAAGTTAGCGCGCAGAAGGGGCGGCTTCCCACGGAAACCTCTGTGCCATATAAATAAAACACGCTTATGCTGGCAAAGAACTTTCTACAAAGTTAGCGCGCAGAAGGGACGGGTTCCCGCGGTCACCTCTGTGCCACAGATATATAAACAAAACACGCTTATGCTGGCAAAGCACTTTCTGCAAAGTTAGCGCGCAGAAGGGGCGGGTTCCCGCGGTCACCTCTGTGCCACAGATATATAAACAACACACGCTTATGCTGGCAAAGCACTTTCTACAAAGTTAGCGCGCAGAAGGGGCGGGTTCCCGCGGTCACCTCTGTGCCACTGATATATATAAAAAAACACGCTTATGCTGGCAAAGCACTTTCTACAAAGTTAGTGCGCAGAAGGGGCGAGTTCCCACGGAAACCTCTGTGCCATATAAATAAAACACGCTTATGCTGGCAAAGCACTTTCTACAAATTTAGCGCGCAGAAGGGGCGGGTTCGCGCGGTCACCTCTGTGCCACAGATATATAAAGAAAACACGCTTATGCTGGCAAAGCACTTTCTACAAAGTTAGTGCGCAGAAGGGGCGAGTTCCCACGGAAACCTCTGTGCCATATAAATAAAACACGCTTATGCTGGCAAAGCACTTTCTACAATGTTAGTGCGCAGAAGGGGCGAGTTCCCACGGAAACCTCTGTGCCATATAAATAAAACACGCTTATGCTGGCAAAGCACTTTCTACAAAGTTAGCGCGCAGAAGGGGCGGGTTCCCGCAGTCACCTCTGTGCCACAGATATATTTATAAATAAAACACGCTTATGCTGGCAAAGCACTTTCTACAAAGTTAGCGCGCAGAAGGGGCGGGTTCCCGCGGTCACCTCAGTGCCACAGATATATTTATAAATAAAACACGCTTATGCTGGCAAAGCACTTTCTACAATGTTAGTGCGCAGAAGGGGCGAGTTCCCACGGAAACCTCTGTGCCATATAAATAAAACACGCTTATGCTGGCAAAGCACTTTCTACAAAGTTAGCGCGCAGAAGGGGCGGGTTCCCGCAGTCACCTCTGTGCCACAGATATATTTATAAATAAAACACGCTTATGCTGGCAAAGCACTTTCTACAAAGTTAGCGCGCAGAAGGGGCGGGTTTCCGCGGTCACCTCTGTGCCACAGATATTAAACAAAACACGCTTATGCTGGCAAAGCACTTTCTACAAAGTTAGCGCGCAGAAGGGGCGAGTTCCCACGGAAACCTCTGTGCCATATAAATAAAACACGCTTATGCTGGCAAAGCACTTTCTACAAAGTTAGCGCGCAGAAGGGGCGGGTTCCCGCGGTCACCTCTGTTCCACAGATATATAAACAAAACAGGCTTATGCTGGCAAAGCACTTTCTACAAAGTTAGTGCGCAGAAGGGGCGGGTTCCCACGGAAACCTCTGTGCCATATAAATAAAACGCGCTTATGCTGGCAAAGCACTTTCTACAAAGTTAGTGCGCAGAAGGGGCGAGTTCCCACGGAAACCTCTGTGCCATATAAATAAAACACGCTTATGCTGGCAAAGCACTTTCTACAAAGTTAGCGCGCAGAAGGGGCGGGTTCCCGCGGTCACCTCTGTGCCACAGATATATTTATAAATAAAACACGCTTATGCTGGCAAAGCACTTTCTACAAAGTTAGCGCGCAGAAGGGGCGGGCTCCCGCGGTCACCTCTGTGCCACAGATATATAAACAAAACACGCTTATGCTGGCAAAGCACTTTCTACAAAGTTAGTGCGCAGAAGGGGCGACTTCCCACGGAAACCTCTGTGCCATATAAATAAAACACGCTTATGCTGCAAAGCACTTTCTACAAAGTTAGCGCGCAGAAGGGGCGGGTTCCCGCGGTCACCTCTGTGCCACAGATATATAAACAAAACACGCTTATGCCGGCAAAGCACTTTCTACAAAGTTAGCGCGCAGAAGGGGCGAGTTCCCACGGAAACCTCTGTGCCATATAAATAAAACACGCTTATGCTGGCAAAGCACTTTCTACAAAGTTAGCGCGCAGAAGGGGCGGGTTCCCGCGGTCACCTCTGTGCCACAGATATATAAACAACACACGCTTATGCTGGCAAAGCACTTTCTACAAAGTTAGCGCGCAGAAGGGGCGGGTTCCCGCGATCACCTCTGTGCCACTGATATATAAAAAAACACGCTTATGCTGGCAAAGCACTTCCTACAAAGTTAGCGCGCAGAAGGGGCGGGTTCCCACGGAAACCTCTGTGCCATATAAATAAAACACACTTATCCTGGCAAAGCACTTCCTACAAAGTTAGCGCGCAGAAGGGGCTGGTTCCCACGGAAACCTCTGTGCCATATAAATAAAACACGCTTATGCTGGCAAAGCACTTTCTACAAAGTTAGCGCGCAGAAGGGGCGGGTTCCCGCGGTCACCTCTGTGCCACAGATATATAAACAAAACACGCTTATGCTGGCAAAGCACTTTCTGCAAAGTTAGCGCGCAGAAGGGGCGGGTTCCCGCGGTCACCTCTGTGCCACAGATATATAAACAACACACGCTTATGCTGGCAAAGCACTTTCTACAAAGTTAGCGCGCAGAAGGGGCGGGTTCCCACGGTCACCTCTGTGCCACTGATATATATAAAAAAACACGCTTATGCTGGCAAAGCACTTTCTACAAAGTTAGTGCGCAGAAGGGGCGAGTTCCCACGGAAACCTCTGTGCCATATAAATAAAACACGCTTATGCTGGCAAAGCACTTTCTACAAAGTTAGTGCGCAGAAGGGGCGAGTTCCCACGGAAACCTCTGTGCCATATAAATAAAACACGCTTATGCTGGCAAAGCACTTTCTACAAAGTTAGCGCACAGAAGGGGCGGGTTCCCGCGGTCACCTCTGTGCCACAGATATATAAACAAAACACGCTTATGCCGGCAAAGCACTTTCTACAAAGTTAGCGCGCAGAAGGGGCGAGTTCCCACGGAAACCTCTGTGCCATATAAATAAAACACGCTTATGCTGGCAAAGCACTTTCTACAAAGTTAGCGCGCAGAAGGGGCGGGTTCCCGCAGTCACCTCTGTGCCACAGATATATAAACAACACACGCTTATGCTGGCAAAGCACTTTCTACAAAGTTAGCGCGCAGAAGGGGCGGGTTCCCGCGATCACCCCTGTGCCACTGATATATAAAAAACACGCTTATGCTGGCAAAGCACTTCCTACAAAGTTAGCGCGCAGAAGGGGCGGGTTCCCACGGAAACCTCTGTGCCATATAAATAAAACACACTTATGCTGGCAAAGCACTTCCTACAAAGTTAGCGCGCAGAAGGGGCGGGTTCCCACGGAAACCTCTGTGCCATATAAATAAAACACGCTTATGCTGGCAAAGCACTTTCTACAAAGTTAGCGCGCAGAAGGGGCGGGTTCCCGCGGTCACCTCTGTGCCACAGATATATAAACAAAACACGCTTATGCTGGCAAAGCACTTTCTGCAAAGTTAGCGCGCAGAAGGGGCGGGTTCCCGCGGTCACCTCTGTGCCACAGATATATAAACAACACACGCTTATGCTGGCAAAGCACTTTCTACAAAGTTAGCGCGCAGAAGGGGCGGGTTCCCGCGGTCACCTCTGTGCCACTGATATATATAAAAAAACACGCTTATGCTGGCAAAGCACTTTCTACAAAGTTAGTGCGCAGAAGGGGCGAGTTCCCACGGAAACCTCTGTGCCATATAAATAAAACACGCTTATGCTGGCAAAGCACTTTCTACAAATTTAGCGCGCAGAAGGGGCGGGTTCGCGCGGTCACCTCTGTGCCACAGATATATAAAGAAAACACGCTTATGCTGGCAAAGCACTTTCTACAAAGTTAGTGCGCAGAAGGGGCGAGTTCCCACGGAAACCTCTGTGCCATATAAATAAAACACGCTTATGCTGGCAAAGCACTTTCTACAAAGTTAGCGCGCAGAAGGGGCGGGTTCCCGCGGTCACCTCTGTGCCACAGATATATAAACAACACACGCTTATGCTGGCAAAGCACTTTCTACAAAGTTAGCGCACAGAAGGGGCGGGTTCCCGCGGTCACCTCTGTGCCACAGATATATAAACAACACACGCTTATGCTGGCAAAGCACTTTCTACAATGTTAGTGCGCAGAAGGGGCGAGTTCCCACGGAAACCTCTGTGCCATATAAATAAAACACGCCTATGCTGGCAAAGCACTTTCTACAAAGTTAGCGCGCAGAAGGGGCGGGTTCCCGCAGTCACCTCTGTGCCACAGATATATTTATAAATAAAACACGCTTATGCTGGCAAAGCACTTTCTACAAAGTTAGCGCGCAGAAGGGGGCGGGTTCCCGCGGTCACCTCTGTGCCACAGATATATTTATAAATAAAACACGCTTATGCTGGCAAAGCACTATCTACAATGTTAGTGCGCAGAAGGGGCGAGTTCCCACGGAAACCTCTGTGCCATATAAATAAAACACGCTTATGCTGGCAAAGCACTTTCTACAAAGTTAGCGCGCAGAAGGGGCGGGTTCCCGCAGTCACCTCTGTGCCACAGATATATTTATAAATAAAACACGCATATGCTGGCAAAGCACTTTCTACAAAGTTAGCGCGCAGAAGGGGCGGGTTTCCGCGGTCACCTCTGTGCCACAGATATATAAACAAAACACGCTTATGCTGGCAAAGCACTTTCTACAAAGTTAGTGCGCAGAAGGGGCGAGTTCCCACGGAAACCTCTGTGCCATATAAATAAAACACGCTTATGCTGGCAAAGCACTTTCTACAAAGTTAGCGCGCAGAAGGGGCGGGTTCCGGCGGTCACCTCTGTGCCACAGATATATAAACAACACACGCTTATGCTGGCAAAGCACTTTCTACAAAGTTAGCGCACAGAAGGGGCGGGTTCCCGCGGTCACCTCTGTGCCACAGATATAATAAACAACACACGCTATGCTGGCAAAGCACTTTCTACAATGTTAGTGCGCAGAAGGGGCGAGTTCCCACGGAAACCTCTGTGCCATATAAATAAAACACGCTTATGCTGGCAAAGCACTTTCTACAAAGTTAGCGCGCAGAAGGGGCGGGTTCTCGCAGTCACCTCTGTGCCACAGATATATTTATAAATAAAACACGCTTATGCTGGCAAAGCACTTTCTACAAAGTTAGCGCGCAGAAGGGGCGGGTTCCCGCGGTCACCTCTGTGCCACAGATATATTTATAAATAAAACACGCTTATGCTGGCAAAGCACTTTCTACAATGTTAGTGCGCAGAAGGGGCGAGTTCCCACGGAAACCTCTGTGCCATATAAATAAAACACGCTTATGCTGGCAAAGCACTTTCTACAAAGTTAGCGCGCAGAAGGGGCGGGTTCCCGCAGTCACCTCTGTGCCACAGATATATTTTTAAATAAAACACGCATATGCTGGCAAAGCACTTTCTACAAAGTTAGCGCGCAGAAGGGGCGGGTTTCCGCGGTCACCTCTGTGCCACAGATATATAAACAAAACACGCTTATGCTGGCAAAGCACTTTCTACAAAGTTAGCGCGCAGAAGGGGCGAGTTCCCACGGAAACCTCGGTGCCATATAAATAAAACACGCTTATGCTGGCAAAGCACTTTCTACAAAGTTAGCGCGCAGAAGGGGCGGGTTCCCGCGGTCTCCTCTGTGCCACTGATATATATAAAAAAACACGCTTATGCTGGCAAAGCACTTTCTACAAAGTTAGTGCGCAGAAGGGGCGAGTTCCCACGGAAACCTCTGTGCCATATAAATAAAACACGCTTATGCTGGCAAAGTACTTTCTACAAATTTAGCGTGCAGAAGGGGCGGGTTCCCGCGGTCACCTCTGTTCCACAGATATATAAACAAAACACGCTTATGCTGGCAAAGCACTTTCTACAAAGTTAGTGCGCAGAAGTGGCGAGTTCCCACGGAAACCTCTGTGCCATATAAATAAAACACGCTTATGCTGGCAAAGCACTTTCTACAAAGTTAGCGCGCAGAAGGGGCGGGTTCCCGCAGTCACCTCTGTGCCACAGATATATTTATAAATAAAACACGCTTATGCTGGCAAAGCACTTTCTACAAAGTTAGCGCGCAGAAGGGGCGGGTTTCCGCGGTCACCTCTGTGCCACAGATATATAAACAAAACACGCTTATGCTGGCAAAGCACTTTCTACAAAGTTAGCGCGCAGAAGGGGCGAGTTCCCACGGAAACCTCTGTGCCATATAAATAAAACACGCTTATGCTGGCAAAGCACTTTCTACAAAGTTAGCGCGCAGAAGGGGCGGGTTCCCGCGGTCACCTCTGTTCCACAGATATATAAACAAAACACGCTTATGCTGGCAAAGCACTTTCTACAAAGTTAGTGCGCAGAAGGGGCGGGTTCCCACGGAAACCTCTGTGCCATATAAATAAAACGCGCTTATGCTGGCAAAGCACTTTCTACAAAGTTAGTGCGCAGAAGGGGCGAGTTCCCACGGAAACCTCTGTGCCATATAAATAAAACACGCTTATGCTGGCAAAGCACTTTCTACAAAGTTAGCGCGCAGAAGGGGCGGGTTCCCGCGGTCACCTCTGTGCCACAGATATATTTATAAATAAAACACGCTTATGCTGGCAAAGCACTTTCTACAAAGTTAGCGCGCAGAAGGGGCGGGTTCCCGCGGTCACCTCTGTGCCACAGATATATAAACAAAACACGCTTATGCTGGCAAAGCACTTTCTACAAAGTTAGTGCGCAGATGGGGCGAGTTTCCACGGAAACCTCTCTGCCATATAAATAAAACACGCTTATGCTGGCAAAGCACTTTCTACAAAGTTAGCGCGCAGAAGGGGCGGGTTCCCGCGGTCACCTCTGTGCCACAGATATATAAACAAAACACGCTTATGCCGGCAAAGCACTTTCTACAAAGTTAGCGCGCAGAAGGGGCGAGTTCCCACGGAAACCTCTGTGCCATATAAATAAAACACGCTTATGCTGGCAAAGCACTTTCTACAAAGTTAGCGCGCAGAAGGGGCGGGTTCCCGCGGTCACCTCTGTGCCACAGATATATAAACAACACACGCTTATGCTGGCAAAGCACTTTCTACAAAGTTAGCGCGCAGAAGGGGCGGGTTCCCGCGATCACCTCTGTGCCACTGATATATAAAAAAACACGCTTATGCTGGCAAAGCACTTCCTACAAAGTTAGCGCGCAGAAGGGGCGGGTTCCCACGGAAACCTCTGTGCCATATAAATAAAACACACTTATGCTGGCAAAGCACTTTCTACAAAGTTAGCGCGCAGAAGGGGCGGGTTCCCACGGAAACCTCTGTGCCATATAAATAAAACACGCTTATGCTGGCAAAGCACTTTCTACAAAGTTAGCGCGCAGAAGGGGCGGGTTCCCGCGGTCACCTCTGTGCCACAGATATATAAACAACACACGCTTATGCTGGCAAAGCACTTTCTACAAAGTTAGCGCGCAGAAGGGGCGGGTTTCCGCGGTCACCTCTGTGCCACAGATATATAAACAAAACACGCTTATGCTGGCAAAGCACTTTCTACAAAGTTAGTGCGCAGAAGGGGCGAGTTCCCACGGAAACCTCTGTGCCATATAAATAAAACACGCTTATGCTGGCAAAGCACTTTCTACAAAGTTAGCGCGCAGAAGGGGCGGGTTCCGGCGGTCACCTCTGTGCCACAGATATATAAACAACACACGCTTATGCTGGCAAAGCACTTTCTACAAAGTTAGCGCACAGAAGGGGCGGGTTCCCGCGGTCACCTCTGTGCCACAGATATATAAACAACACACGCTTATGCTGGCAAAGCACTTTCTACAATGTTAGTGCGCAGAAGGGGCGAGTTCCCACGGAAACCTCTGTGCCATATAAATAAAACACGCTTATGCTGGCAAAGCACTTTCTACAAAGTTAGCGCGCAGAAGGGGCGGGTTCTCGCAGTCACCTCTGTGCCACAGATATATTTATAAATAAAACACGCTTATGCTGGCAAAGCACTTTCTACAAAGTTAGCGCGCAGAAGGGGCGGGTTCCCGCGGTCACCTCTGTGCCACAGATATATTTATAAATAAAACACGCTTATGCTGGCAAAGCACTTTCTACAATGTTAGTGCGCAGAAGGGGCGAGTTCCCACGGAAACCTCTGTGCCATATAAATAAAACACGCTTATGCTGGCAAAGCACTTTCTACAAAGTTAGCGCGCAGAAGGGGCGGGTTCCCGCAGTCACCTCTGTGCCACAGATATATTTTTAAATAAAACACGCATATGCTGGCAAAGCACTTTCTACAAAGTTAGCGCGCAGAAGGGGCGGGTTTCCGCGGTCACCTCTGTGCCACAGATATATAAACAAAACACGCTTATGCTGGCAAAGCACTTTCTACAAAGTTAGCGCGCAGAAGGGGCGAGTTCCCACGGAAACCTCGGTGCCATATAAATAAAACACGCTTATGCTGGCAAAGCACTTTCTACAAAGTTAGCGCGCAGAAGGGGCGGGTTCCCGCGGTCTCCTCTGTGCCACTGATATATATAAAAAAACACGCTTATGCTGGCAAAGCACTTTCTACAAAGTTAGTGCGCAGAAGGGGCGAGTTCCCACGGAAACCTCTGTGCCATATAAATAAAACACGCTTATGCTGGCAAAGTACTTTCTACAAATTTAGCGTGCAGAAGGGGCGGGTTCCCGCGGTCACCTCTGTTCCACAGATATATAAACAAAACACGCTTATGCTGGCAAAGCACTTTCTACAAAGTTAGTGCGCAGAAGTGGCGAGTTCCCACGGAAACCTCTGTGCCATATAAATAAAACACGCTTATGCTGGCAAAGCACTTTCTACAAAGTTAGCGCGCAGAAGGGGCGGGTTCCCGCAGTCACCTCTGTGCCACAGATATATTTATAAATAAAACACGCTTATGCTGGCAAAGCACTTTCTACAAAGTTAGCGCGCAGAAGGGGCGGGTTTCCGCGGTCACCTCTGTGCCACAGATATATAAACAAAACACGCTTATGCTGGCAAAGCACTTTCTACAAAGTTAGCGCGCAGAAGGGGCGAGTTCCCACGGAAACCTCTGTGCCATATAAATAAAACACGCTTATGCTGGCAAAGCACTTTCTACAAAGTTAGCGCGCAGAAGGGGCGGGTTCCCGCGGTCACCACAGTTCCACAGATATATAAACAAAACACGCTTATGCTGGCAAAGCACTTTCTACAAAGTTAGTGCGCAGAAGGGGCGGGTTCCCACGGAAACCTCTGTGCCATATAAATAAAACGCGCTTATGCTGGCAAAGCACTTTCTACAAAGTTAGTGCGCAGAAGGGGCGAGTTCCCACGGAAACCTCTGTGCCATATAAATAAAACACGCTTATGCTGGCAAAGCACTTTCTACAAAGTTAGCGCGCAGAAGGGGCGGGTTCCCGCGGTCACCTCTGTGCCACAGATATATTTATAAATAAAACACGCTTATGCTGGCAAAGCACTTTCTACAAAGTTAGCGCGCAGAAGGGGCGGGTTCCCGCGGTCACCTCTGTGCCACAGATATATAAACAAAACACGCTTATGCTGGCAAAGCACTTTCTACAAAGTTAGTGCGCAGATGGGGCGAGTTTCCACGGAAACCTCTCTGCCATATAAATAAAACACGCTTATGCTGGCAAAGCACTTTCTACAAAGTTAGCGCGCAGAAGGGGCGGGTTCCCGCGGTCACCTCTGTGCCACAGATATATAAACAAAACACGCTTATGCCGGCAAAGCACTTTCTACAAAGTTAGCGCGCAGAAGGGGCGAGTTCCCACGGAAACCTCTGTGCCATATAAATAAAACACGCTTATGCTGGCAAAGCACTTTCTACAAAGTTAGCGCGCAGAAGGGGCGGGTTCCCGCGGTCACCTCTGTGCCACAGATATATAAACAACACACGCTTATGCTGGCAAAGCACTTTCTACAAAGTTAGCGCGCAGAAGGGGCGGGTTCCCGCGATCACCTCTGTGCCACTGATATATAAAAAAACACGCTTATGCTGGCAAAGCACTTCCTACAAAGTTAGCGCGCAGAAGGGGCGGGTTCCCACGGAAACCTCTGTGCCATATAAATAAAACACACTTATGCTGGCAAAGCACTTTCTACAAAGTTAGCGCGCAGAAGGGGCGGGTTCCCACGGAAACCTCTGTGCCATATAAATAAAACACGCTTATGCTGGCAAAGCACTTTCTACAAAGTTAGCGCGCAGAAGGGGCGGGTTCCCGCGGTCACCTCTGTGCCACAGATATATAAACAAAACACGCTTATGCTGGCAAAGCACTTTCTGCAAAGTTAGCGCGCAGAAGGGGCGGGTTCCCGCGGTCACCTCTGTGCCACAGATATATAAACAACACACGCTTATGCTGGCAAAGCACTTTCTACAAAGTTAGCGCGCAGAAGGGGCGGGTTCCCGCGGTCACCTCTGTGCCACTGATATATATAAAAAAACACGCTTATGCTGGCAAAGCACTTTCTACAAAGTTAGTGCGCAGAAGGGGCGAGTTCCCACCGAAACCTCTGTGCCATATAAATAAAACACGCTTATGCTGGCAAAGCACTTTCTACAAATTTAGCGCGCAGAAGGGGCGGGTTCGCGCGGTCACCTCTGTGCCACAGATATATAAAGAAAACACGCTTATGCTTGCAAAGCACTTTCTACAAAGTTAGTGCGCAGAAGGGGCGAGTTCCCACGGAAACCTCTGTGCCATATAAATAAAACACGCTTATGCTGGCAAAGCACTTTCTACAAAGTTAGCGCGCAGAAGGGGCGGATTCCCGCGGTCACCTCTGTGCCACAGATATATAAACAACACACGCTTATGCTGGCAAAGCACTTTCTACAAAGTTAGCGCACAGAAGGGGCGGGTTCCCGCGGTCACCTCTGTGCCACAGATATATACACAACACACGCTTATGCTGGCAAAGCACTTTCTACAATGTTAGTGCGCAGAAGGGGCGAGTTCCCACGGAAACCTCTGTGCCATATAAATAAAACACGCTTATGCTGGCAAAGCACTTTCTACAAAGTTAGCGCGCAGAAGGGGCGGGTTCCCGCGGTCACCTCTGTGCCACAGATATATAAACAACACACGCTTATGCTGGCAAAGCACTTTCTGCAAAGTTAGCGCGCAGAAGGGGCGGGTTCCCGCGGTCACCTCTGTGCCACTGATATATATAAAAAAACACGCTTATGCTGGCAAAGCACTTTCTACAAAGTTAGTGCGCAGAAGGGGCGAGTTCCCACGGAAACCTCTGTGCCATATAAATAAAACACGCTTATGCTGGCAAAGCACTTTCTACAAATTTAGCGCGCAGAAGGGGCGGGTTCGCGCGGTCACCTCTGTGCCACAGATATATAAAGAAAACACGCTTATGCTGGCAAAGCACTTTCTACAAAGTTAGTGCGCAGAAGGGGCGAGTTCCCACGGAAACCTCTGTGCCATATAAATAAAACACGCTTATGCTGGCAAAGCACTTTCTACAATGTTAGTGCGCAGAAGGGGCGAGTTCCCACGGAAACCTCTGTGCCATATAAATAAAACACGCTTATGCTGGCAAAGCACTTTCTACAAAGTTAGCGCGCAGAAGGGGCGGGTTCCCGCAGTCACCTCTGTGCCACAGATATATTTATAAATAAAACACGCTTATGCTGGCAAAGCACTTTCTACAAAGTTAGCGCGCAGAAGGGGCGGGTTCCCGCGGTCACCTCAGTGCCACAGATATATTTATAAATAAAACACGCTTATGCTGGCAAAGCACTTTCTACAATGTTAGTGCGCAGAAGGGGCGAGTTCCCACGGAAACCTCTGTGCCATATAAATAAAACACGCTTATGCTGGCAAAGCACTTTCTACAAAGTTAGCGCGCAGAAGGGGCGGGTTCCCGCAGTCACCTCTGTGCCACAGATATATTTATAAATAAAACACGCTTATGCTGGCAAAGCACTTTCTACAAAGTTAGCGCGCAGAAGGGGCGGGTTTCCGCGGTCACCTCTGTGCCACAGATATTAAACAAAACACGCTTATGCTGGCAAAGCACTTTCTACAAAGTTAGCGCGCAGAAGGGGCGAGTTCCCACGGAAACCTCTGTGCCATATAAATAAAACACGCTTATGCTGGCAAAGCACTTTCTACAAAGTTAGCGCGCAGAAGGGGCGGGTTCCCGCGGTCACCTCTGTTCCACAGATATATAAACAAAACAGGCTTATGCTGGCAAAGCACTTTCTACAAAGTTAGTGCGCAGAAGGGGCGGGTTCCCACGGAAACCTCTGTGCCATATAAATAAAACGCGCTTATGCTGGCAAAGCACTTTCTACAAAGTTAGTGCGCAGAAGGGGCGAGTTCCCACGGAAACCTCTGTGCCATATAAATAAAACACGCTTATGCTGGCAAAGCACTTTCTACAAAGTTAGCGCGCAGAAGGGGCGGGTTCCCGCGGTCACCTCTGTGCCACAGATATATTTATAAATAAAACACGCTTATGCTGGCAAAGCACTTTCTACAAAGTTAGCGCGCAGAAGGGGCGGGCTCCCGCGGTCACCTCTGTGCCACAGATATATAAACAAAACACGCTTATGCTGGCAAAGCACTTTCTACAAAGTTAGTGCGCAGAAGGGGCGACTTCCCACGGAAACCTCTGTGCCATATAAATAAAACACGCTTATGCTGCAAAGCACTTTCTACAAAGTTAGCGCGCAGAAGGGGCGGGTTCCCGCGGTCACCTCTGTGCCACAGATATATAAACAAAACACGCTTATGCCGGCAAAGCACTTTCTACAAAGTTAGCGCGCAGAAGGGGCGAGTTCCCACGGAAACCTCTGTGCCATATAAATAAAACACGCTTATGCTGGCAAAGCACTTTCTACAAAGTTAGCGCGCAGAAGGGGCGGGTTCCCGCGGTCACCTCTGTGCCACAGATATATAAACAACACACGCTTATGCTGGCAAAGCACTTTCTACAAAGTTAGCGCGCAGAAGGGGCGGGTTCCCGCGATCACCTCTGTGCCACTGATATATAAAAAAACACGCTTATGCTGGCAAAGCACTTCCTACAAAGTTAGCGCGCAGAAGGGGCGGGTTCCCACGGAAACCTCTGTGCCATATAAATAAAACACACTTATCCTGGCAAAGCACTTCCTACAAAGTTAGCGCGCAGAAGGGGCGGGTTCCCACGGAAACCTCTGTGCCATATAAATAAAACACGCTTATGCTGGCAAAGCACTTTCTACAAAGTTAGCGCGCAGAAGGGGCGGGTTCCCGCGGTCACCTCTGTGCCACAGATATATAAACAAAACACGCTTATGCTGGCAAAGCACTTTCTGCAAAGTTAGCGCGCAGAAGGGGCGGGTTCCCGCGGTCACCTCTGTGCCACAGATATATAAACAACACACGCTTATGCTGGCAAAGCACTTTCTACAAAGTTAGCGCGCAGAAGGGGCGGGTTCCCACGGTCACCTCTGTGCCACTGATATATATAAAAAAACACGCTTATGCTGGCAAAGCACTTTCTACAAAGTTAGTGCGCAGAAGGGGCGAGTTCCCACGGAAACCTCTGTGCCATATAAATAAAACACGCTTATGCTGGCAAAGCACTTTCTACAAAGTTAGTGCGCAGAAGGGGCGAGTTCCCACGGAAACCTCTGTGCCATATAAATAAAACACGCTTATGCTGGCAAAGCACTTTCTACAAAGTTAGCGCGCAGAAGGGGCGGGTTCCCGCGGTCACCTCTGTGCCACAGATATATAAACAACACACGCTTATGCTGGCAAAGCACTTTCTACAAAGTTAGCGCACAGAAGGGGCGGGTTCCCGCGGTCACCTCTGTGCCACAGATATATAAACAAAACACGCTTATGCCGGCAAAGCACTTTCTACAAAGTTAGCGCGCAGAAGGGGCGAGTTCCCACGGAAACCTCTGTGCCATATAAATAAAACACGCTTATGCTGGCAAAGCACTTTCTACAAAGTTAGCGCGCAGAAGGGGCGGGTTCCCGCAGTCACCTCTGTGCCACAGATATATAAACAACACACGCTTATGCTGGCAAAGCACTTTCTACAAAGTTAGCGCGCAGAAGGGGCGGGTTCCCGCGATCACCCCTGTGCCACTGATATATAAAAAACACGCTTATGCTGGCAAAGCACTTCCTACAAAGTTAGCGCGCAGAAGGGGCGGGTTCCCACGGAAACCTCTGTGCCATATAAATAAAACACACTTATGCTGGCAAAGCACTTCCTACAAAGTTAGCGCGCAGAAGGGGCGGGTTCCCACGGAAACCTCTGTGCCATATAAATAAAACACGCTTATGCTGGCAAAGCACTTTCTACAAAGTTAGCGCGCAGAAGGGGCGGGTTCCCGCGGTCACCTCTGTGCCACAGATATATAAACAAAACACGCTTATGCTGGCAAAGCACTTTCTGCAAAGTTAGCGCGCAGAAGGGGCGGGTTCCCGCGGTCACCTCTGTGCCACAGATATATAAACAACACACGCTTATGCTGGCAAAGCACTTTCTACAAAGTTAGCGCGCAGAAGGGGCGGGTTCCCGCGGTCACCTCTGTGCCACTGATATATATAAAAAAACACGCTTATGCTGGCAAAGCACTTTCTACAAAGTTAGTGCGCAGAAGGGGCGAGTTCCCACGGAAACCTCTGTGCCATATAAATAAAACACGCTTATGCTGGCAAAGCACTTTCTACAAATTTAGCGCGCAGAAGGGGCGGGTTCGCGCGGTCACCTCTGTGCCACAGATATATAAAAAAAACACGCTTATGCTGGCAAAGCACTTTCTACAAAGTTAGTGCGCAGAAGGGGCGAGTTCCCACGGAAACCTCTGTGCCATATAAATAAAACACGCTTATGCTGGCAAAGCACTTTCTACAAAGTTAGCGCGCAGAAGGGGCGGGTTCCCGCGGTCACCTCTGTGCCACAGATATATAAACAACACACGCTTATGCTGGCAAAGCACTTTCTACAAAGTTAGCGCACAGAAGGGGCGGGTTCCCGCGGTCACCTCTGTGCCACAGATATAAAAACAACACACGCTTATGCTGGCAAAGCACTTTCTACAATGTTAGTGCGCAGAAGGGGCGAGTTCCCACGGAAACCTCTGTGCCATATAAATAAAACACGCCTGTGCTGGCAAAGCACTTTGTACAAAGTTAGCGCGCAGAAGGGGCGGGTTCCCGCAGTCACCTCTGTGCCACAGATATATTTATAAATAAAACACGCTTATGCTGGCAAAGCACTTTCTACAAAGTTAGCGCGCAGAAGGGGCGGGTTCCCGCGGTCACCTCTGTGCCACAGATATATTTATAAATAAAACACGCTTATGCTGGCAAAGCACTATCTACAATGTTAGTGCGCAGAAGGGGCGAGTTCCCACGGAAACCTCTGTGCCATATAAATAAAACACGCTTATGCTGGCAAAGCACTTTCTACAAAGTTAGCGCGCAGAAGGGGCGGGTTCCCGCAGTCACCTCTGTGCCACAGATATATTTATAAATAAAACACGCATATGCTGGCAAAGCACTTTCTACAAAGTTAGCGCGCAGAAGGGGCGGGTTTCCGCGGTCACCTCTGTGCCACAGATATATAAACAAAACACGCTTATGCTGGCAAAGCACTTTCTACAAAGTTAGTGCGCAGAAGGGGCGAGTTCCCACGGAAACCTCTGTGCCATATAAATAAAACACGCTTATGCTGGCAAAGCACTTTCTACAAAGTTAGCGCGCAGAAGGGGCGGGTTCCGGCGGTCACCTCTGTGCCACAGATATATAAACAACACACGCTTATGCTGGCAAAGCACTTTCTACAAAGTTAGCGCACAGAAGGGGCGGGTTCCCGCGGTCACCTCTGTGCCACAGATATATAAACAACACACGCTTATGCTGGCAAAGCACTTTCTACAATGTTAGTGCGCAGAAGGGGCGAGTTCCCACGGAAACCTCTGTGCCATATAAATAAAACACGCTTATGCTGGCAAAGCACTTTCTACAAAGTTAGCGCGCAGAAGGGGCGGGTTCTCGCAGTCACCTCTGTGCCACAGATATATTTATAAATAAAACACGCTTATGCTGGCAAAGCACTTTCTACAAAGTTAGCGCGCAGAAGGGGCGGGTTCCCGCGGTCACCTCTGTGCCACAGATATATTTATAAATAAAACACGCTTATGCTGGCAAAGCACTTTCTACAATGTTAGTGCGCAGAAGGGGCGAGTTCCCACGGAAACCTCTGTGCCATATAAATAAAACACGCTTATGCTGGCAAAGCACTTTCTACAAAGTTAGCGCGCAGAAGGGGCGGGTTCCCGCAGTCACCTCTGTGCCACAGATATATTTTTAAATAAAACACGCATATGCTGGCAAAGCACTTTCTACAAAGTTAGCGCGCAGAAGGGGCGGGTTTCCGCGGTCACCTCTGTGCCACAGATATATAAACAAAACACGCTTATGCTGGCAAAGCACTTTCTACAAAGTTAGCGCGCAGAAGGGGCGAGTTCCCACGGAAACCTCGGTGCCATATAAATAAAACACGCTTATGCTGGCAAAGCACTTTCTACAAAGTTAGCGCGCAGAAGGGGCGGGTTCCCGCGGTCACCTCTGTGCCACTGATATATATAAAAAAACACGCTTATGCTGGCAAAGCACTTTCTACAAAGTTAGTGCGCAGAAGGGGCGAGTTCCCACGGAAACCTCTGTGCCATATAAATAAAACACGCTTATGCTGGCAAAGTACTTTCTACAAATTTAGCGTGCAGAAGGGGCGGGTTCCCGCGGTCACCTCTGTTCCACAGATATATAAACAAAACACGCTTATGCTGGCAAAGCACTTTCTACAAAGTTAGTGCGCAGAAGTGGCGAGTTCCCACGGAAACCTCTGTGCCATATAAATAAAACACGCTTATGCTGGCAAAGCACTTTCTACAAAGTTAGCGCGCAGAAGGGGCGGGTTCCCGCAGTCACCTCTGTGCCACAGATATATTTATAAATAAAACACGCTTATGCTGGCAAAGCACTTTCTACAAAGTTAGCGCGCAGAAGGGGCGGGTTTCCGCGGTCACCTCTGTGCCACAGATATATAAACAAAACACGCTTATGCTGGCAAAGCACTTTCTACAAAGTTAGCGCGCAGAAGGGGCGAGTTCCCACGGAAACCTCTGTGCCATATAAATAAAACACGCTTATGCTGGCAAAGCACTTTCTACAAAGTTAGCGCGCAGAAGGGGCGGGTTCCCGCGGTCACCTCTGTTCCACAAATATATAAACAAAACACGCTTATGCTGGCAAAGCACTTTCTACAAAGTTAGTGCGCAGAAGGGGCGGGTTCCCACGGAAACCTCTGTGCCATATAAATAAAACGCGCTTATGCTGGCAAAGCACTTTCTACAAAGTTAGTGCGCAGAAGGGGCGAGTTCCCACGGAAACCTCTGTGCCATATAAATAAAACACGCTTATGCTGGCAAAGCACTTTCTACAAAGTTAGCGCGCAGAAGGGGCGGGTTCCCGCGGTCACCTCTGTGCCACAGATATATTTATAAATAAAACACGCTTATGCTGGCAAAGCACTTTCTACAAAGTTAGCGCGCAGAAGGGGCGGGTTCCCGCGGTCACCTCTGTGCCACAGATATATAAACAAAACACGCTTATGCTGGCAAAGCACTTTCTACAAAGTTAGTGCGCAGATGGGGCGAGTTTCCACGGAAACCTCTCTGCCATATAAATAAAACACGCTTATGCTGGCAAAGCACTTTCTACAAAGTTAGCGCGCAGAAGGGGCGGGTTCCCGCGGTCACCTCTGTGCCACAGATATATAAACAAAACACGCTTATGCCGGCAAAGCACTTTCTACAAAGTTAGCGCGCAGAAGGGGCGAGTTCCCACGGAAACCTCTGTGCCATATAAATAAAACACGCTTATGCTGGCAAAGCACTTTCTACAAAGTTAGCGCGCAGAAGGGGCGGGTTCCCGCGGTCACCTCTGTGCCACAGATATATAAACAACACACGCTTATGCTGGCAAAGCACTTTCTACAAAGTTAGCGCGCAGAAGGGGCGGGTTCCCGCGATCACCTCTGTGCCACTGATATATAAAAAACACGCTTATGCTGGCAAAGCACTTCCTACAAAGTTAGCGCGCAGAAGGGGCGGGTTCCCACGGAAACCTCTGTGCCATATAAATAAAACACACTTATGCTGGCAAAGCACTTTCTACAAAGTTAGCGCGCAGAAGGGGCGGGTTCCCACGGAAACCTCTGTGCCATATAAATAAAACACGCTTATGCTGGCAAAGCACTTTCTACAAAGTTAGCGCGCAGAAGGGGCGGGTTCCCGCGGTCACCTCTGTGCCACAGATATATAAACAAAACACGCTTATGCTGGCAAAGCACTTTCTGCAAAGTTAGCGCGCAGAAGGGGCGGGTTCCCGCGGTCACCTCTGTGCCACAGATATATAAACAACACACGCTTATGCTGGCAAAGCACTTTCTACAAAGTTAGCGCGCAGAAGGGGCGGGTTCCCGCGGTCACCTCTGTGCCACTGATATATATAAAAAAACACGCTTATGCTGGCAAAGCACTTTCTACAAAGTTAGTGCGCAGAAGGGGCGAGTTCCCACCGAAACCTCTGTGCCATATAAATAAAACACGCTTATGCTGGCAAAGCACTTTCTACAAATTTAGCGCGCAGAAGGGGCGGGTTCGCGCGGTCACCTCTGTGCCACAGATATATAAAGAAAACACGCTTATGCTTGCAAAGCACTTTCTACAAAGTTAGTGCGCAGAAGGGGCGAGTTCCCACGGAAACCTCTGTGCCATATAAATAAAACACGCTTATGCTGGCAAAGCACTTTCTACAAAGTTAGCGCGCAGAAGGGGCGGATTCCCGCGGTCACCTCTGTGCCACAGATATATAAACAACACACGCTTATGCTGGCAAAGCACTTTCTACAAAGTTAGCGCACAGAAGGGGCGGGTTCCCGCGGTCACCTCTGTGCCACAGATATATACACAACACACGCTTATGCTGGCAAAGCACTTTCTACAATGTTAGTGCGCAGAAGGGGCGAGTTCCCACGGAAACCTCTGTGCCATATAAATAAAACACGCTTATGCTGGCAAAGCACTTTCTACAAAGTTAGCGCGCAGAAGGGGCGGGTTCCCGCAGTCACCTCTGTGCCACAGATATATTTATAAATAAAACACGCTTATGCTGGCAAAGCACTTTCTACAAAGTTAGCGCGCAGAAGGGGCGGGTTCCCGCGGTCACCTCTGTGCCACAGATATATTTATAAATAAAACACGCTTATGCTGGCAAAGCACTTTCTACAAAGTTAGCGCGCAGAAGGGGCGGGTTCCCGCGGTCACCTCTGTGCCACAGATATATAAACAAAACACGCTTATGCTGGCAAAGCACTTTCTACAAAGGTAGTGCGCAGAAGGGGCGAGTTCCCACGGAAGCCTCTGTGCCATATAAATAAAACACGCTTATGCTGGCAAAGCACTTTCTACAAAGTTAGCGCGCAGAAGGGGCGGGTTCCCGCGGTCACCTCTGTGCCACAGATATATAAACAAAACACGCTTATGCTGGCAAAGCACTTTCTACAAAGTTAGCGCGCAGAAGGGGCGAGTTCCCACGGAAACCTCTGTGCCATATAAATAAAACACGCTTATGCTGGCAAAGCACTTTCTACAAAGTTAGCGCGCAGAAGGGGCGGGTTCCCGCGGTCACCTCTGTGCCACAGATATATAAACAACACACGCTTATGCTGGCAAAGCACTTTGTACAAAGTTAGCGCGCAGAAGGGGCGGGTTCCCGCGGTCACCTCTGTGCCACTGATATATAAAAAAAACGCGCTTATGCTGGCAAAGCACTTCCTACAAAGTTAGCGCGCAAAAGGGGCGGGTTCCCACGGAAGCCTCTGTGCCATATAAATAAAACACACTTATGCTGGCAAAGCACTTTCTACAAAGTTAGCGCGCAGAAGGGGCGGGTTCCCACGGAAACCTCTGTGCCATATAAATAAAACGCGCTTATGCTGGCAAAGCACTTTCTACAAAGCTAGCGCGCAGAAGGGGCGGGTTCCCACGGAAACCTCTGTGCCATATAAATAAAACACGCTTATGCTGGCAAAGCACTTTCTACAAAGTTAGCGCTCAGAAGGGGCGGGTTCCCGCGGTCACCTCTGTGCCACAGATATATAAACAAAACACGCTTATGCCGGCAAAGCACTTTCTACAAAGTTAGCGCGCAGAAGGGGCGAGTTCCCACGGAAACCTCTGTGCCATATAAATAAAACACGCTTATGCTGGCAAAGCACTTTCTCCAAAGTTAGCGCGCAGAAGGGGCGGGTTCCCGCGGTCACCTCTGTGCCACAGATATATAAACAACACACGCTTATGCTGGCAAAGCACTTTCTACAAAGTTAGCGCGCAGAAGGGGCGGGTTCCCGCGATCACCTCTGTGCCACTGATATATAAAAAAACACGCTTATGCTGGCAAAGCACTTCCTACAAAGTTAGCGCGCAAAAGGAGCGGGTTCCCACGGAAACCTCTGTGCCATATAAATAAAACACACTTATGCTGGCAAAGCACTTCCTACAAAGTTATCGCGCAGAAGGGGCGGGTTCCCACGGAAACCTCTGTGCCATATAAATAAAACGCGCTTATGCTGGCAAAGCACTTTCTACAAAGTTAGCGCGCAGAAGGGGCGGGTTCCCACGGAAACCTCTGTGCCATATAAATAAAACACGCTTATGCTGGCAAAGCACTTTCTACAAAGTTAGCGCGCAGAAGGGGCGGGTTCCCGCGGTCACCTCTGTGCCACAGATATATAAACAAAACACGCTTATGCTGGCAAAGCACTTTCTGCAAAGTTAGCGCGCAGAAGGGGCGGGTTCCCGCGGTTACCTCTGTGCCACAGATATATAAACAACACACGCTTATGCTGGCAAAGCACTTTCTACAAAGTTAGCGCGCAGAAAGGGCGGGTTCCCGCGGTCACCTCTGTGCCACTGATATATATAAAAAAACGCGCTTATGCTGGCAAAGCACTTTCTACAAAGTTAGTGCGCAGAAGGGGCGAGTTCCCACGGAAACCTCTGTGCCATATAAATAAAACACGCTTATGCTGGCAAAGCACTTTCTACAAATTTAGCGCGCAGAAGGGGCGGGTTCGCGCGGTCACCTCTGTGCCACAGATATATAAAGAAAACACGCTTATGCTGGCAAAGCACTTTCTACAAAGTTAGTGCGCAGAAGGGGCGAGTTCCCACGGAAACCTCTGTGCCATATAAATAAAACACGCTTATGCTGGCAAAGCACTTTCTACAAAGTTAGCGCGCAGAAGGGGCGGGTTCCCGCGGTCACCTCTGTGCCACAGATATATAAACAACACACGCTTATGCTGGCAAAGCACTTTCTACAAAGTTAGCGCACAGAAGGGGCGGGTTCCCGCGGTCACCTCTGTGCCACAGATATATAAACAACACACGCTTATGCTGGCAAAGCACTTTCTACAATGTTAGTGCGCAGAAGGGGCGAGTTCCCACGGAAACCTCTGTGCCATATAAATAAAACACGCTTATGCTGGCAAAGCACTTTCTACAAAGTTAGCGCGCAGAAGGGGCGGGTTCCCGCAGTCACCTCTGTGCCACAGATATATTTATAAATAAAACACGCTTATGCTGGCCAAGCGCTTTCTACAAAGTTAGCGCGCAGAAGGGGCGGGTTCCCGCGGTCACCTCTGTGCCACAGATATATTTATAAATAAAACACGCTTATGCTGGCAAAGCACTTCTACAAAGTTAGCGCGCAGAAGGGGCGGGTTCCCGCGGTCACCTCTGTGCCACAGATATATAAACAAAACACGCTTATGCTGGCAAAGCACTTTCTACAAAGTTAGCGCGCAGAAGGGGCGAGTTCCCACGGAAACCTCTGTGCCATATAAATAAAACACGCTTATGCTGGCAAAGCACTTTCTACAAAGTTAGCGCGCAGAAGGGGCGGGTTCCGCGGTCACCTCTGTGCCACAGATATATAAACAACACACGCTTATGCTGGCAAAGCACTTTGTACAAAGTTAGCGCGCAGAAGGGGCGGGTTCCGCGGTCACCTCTGTGCCACTGATATATAAAAAAACGCGCTTATGCTGGCAAAGCACTTCCTACAAAGTTAGCGCGCAAAAGGGGCGGGTTCCCACGGAAACCTCTGTGCCATATAAATAAAACACACTTATGCTGGCAAAGCACTTTCTACAAAGTTAGCGCGCAGAAGGGGCGGGTTCCCGCGGTCACCTCTGTGCCATATAAATAAAACACGCTTATGCTGGCAAAGCAATTTCTACAAAGTTAGCGCGCAGAAGGGGCGGGTTCCCACGGAAACCTCTGTGCCATATAAATAAAACACACTTATGCTGGCAAAGCACTTTCTGCAAAGTTAGCGCGCAGAAGGGGCGGGTTCCCACGGAAACCTCTGTGCCATATAAATAAAACACGCTTATGCTGGCAAAGCACTTTCTACAAAGTTAGCGCGCAGAAGGGGCGGGTTCCCGCGGTCACCTCTGTGCCACAGATATATAAACAAAACACGCTTATGCTGGCAAAGCACTTTCTACAAAGTTAGTGCGCAGAAGGGGCGAGTTCCCACGGAAACCTCTGTGCTATATAAATAAAACACGCTTATGCTGGCAAAGCACTTTCTACAAATTTAGCGCGCAGAAGGGGCGGGTTCGCGCGGTCACCTCTGTGCCACAGATATATAAACAAAACACGCTTATGCTGGCAAAGCACTTTCTACAAGTTAGCGCGCAGAAGGGGGCGAGTTCCCACGGAAACCTCTGTGCCATATAAATAAAACACGCTTATGCTGGCAAAGTACTTTCTACAAAGTTAGCGCGCAGAAGGGGCGGGTTCCCGCGGTCACCTCTGTTCCACAGATATATAAACAAAACACGCTTATGCTGGCAAAGCACTTTCTACAAAGTTAGTGCGCAGAAGGGGCGAGTTCCCACGGAAACCTCTGTGCCATATAAATAAAACACGCTTATGCTGGCAAAGCACTTTCTACAAAGTTAGCGCGCAGAAGGGGGCGGTTCCCGCGGTCAACTCTGTGCCACAGATATATAAACAACACACGCTTATGCTGGCAAAGCACTTTCTACAAACTTAGCGCAGAAGGGGCGGGTTCCCGCGGTCACCTCTGTGCCACAGATATATAAACAACACACGCTTATGCTGGCAAAGCACTTTCTACAAAGTTAGTGCGCAGAAGGGGCGAGTTCCCGCGGAAACCTCTGTGCCATATAAATAAAACACGCTTATGCTGGCAAAGCACTTTTTTCAAAGTTAGCGCGCAGAAGGGGCGGGTTCCCGCGGTCACCTCTGTGCCACAGATATATAAACAAAACACGCTTATGCTGGCAAAGCACTTTCTACAAAGTTAGTGCGCAGAAGGGGCGAGTTCCCACGGAAACCTCTGTGCCATATAATAAAACACGCTTATGCTGGCAAAGCACTTTCTACAAAAGTTAGCGCGCAGAAGGGGCGGGTTCCCGCGGTCACCTCTGTGCCACAGATATATAAACAAAACATGCTTATGCTGGCAAAGCACTTTCTACAAAGTTAGCGCGCAGAAGGGGCGAGTTCCCACGGAAACCTCTGTGCATATAAATAAAACACGCTTATGCTGGCAAAGCACTTTCTACAAAGTTAGCGCGCAGAAGGGGCGGGTTCCCGCGGTCACCTCTGTGCCACAGATATATAAACAACACACGCTTATGCTGGCAAAGCACTTTCTACAAAGTTAGCGCGCAGAAGGGGCGGGTTCCCGCGGTCACCTCTGTGCCACTGATATATAAAAAAAAACATGCTTATGCTGGCAAAGCACTTCCTACAAAGTTAGCGCGCAGAAGGGGCGGGTTCCCACGGAAACCTCTGTGCCATATAAATAAAACACACTTATGCTGGCAAAGCACTTCCTACAAAGTTAGCGCGCAGAAGGGGCGGGTTCCCACGGAAACCTCTTTGCTATATAAATAAAACGCGCTTATGCTGGCAAAGCACTTTCTACAAAGTTAGCGCGCAGAAGGGGCGGGTTCCCACGGAAACCTCTGTGCCATATAAATAAAACACGCTTATGCTGGCAAAGCACTTTCTACAAAGTTAGCGCGCAGAAGGGGCGGGTCCCGCGGTCACCTCTGTGCCACAGATATAAAACAAAACACGCTTATGCTGGCAAAGCACTTTCTGCAAAGTTAGCGCGCAGAAGGGGCGGGTTCCCGCGGTCACCTCTGTGCCACAGATATATAAACAACACACGCTTATGCTGGCAAAGCACTTTCTACAAAGTTAGCGCGCAGAAGGGGCGGGCTCCCGCGGTCACCTCTGTGCCACTGATATATAAAAAAACACGCTTATGCTGGCAAAGCACTTCCTACAAAGTTAGCGCGCAGAAGGGGCGGGTTCCCACGGAAACCTCTGTGCCATATAAATAAAACACACTTATGCTGGCAAAGCACTTTCTACAAAGTTAGCGCGCAGAAGGGGCGGGTTCCCGCGGTCACCTCTGTGCCACAGATATATAAACAAAACACGCTTATGCTGGCAAAGCACTTTCTACAAAGTTAGCGCGCAGAGGGGGCGGGTTCCCACGGAAACCTCAGTGCCATATAAATAAAACACACTTATGCTGGCAAAGCACTTTCTGCAAAGTTAGCGCGCAGAAGGGGCGGGTTCCCACGGAAACCTCTGTGCCATATAAATAAAACACGCTTATGCTGCAAAGCACTTTCTACAAAGTTAGCGCGCAGAAGGGGCGGGTTCCGCGGTCACCTCTGTGCCACAGATATATAAACAAAACACGCTTATGCTGGCAAAGCACTTTCTACAAAGTTAGTGCGCAGAAGGGGCGAGTTCCCACGGAAACCTCTGTGCTATATAAATAAAACACGCTTATGCTGGCAAAGCACTTTCTACAAATTTAGCGCGCAGAAGGGGCGGGTTCGCGCGGTCACCTCTGTGCCACAGATATATAAACAAAACACGCTTATGCTGGCAAAGCACTTTCTACAAAGTTAGCGCGCAGAAGGGCGAGTTCCCACGGAAACCTCTGTGCCATATAAATAAAACACGCTTATGCTGGCAAAGCACTTTCTACAAAGTTAGCGCGCAGAAGGGGCGGGTTCCCGCGGTCACCTCTGTTCCACAGATATATAAACAAAACACGCTTATGCTGGCAAAGCACTTTCTAAAAAGTTAGTGCGCAGAAGGGGCGAGTTCCCACGGAAACCTCTGTGCCATATAAATAAAACACGCTTATGCTGGCAAAGCACTTTCTACAAAGTTAGCGCGCAGAAGGGGCGGGTTCCCGCGGTCACCTCTGTGCCACAGATATATAAACAACACACGCTTATGCTGGCAAAGCACTTTCTACAAAGTTAGCGCGCAGAAGGGGCGGGTTCCCGCGGTCACCTCTGTGCCACAGATATATAAACAACACACGCTTATGCTGGCAAAGCACTTTCTACAAAGTTAGTGCGCAGAAGGGGCGAGTTCCCGCGGAAACCTCTGTGCCATATAAATAAAACACGCTTATGCTGGCAAAGCACTTTATACAAAGTTAGCGCGCAGAAGGGGCGGGTTCCCGCGGTCACCTCTGTGCCACAGATATATAAACAAAACACGCTTATGCTGGCAAAGCACTTTCTACAAAGTTAGTGCGCAGAAGGGGCGAGTTCCCACGGAAACCTCTGTGCCATATAAATAAAACACGCTTATGCTGGCAAAGCACTTTCTACAAAGTTAGCGCGCAGAAGGGGCGGGTTCCCGCGGTCACCTCTGTGCCACAGATATATAAACAAAACACGCTTATGCTGGCAAAGCACTTTCTACAAAGTTAGCGCGCAGAAGGGGCGAGTTCCCACGGAAACCTCTGTGCCATATAAATAAAACACGCTTATGCTGGCAAAGCACTTTCTACAAAGTTAGCGCGCAGAAGGGGCGGGTTCCCGCGGTCACCTCTGTGCCACAGATATATAAACAACACACGCTTATGCTGGCAAAGCACTTTCTACAAAGTTAACGCGCAGAAGGGGCGGGTTCACGCGGTCACCTCTGTGCCACTGATATATAAAAAAACACGCTTATGCTGGCAAAGCACTTCCTACAAAGTTAGCGCGCAGAAGGGGCGGGTTCCCACGGAAACCTCTGTGCCATATAAATAAAACACACTTATGCTGGCAAAGCACTTCCTACAAAGTTAGCGCGCAGAAGGGGCGGGTTCCCACGGAAACCTCTGTGCTATATAAATAAAACGCGCGTATGCTGGCAAAGCACTTTCTACAAAGTTAGCGCGCAGAAGGGGCGGGTTCCCACGGAAACCTCTGTGCCATATAAATAAAACACGCTTATGCTGGCAAAGCACTTTCTACAAAGTTAGCGCGCAGAAGGGGCGGGTTCCCGCGGTCACCTCTGTGCCACAGATATATAAACAAAACACGCTTATGCTGGCAAAGCACTTTCTGCAAAGTTAGCGCGCAGAAGGGGCGGGTTCCCGTGGTCACCTCTGTGCCACAGATATATAAACAACACACGCTTATGCTGGCAAAGCACTTTCTACAAAGTTAGCGCGCAGAAGGGGCGGGCTCCCGCGGTCACCTCTGTGCCACTGATATATAAAAAAACACGCTTATGCTGGCAAAGCACTTCCTACAAAGTTAGCGCGCAGAAGGGGCGGGTTCCCACGGAAACCTCTGTGCCATATAAATAAAACACACTTATGCTGGCAAAGCACTTCCTACAAAGTTAGCGCGCAGAGGGGGCGGGTTCCCACGGAAACCTCTGTGCCATATAAATAAAACGCGCTTATGCTGGCAAAGCACTTTCTACAAAGTTAGCGCGCAGAAGGGGCGAGTTCCCACGGAAACCTCTGTGCCATATAAATAAAACACGCTTATGCTGGCAAAGCACTTTCTACAAAGCTAGCGCGCAGAAGGGGCGGGTTCCCGCGGTCACCTCTGTGCCACAGATGTATAAACAAAACACGCTTATGCTGGCAAAGCACTTTCTGCAAAGTTAGCGCGCCGAAGGGGCGGGTTCCCGCGGTCACCTCTGTGCCATATAAATAAAACACGCTTATGCTGGCAAAGCACTTTCTACAAAGTTAGCGCGCAGAAGGGGCGGGTTCCCGCGGTCACCTCTGTGCCATATAAATAAAACACGCTTATGCTGGCAAAGCACTTTCTACAAAGTTAGCGCGCAGAAGGGGCGGGTTCCCGCGGTCACCTCTGTGCCATATAAATAAAACACGCTTATGCTGGCAAAGCACTTTCTACAAAGTTAGCGCGCAGAAGGGGCGGGTTCCCGCGGTCACCTCTGAGCCATATAAATAAAACACGCTTATGCTGGCAAAGCACTTTCTACAAAGTTAGCGCGCAGAAGGGGCGGGTTCCCACGGAAACCTCTGTGCCATATAAATAAAACACACTTATGCTGGCAAAGCACTTTCTGCAAAGTTAGCGCGCAGAAGGGGCGGGTTCCCACGGAAACCTCTGTGCCATATAAATAAAACACGCTTATGCTGGCAAAGCACTTTCTACAAAGTTAGCGCGCAGAAGGGGCGGGTTCCCGCGGTCACCTCTGTGCCACAGATATATAAACAAAACACGCTTATGCTGGCAAAGCACTTTCTACAAAGTTAGTGCGCAGAAGGGGCGAGTTCCCACGGAAACCTCTGTGCCATATAAATAAAACACGCTTATGCTGGCAAAGCACTTTCTACAAATTTAGCGCGCAGAAGGGGCGGGTTCGCGCGGTCACCTCTGTGCCACAGATATATAAACAAAACACGCTTATGCTGGCAAAGCACTTTCTACAAAGTTAGCGCGCAGAAGGGGCGAGTTCCCACGGAAACCTCTGTGCCATATAAATAAAACACGCTTATGCTGGCAAAGCACTTTCTACAAAGTTAGCGCGCAGAAGGGGCGGGTTCCCGCGGTCACCTCTGTTCCACAGATATATAAACAAAACACGCTTATGCTGGCAAAGCACTTTCTACAAAGTTAGTGCGCAGAAGGGGCGAGTTCCCACGGAAACCTCTGTGCCATATAAATAAAACACGCTTATGCTGGCAAAGCACTTTCTACAAAGTTAGCGCGCAGAAGGGGCGGGTTCCCGCAGTCACCTCTGTGCCACAGATATATTTATAAATAAAACACGCATATGCTGGCAAAGCACTTTCTACAAAGTTAGCGCGCAGAAGGGGCGGGTTTCCGCGGTCACCTCTGTGCCACAGATATATAAACAAAACACGCTTATGCTGGCAAAGCACTTTCTACAAAGTTAGCGCGCAGAAGGGGCGAGTTCCCACGGAAACCTCGGTGCCATATAAATAAAACACGCTTATGCTGGCAAAGCACTTTCTACAAAGTTAGCGCGCAGAAGGGGCGGGTTCCCGCGGTCACCTCTGTGCCACTGATATATATAAAAAAACACGCTTATGCTGGCAAAGCACTTTCTACAAAGTTAGTGCGCAGAAGGGGCCAGTTCCCACGGAAACCTCTGTGCCATATAAACAAAACACGCTTATGCTGGCAAAGCACTTTCTACAAAGTTAGCGCGCAGAAGGGGCGGGTTCCCGCGGTCACCTCTGTGCCATATAAATAAAACACGCTTATGCTGGCAAAGCACTTTCTACAAAGTTAGCGCGCAGAAGGGGCGGGTTCCCGCGGTCACCTCTGTGCCATATAAATAAAACACACTTATGCTGGCAAAGCACTTTCTACAAAGTTAGCGCGCAGAAGGGGCGGGTTCCCGCGGTCACCTCTGTGCCATATAAATAAAACACGCTTATGCTGGCAAAGCACTTTCTACAAAGTTAGCGCGCAGAAGGGGCGGGTTCCCACGGAAACCTCTGTGCCATATAAATAAAACACACTTATGCTGGCATAGCACTTTCTGCATAGTTAGCGCGCAGAAGGGGCGGGTTCCCACGGAAACCTCTGTGCCATATAAAAAAACACGTTTATGCTGGCAAAGCACTTTCTACAAAGTTAGCGCGCAGAAGGGGCGGGTTCCCGCGGTCACCTCTGTGCCACAGATATATAAACAAAACACGCTTATGCTGGCAAAGCACTTTCTACAAAGTTAGTGCGCAGAAGGGGCGGGTTCCCACGGAAACCTCTGTGCCATATAAATAAAACACGCTTATGCTGGCAAAGCACTTTCTACAAAGTTAGCGCGCAGAAGGGGCGGGTTCCCGCGGTCACCTCTGTGCCACAGATATATAAACAAAACACGCTTATGCTGGCAAAGCACTTTCTACAAAGTTAGTGCGCAGAAGGGGCGAGTTCCCACGGAAACCTCTGTGCCATATAAATAAAACACGCTTATGCTGGCAAAGCACTTTCTACAAATTTAGCGCGCAGAAGGGGCGGGTTCGCGCGGTCACCTCTGTGCCACAGATATATAAACAAAACACGCTTATGCTGGCAAAGCACTTTCTACAAAGTTAGCGCGCAGAAGGGGCGAGTTCCCACGGAAACCTCTGTGCCATATAAATAAAACACGCTTATGCTGGCAAAGCACTTTCTACAAAGTTAGCGCGCAGAAGGGGCGGGTTCCCGCGGTCACCTCTGTTCCACAGATATATAAACAAAACACGCTTATGCTGGCAAAGCACTTTCTACAAAGTTAGTGCGCAGAAGGGGCGAGTTCCCACGGAAACCTCTGTGCAATATAAATAAAACACGCTTATGCTGGCAAAGCACTTTCTACAAAGTTAGCGCGCAGAAGGGGCGGGTTCCCGCAGTCACCTCTGTGCCACAGATATATTTATAAATAAAACACGCATATGCTGGCAAAGCACTTTCTACAAAGTTAGCGCGCAGAAGGGGCGGGTTTCCGCGGTCACCTCTGTGCCACAGATATATAAACAAAACACGCTTATGCTGGCAAAGCACTTTCTACAAAGTTAGCGCGCAGAAGGGGCGAGTTCCCACGGAAACCTCGGCGCCATATAAATAAAACACGCTTATGCTGGCAAAGCACTTTCTACAAAGTTAGCGCGCAGAAGGGGCGGGTTCCCGCGGTCACCTCTGTGCCACTGATATATATAAAAAAACACGCTTATGCTGGCAAAGCACTTTCTACAAAGTTAGTGCGCAGAAGGGGCCAGTTCCCACAGAAACCTCTGTGCCATATAAACAAAACACGCTTATGCTGGCAAAGCACTTTCTACAAAGTTAGCGCGCAGAAGGGGCGGGTTCCCGCGGTCACCTCTGTGCCATATAAATAAAACACGCTTATGCTGGCAAAGCACTTTCTACAAAGTTAGCGCGCAGAAGGGGCGGGTTCCCGCGGTCACCTCTGTGCCATATAAATAAAACACACTTATGCTGGCAAAGCACTTTCTACAAAGTTAGCGCGCAGAAGGGGCGGGTTCCCGCGGTCACCTCTGTGCCATATAAATAAAACACGCTTATGCTGGCAAAGCACTTTCTACAAAGTTAGCGCGCAGAAGGGGCGGGTTCCCACGGAAACCTCTGTGCCATATAAATAAAACACACTTATGCTGGCAAAGCACTTTCTGCATAGTTAGCGCGCAGAAGGGGCGGGTTCCCACGGAAACCTCTGTGCCATATAAAAAAACACGTTTATGCTGGCAAAGCACTTTCTACAAAGTTAGCGCGCAGAAGGGGCGGGTTCCCACGGAAACCTCTGTGCCATATAAAAAAACACGTTTATGCTGGCAAAGCACTTTCTACAAAGTTAGCGCGCAGAAGGGGCGGGTTCCCGCGGTCACCTCTGTGCCACAGATATATAAACAAAACACGCTTATGCGGGCAAAGCACTTTCTACAAATTTAGCGCGCAGAAGGGGCGGGTTCGCGCGGTCACCTCTGTGCCACAGATATATAAACAAAACACGCTTATGCTGGCAAAGCACTTTCTACAAAGTTAGCGCGCAGAAGGGGCGAGTTCCCACGGAAACCTCTGTGCCATATAAATAAAACACGCTTATGCTGGCAAAGCACTTTCTACAAATTTAGCGCGCAGAAGGGGCGGGTTCGCGCGGTCACCTCTGTGCCACAGATATATAAACAAAACACGCTTATGCTGGCAAAGCACTTTCTACAAAGTTAGTGCGCAGAAGGGGCGAGTTCCCACGGAAACCTCTGTGCCATATAAATAAAACACGCTTATGCTGGCAAAGCACTTTCTACAAAGTTAGCGCGCAGAAGGGGCGGGTTCCCGCGGTCACCTCTGTGCCACAGATATATAAACAACACACGCTTATGCTGGCAAAGCACTTTCTACAATGTTAGTGCGCAGAAGGGGCGAGTTCCCACGGAAACCTCTGTGCCATATAAATAAAACACGCTTATGCTGGCAAAGCACTTTCTACAAAGTCAGCACGCAGAAGGGGCGGGTTCCCGCGGTCACCTCTGTGCCACAGATATATAAACAACACGCGCTTATGCTGGCAAAGCACTTTCTACAAAGTTAGCGCGCAGAAGGGGCGGGTTCCCGTGGTCACCTCTGTTCCACAGATATATAAACAACACACGCTTATGCTGGCAAAGCACTTTCTACAAATTTAGTGCGCAGAAGGGGCGAGTTCCCACGGAAACCTCTGTGCCATATAAATAAAACACGCTTCTGCTGGCAAAGCACTTTCTACAAAGTTAGCGCGCAGAAGCGGCGGGTTCCCGCGGTCACCTCTGTGCCACAGATATATTTATAAATAAAACACGCTTATGCTGGCAAAGCACTTTCTACAAAGTTAGCGCGCAGAAGGGGTGGGTTCCCGCGGTCACCTCTGTGCCACAGATATATAAACAAAACACGCTTATGCTGGCAAAGCACTTTCTACAAAGTTAGTGCGCAGAAGGGGCGAGTTCCCATGGAAACCTCTGTGCCATATAAATAAAACACGCTTATGCTGGCAAAGCACTTTCTACAAAGTTAGCGCGCAGAAGGGGCGGGTTCCCCCGGTCACCTCTGTGCCACAGATATATAAACAAAACAAGCTTATGCTGGCAAAGCACTTTCTGCAAAGTTAGTGCGCAGAAAGGGCGAGTTCCCACGGAAACCTCTGTGCCATATAAATAAAACACGCTTATGCTGGCAAAGCACTTTCTACAAAGTTAGCGCGCAGAAGGGGCGGGTTCTCGCGGTCACCTCTGTGCCACAGATATATAAACAAAACACGCTTATGCCGGCAAAGCACTTTCTACAAAGTTTGCGCGCAGAAGGGGCGAGTTCCCACGGAAACCTCTGTGCCATATAAATAAAACACGCTTATGCTGGCAAAGCACTTTCTACAAAGTTAGCGCGCAGAAGGGGCGGGTTCCCGCGGTCACCTCTGTGCCACAGATATATAAACAACACACGCTTATGCTGGCAAAGCACTTTCTACAAAGTTAGCGCGCAGAAGGGGCGGGTTCCCGCGGTCACCTCTGTGCCACTGATTTATAAAAAACACGCTTATGCTGGCAAAGCACTTCCTACAAAGTTAGCGCGCAGAAGGGGCGGGTTCCTACGGAAACCTCTGTGCCATATAAATAAAACACACTTATGCTGGCAAAGCACTTCCTACAAAGTTAGCGCGCATAAGGGGCGGGTTCCCACGGAAACCTCTGTGCCATATAAATAAAAACGCGCTTATGCTGGCAAAGCACTTTCTACAAAGTTAGCGCGCAGAAGGGGCGGGTTCCCACGGAAACCTCTGTGCCATATAAATAAAACACGCTTATGCTGGCAAAGCACTTTCTACAAACTTAGCGCGCAGAAGGGGCGGGTTCCCGCGGTCACCTCTGTGCCACAGATATATAAACAAAACACGCTTATGCTGGCAAAGCACTTTCTGCAAAGTTAGCGCGAAGAAGAGGCGGGTTCCCGCGGTCACCTCTGTGCCACAGATATATAAACAACACACGCTTATGCTGGCAAAGCACTTTCTACAAAGTTAGCGCGCAGATGGGGCGGGTTCCCGCGGTCACCTCTGTGCCACTGATATATATAAAAAACACGCTTATGCTGGCAAAGCACTTTCTACAAAGTTAGTGCGCAGAAGGGCGAGTTCCCACGGAAACCTCTGTGCCATATAAATGAAACACGCTTATGCTGGCAAAGCACTTTCTACAAATTTAGCGCGCAGAAGGGGCGGGTTCGCGCGGTCACCTCTGTGCCACAGATATATAAAGAAAACACGCTTATGCTGGCAAAGCACTTTCTACAAAGTTAGTGCGCAGAAGGGGCGAGTTCCCACGGAAACCTCTGTGCCATATAAATAAAACACGCTTATGCTGGCAAAGCACTTTCTACAAAGTTAGCGCGCAGAAGGGGCGGGTTCCCGCGGTCACCTCTGTGCCATATAAACAACACACGCTTATGCTGGCAAAGCACTTTCTACAAAGTTAGCGCGCAGAAGGGGCGGGTTCCCGCGGTCACCTCTGTGCCACAGATATATAAACAACACACGCTTATGCTGGCAAAGCACTTTCTACAATGTTAGTGCGCAGAAGGGGCGAGTTCCCACGGAAACCTCTGTGCCATATAAATAAAACACGCTTATGCTGGCAAAGCACTTTCTACAAAGTTAGCGCGCAGAAGAGGCGGGTTCCCGCAGTCACCTCTGTGCCACAGATATATATATAAATAAAACACGCTTATGCTGGCAAAGCACTTTCTACAAAGTTAGCGCGCAGAAGGGGCAGGTTTCCGCGGCCACCTCTGTGCCACAGATATATAAACAAAACACGCTTATGCTGGCAAAGCACTTTCTACAAAGGTAGTGCGCAGAAGGGGCGAGTTCCCACGGAAACCTCTGTGCCATACAAATAAAACACGCTTATGCTGGCAAAGCACTTTCTACAAAGTTGGCGCGCAGAAGGGGCGGGTTCCCTCGGTCACCTCTGTGCCACAGATATATAAACAAAACACGCTTATGCTGGCAAAGCACTTTCTACAAAGTTAGCGCGCAGAAGGGGCGAGTTCCCACGGAAACGTATATGCCATATAAATAAAACACGCTTATGCTGGCAAAGCACTTTCTACAAAGTTAGCGCGCAGAAGGGGCGGGTTCCCGCGGTCGCCTCTGTGCCACAGATATATAAACAACACACGCTTATGCTGGCAAAGCACTTTCTACAAAGTTAGCGCGCAGAAGGGGCGGGTTCCCGCGGTCACCTCTGTGCCACTGATATATAAAAAAAACACGCTTATGCTGGCAAAGCACTTCCTACAAAGTTAGCGCGCAGAAGGGGCGGGTTCCCACGGAAACCTCTGTGCCATATAAATAAAACACACTTATGCTGGCAAAGCACTTCCTACAAAGTTAGCGCGCAGAAGGGGCGGGTTCCCACGGAAACCTCTGTGCCATATAAATAAAACGCGCTTATGCTGGCAAAGCACTTTCTACAAAGCTAGCGCGCAGAAGGGGCGGGTTCCCATGGAAACCTCTGTGCCATATAAATAAAACACGCTTATGCTGGCAAAGCACTTTCTACAAAGTTAGCGCGCAGAAGGGGCGGGTTCCCGCGGTCACCTCTGTGCCACAGATACATAGACAAAACACGCTTATGCTGGCAAAGCACTTTCTGCAAAGTTAGCGCGCAGAAGGGGCGGGTTCCCGCGGTCACCTCTGTGCCACAGATATATAAACAACACACGCTTATGCTGGCAAAGCACTTTCTACAAAGTTAGCGCGCAGAAGGGGCGGGTTCCCGCGGTCACCTCTGTGCCACTGTTATATAAAAAAAAACACGCTTATGCTGGCAAAGCACTTTCTACAAAGTTAGCGCGCAGAAGGGGCGGGTTCCCGCGGTCACCTCTGTGCCACTGATATATAAAAAAAAACACGCTTATGCTGGCAAAGCACTTTCTACAAAGTTAGTGCGCAGAAGGGGCGAGTTCCCACGGAAACCTCTGTGCCATATAAATAAAACACGCTTATGCTGGCAAAGCACTTTCTACAAAGTTAGCGCGCAGAAGGGGCGAGTTCCCACGGAAACCTCGGTGCCATATAAATAAAACACGCTTATGCTGGCAAAGCACTTTCTACAAAGTTAGCGCGCAGAAGGGGCGGGTTCCCGCGGTCACCTCTGTGCCACTGATATATATAAAAAAACACGCTTATGCTGGCAAAGCACTTTCTACAAAGTTAGTGCGCAGAAGAGGCGAGTTCCCACGGAAACCTCTGTGCCATATAAATAAAACACGCTTATGCTGGCAAAGTACTTTCTACAAATTTAGCGTGCAGAAGGGGCGGGTTCCCGCGGTCACCTCTGTTCCACAGATATATAAACAAAACATGCTTATGCTGGCAAAGCACTTTCTACAAAGTTAGTGCGCAGAAGGGGCGAGTTCCCACGGAAACCTCTGTGCCATATAAATAAAACACGCTTATGCTGGCAAAGCACTTTCTACAAAGTTAGCGCGCAGAAGGGGCGGGTTCCCGCGGTCACCTCTGTGCCACAGATATATAAACAACACACGCTTATGCTGGCAAAGCACTTTCTACAATGTTAGTGCGCAGAAGGGGCGAGTTCCCACGGAAACCTCTGTGCCATATAAATAAAACACGCTTATGCTGGCAAAGCACTTTCTACAAAGTGAGCGCGCAGAAGGGGCGGGTTCCCGCAGTCACCTCTGTGCCACAGATATATTTATAAATAAACACGCTTATGCTGGCAAAGCACTTTCTACAAAGTTAGCGCGCAGAAGGGGCGGGTTTCCGCGGTCACCTCTGTGCCACAGATATATAAACAAAACACGCTTATGCTGGCAAAGCACTTTCTACAAAGTTAGCGCGCAGAAGGGGCGAGTTCCCACGGAAACCTCTGTGCCACATAAATAAAACACGCTTATGCTGGCAAAGCACTTTCTACAAAGTTAGCGCGCAGAAGGGGCGGGTTCCCGCGGTCACCTCTGTTCCACAGATATATAAACAAAACACGCTTATGCTGGCAAAGCACTTTCTACAAAGTTAGTGCGCAGAAGGGGCGGGTTCCCACGGAAACCTCTGTGCCATATAAATAAAACGCGCTTATGCTAGCAAAGCACTTTCTACAAAGTTAGTGCGCAGAAGGGGCGAGTTCCCACGGAAACCTCTGTGCCATATAAATAAAACACGCTTATGCTGGCAAAGCACTTTCTACAAAGTTAGCGCGCAGAAGGGGCGGGTTCCCGCGGTCACCTCTGTGCCACAGATATATTTATAAATAAAACACGCTTATGCTGGCAAAGCACTTTCTACAAAGTTAGCGCGCAGAAGGGGCGGGTTCCCGCGGTCACCTCTGTGCCACAGATATATAAACAAAACACGCTTATGCTGGCAAAGCACTTTCTACAAAGTTAGTGCGCAGAAGGGGCGAGTTCCCACGGAAACCTCTGTGCCATATAAATAAAACACGCTTATGCTGGCAAAGCACTTTCTACAAAGTTAGCGCGCAGAAGAGGCGGGTTCCCGCGGTCACCTCTGTGCCACAGATATATAAACAAAACACGCTTATGCCGGCAAAGCACTTTCTACAAAGTTAGCGCGCAGAAGGGGCGAGTTCCCGCGGAAACCTCTGTGCCATATAAATAAAACACGCTTATGCTGGCAAAGCACTTTCTACAAAGTTAGCGCGCAGAAGGGGCGGGTTCCCGCGGTCACCTCTGTGCCACAGATATATAAACAACACACGCTTATGCTGGCAAAGCACTTTCTACAAAGTTAGCGCGCAGAAGGGGCGGGTTCCCGCGATCACCTCTGTGCCACTGATATATAAAAAAACACGCTTATGCTGGCAAAGCACTTCCTACAAAGTTAGCGCGCAGAAGGGGCGGGTTCCCACGGAAACCTCTGTGCCATATAAATAAAACACACTTATGCTGGCAAAGCACTTCCTACAAAGTTAGCGCGCAGAAGGGGCGGGTTCCCACGGAAACCTCTGTGCCATATAAATAAAACGCGCTTATGCTGGCAAAGCACTTTCTACAAAGTTAGCGCGCAGAAGGGGCGGGTTCCCACGGAAACCTCTGTGCCATATAAATAAAACACGCTTATGCTGGCAAAGCACTTTCTACAAAGTTAGCGCGCAGAAGGGGCGGGTTCCCGCGGTCACCTCTGTGCCACAGATATATAAACAACACACGCTTATGCTAGCAAAGCACTTTCTACAAAGTTAGCGCGCCGAAGGGGCGGGTTCCCGCGGTCACCTCTGTGCCACAGATATATAAACAACACACGCTTATGCTGGCAAAGCACTTTCTACAATGTTAGTGCGCAGAAGGGGCGAGTTCCCACGGAAACCTCTGTGCCATATAAATAAAACACGCTTATGCTGGCAAAGCACTTTCTACAAAGTTAGCGCGCAGAAGGGGCGGGTTCCCGCAGTCACCTCTGTGCCACAGATATATTTATAAATAAAACACGCATATGCTGGCAAAGCACTTTCTACAAAGTTAGCGCGCAGAAGGGGCGGGTTTCCGCGGTCACCTCTGTGCCACAGATATATAAACAAAACACGCTTATGCTGGCAAAGCACTTTCTACAAAGTTAGCGCGCAGAAGGGGCGAGTTCCCACGGAAACCTCGGTGCCATATAAATAAAACACGCTTATGCTGGCAAAGCACTTTCTACAAAGTTAGCGCGCAGAAGGGGCGGGTTCCCGCGGTCACCTCTGTGCCACTGATATATATAAAAAAACACGCTTATGCTGGCAAAGCACTTTCTACAAAGTTAGTGCGCAGAAGAGGCGAGTTCCCACGGAAACCTCTGTGCCATATAAATAAAACACGCTTATGCTGGCAAAGTACTTTCTACAAATTTAGCGTGCAGAAGGGGCGGGTTCCCGCGGTCACCTCTGTTCCACAGATATATAAACAAAACACGCTTATGCTGGCAAAGCACTTTCTACAAAGTTAGTGCGCAGAAGGGGCGAGTTCCCACGGAAACCTCTGTGCCATATAAATAAAACACGCTTATGCTGGCAAAGCACTTTCTACAAAGTTAGCGCGCAGAAGGGGCGGGTTCCCGCGGTCACCTCTGTGCCACAGATATATAAACAACACACGCTTATGCTGGCAAAGCACTTTCTACAATGTTAGTGCGCAGATGGGGCGAGTTCCCACGGAAACCTCTGTGCCATATAAATAAAACACGCTTATGCTGGCAAAGCACTTTCTACAAAGTTAGCGCGCAGAAGGGGCGGGTTCCCGCAGTCACCTCTGTGCCACAGATATATTTATAAATAAAACACGCTTATGCTGGCAAAGCACTTTCTACAAAGTTAGCGCGCAGAAGGGGCGGGTTCCCACGGAAACCTCTGTGCCATATAAATAAAACGCGCTTATGCTAGCAAAGCACTTTCTACAAAGTTAGTGCGCAGAAGGGGCGAGTTCCCACGGAAACCTCTGTGCCATATAAATAAAACACGCTTATGCTGGCAAAGCACTTTCTACAAAGTTAGCGCGCAGAAGGGGCGGGTTCCCGCGGTCACCTCTGTGCTACAGATATATTTATAAATAAAACACGCTTATGCTGGCAAAGCACTTTCTACAAAGTTAGCGCGCAGAAGGGGCGGGTTCCCGCGGTCACCTCTGTGCCACAGATATATAAACAAAACACGCTTATGCTGGCAAAGCACTTTCTACAAAGTTAGTGCGCAGAAGGGGCGAGTTCCCACGGAAACCTCTGTGCCATATAAATAAAACACGCTTATGCTGGCAAAGCACTTTTTACAAAGTTAGCGCGCAGAAGGGGCGGGTTCCCGCGGTCACCACTGTGCCACAGATATATAAAAAAACACGCTTATGCCGGCAAAGCACTTTCTACAAAGTTAGCGCGCAGAAGGGGCGAGTTCCCACGGAAACCTCTGTGCCATATAAATAAAACACGCTTATGCTGGCAAAGCACTTTCTACAAAGTTAGCGCGCAGAAGGGGCGGGTTCCCGCGGTCACCTCTGTGCCACAGATATATAAACAACACACGCTTATGCTGGCAAAGCACTTTCTACAAAGTTAGCGCGCAGAAGGGGCGGGTTCCCGCGATCACCTCTGTGCCACTGATATATAAAAAACACGCTTATGCTGGCAAAGCACTTCCTACAAAGTTAGCGCGCAGAAGGGGCGGGTTCCCACGGAAACCTCTGTGCCATATAAATAAAACACACTTATGCTGGCAAAGCACTTCCTACAAAGTTAGCGCGCAGAAGGGGCGGGTTCCCACGGAAACCTCTGTGCCATATAAATAAAACGCGCTTATGCTGGCAAAGCACTTTCTACAAAGTTAGCACGCAGAAGGGGCGGGTTCCCACGGAAACCTCTGTGCCATATAAATAAAACACGCTTATGCTGGCAAAGCACTTTCTACAAAGGTAGTGCGCAGAAGGGGCGAGTTCCCACGGAAGCCTCTGTGCCATATAAATAGAACACGCTTATGCTGGCAAAGCACTTTCTACAAAGTTAGCGCACAGAAGGGGCGGGTTCCCGCGGTCACCTCTGTGCCACAGATATATAAACAAAACACGCTTATGCTGGCAAAGCACTTTCTACAAAGTTAGTGCGCAGAAGGGGCGAGTTCCCACGGAAACCTCTGTGCCATATAAATAAAACACGCTTATGCTGGCAAAGCACTTTCTACAAAGTTAGCGCGCAGAAGGGGCGGGTTCCCGCAGTCACCTCTGTGCCACAGATATATTTATAAATAAAACACGCATATGCTGGCAAAGCACTTTCTACAAAGTTAGCGCGCAGAAGGGGCGGGTTTCCGCGGTCACCTCTGTGCCACAGATATATAAACAAAACACGCTTATGCTGGCAAAGCACTTTCTACAAAGTTAGCGCGCAGAAGGGGCGAGTTCCCACGGAAACCTCGGTGCCATATAAATAAAACACGCTTATGCTGGCAAAGCACTTTCTACAAAGTTAGCGCGCAGAAGGGGCGGGTTCCCGCGGTCACCTCTGTGCCACTGATATATATAAAAAAACACGCTTATGCTGGCAAAGCACTTTCTACAAAGTTAGTGCGCAGAAGAGGCGAGTTCCCACGGAAACCTCTGTGCCATATAAATAAAACACGCTTATGCTGGCAAAGTACTTTCTACAAATTTAGCGTGCAGAAGGGGCGGGTTCCCGCGGTCACCTCTGTTCCACAGATATATAAACAAAACACGCTTATGCTGGCAAAGCACTTTCTACAAAGTTAGTGCGCAGAAGGGGCGAGTTCCCACGGAAACCTCTGTGCCATATAAATAAAACACGCTTATGCTGGCAAAGCACTTTCTACAAAGTTAGCGCGCAGAAGGGGCGGGTTCCCGCGGTCACCTCTGTGCCACAGATATATAAACAACACACGCTTATGCTGGCAAAGCACTTTCTACAATGTTTGTGCGCAGATGGGGCGAGTTCCCACGGAAACCTCTGTGCCATATAAATAAAACACGCTTATGCTGGCAAAGCACTTTCTACAAAGTTAGCGCGCAGAAGGGGCGGGTTCCCGCAGTCACCTCTGTGCCACAGATATATTTATAAATAAAACACGCTTATGCTGGCAAAGCACTTTCTACAAAGTTAGCGCGCAGAAGGGGCGGGTTTCCGCGGTCACCTCTGTGCCACAGATATATAAACAAAACACGCTTATGCTGGCAAAGCACTTTTTACAAAGTTAGCGCGCAGAAGGGGCGAGTTCCCACGGAAACCTCTGTGCCATATAAATAAAACACGCTTATGCTGGCAAAGCACTTTCTACAAAGTTAGCGCGCAGAAGGGGCGGGTTCCCGCGGTCACCTCTGTTCCACAGATATATAAACAAAACACGCTTATGCTGGCAAAGCACTTTCTACAAAGTTAGTGCGCAGAAGGGGCGGGTTCCCACGGAAACCTCTGTGCCATATAAATAAAACGCGCTTATGCTAGCAAAGCACTTTCTACAAAGTTAGTGCGCAGAAGGGGCGAGTTCCCACGGAAACCTCTGTGCCATATAAATAAAACACGCTTATGCTGGCAAAGCACTTTCTACAAAGTTAGCGCGCAGAAGGGGCGGGTTCCCGCGGTCACCTCTGTGCCACAGATATATTTATAAATAAAACACGCTTATGCTGGCAAAGCACTTTCTACAAAGTTAGCGCGCAGAAGGGGCGGGTTCCCGCGGTCACCTCTGTGCCACAGATATATAAACAAAACACGCTTATGCTGGCAAAGCACTTTCTACAAAGTTAGTGCGCAGAAGGGGCGAGTTCCCACGGAAACCTCTGTGCCATATAAATAAAACACGCTTATGCTGGCAAAGCACTTTCTACAAAGTTAGCGCGCAGAAGGGGCGGGTTCCCGCGGTCACCTCTGTGCCACAGATATATAAACAAAACACGCTTATGCCGGCAAAGCACTTTCTACAAAGTTAGCGCGCAGAAGGGGCGAGTTCCCACGGAAACCTCTGTGCCATATAAATAAAACACGCTTATGCTGGCAAAGCACTTTCTACAAAGTTAGCGCGCAGAAGGGGCGGGTTCCCGCGGTCACCTCTGTGCCACAGATATATAAACAACACACGCTTATGCTGGCAAAGCACTTTCTACAAAGTTAGCGCGCAGAAGGGGCGGGTTCCCGTGATCACCTCTGTGCCACTGATATATAAAAAAACACGCTTATGCTGGCAAAGCACTTCCTACAAAGTTAGCGCGCAGAAGGGGCGGGTTCCCACGGAAACCTCTGTGCCATATAAATAAAACGCGCTTATGCTGGCAAAGCACTTTCTACAAAGTTAGCGCGCAGAAGGGGCGGGTTCCCACGGAAACCTCTGTGCCATATAAATAAAACACGCTTATGCTGGCAAAGCACTTTCTACAAAGTTAGCGCGCAGAAGGGGCCGGTTCCCGCGGTCACCTCTGTGCCACAGATATATAAACAAAACACGCTTATGCTGGCAAAGCACTTTCTACAAAGTTAGCGCGCAGAAGGGGCGGGTTCCCGCGGTCACCTCTGTGCCACAGATATATTTATAAATAAAACACGCTTATGCTGGCAAAGCACTTTCTACAAAATTAGCGCGCAGAAGGGGCGGGTTCCCGCGGTCACCTCTGTGCCACAGATATATAAACAAAACACGCTTATGCTGGCAAAGCACTTTCTACAAAGTTAGTGCGCAGAAGGGGCGAGTTCCCACGGAAACCTCTGTGCCATATAAATAAAACACGCTTATGCTGGCAAAGCACTTTCTACAAAGTTAGCGCGCAGAAGGGGCGGGTTCCCGCGGTCACCTCTGTGCCACAGATATATAAACAAAACACGCTTATGCCGGCAAAGCACTTTCTACAAAGTTAGCGCGCAGAAGGGGCGAGTTCCCACGGAAACCTCTGTGCCATATAAATAAAACACGCTTATGCTGGCAAAGCACTTTCTACAAAGTTAGCGCGCAGAAGGGGCGGGTTCCCGCGGTCACCTCTGTGCCACAGATATATAAACAACACACGCTTATGCTGGCAAAGCACTTTCTACAAAGTTAGCGCGCAGAAGGGGCGGGTTCCCGTGATCACCTCTGTGCCACTGATATATAAAAAAACACGCTTATGCTGGCAAAGCACTTCCTACAAAGTTAGCGCGCAGAAGGGGCGGGTTCCCACGGAAACCTCTGTGCCATATAAATAAAACACGCTTATGCTGGCAAAGCACTTTCTACAAAGTTAGCGCGCAGAAGGGGCGGGTTCCCGCGGTCACCTCTGTGCCACAGATATATAAACAAAACACGCTTATGCTGGCAAAGCACTTTCTACAAAGTTAGCGCGCAGAAGGGGCGGGTTCCCGCGGTCACCTCTGTGCCACAGATATATTTATAAATAAAACACGCTTATGCTGGCAAAGCACTTTCTACAAAGTTAGCGCGCAGAAGGGGCGGGTTCCCGCGGTCACCTCTGTGCCACAGATATATAAACAAAACACGCTGATGCTGGCAAAGCACTTTCTACAAAGGTAGTGCGCAGAAGGGGCGAGTTCCCACGGAAGCCTCTGTGCCATATAAATAGAACACGCTTATGCTGGCAAAGCACTTTCTACAAAGTTAGCGCGCAGAAGGGGCGGGTTCCCGCGGTCACCTCTGTGCCACAGATATATAAACAAAACACGCTTATGCCGGCAAAGCACTTTCTACAAAGTTAGCGCGCAGAAGGGGCGAGTTCCCACGGAAACCTCTGTGCCATATAAATAAAACACGCTTATGCTGGCAAAGCACTTTCTACAAAGTTAGCGCGCAGAAGGGGCGGGTTCCCGCGGTCACCTCTGTGCCACAGATATATAAACAACACACGCTTATGCTGGCAAAGCACTTTCTACAAAGTTAGCGCGCAGAAGGGGCGGGTTCCCGCGATCACCTCTGTGCCACTGATATATAAAAAAACACGCTTATGCTGGCAAAGCACTTCCTACAAAGTTAGCGCGCAGAAGGGGCGGGTTCCCACGGAAACCTCTGTGCCATATAAATAAAACACACTTATGCTGGCAAAGCACTTCCTACAAAGTTAGCGCGCAGAAGGGGCGGGTTCCCACGGAAACCTCTGTGCCATATAAATAAAACGCGCTTATGCTGGCAAAGCACTTTCTACAAAGTTAGCGCGCAGAAGGGGCGGGTTCCCACGGAAACCTCTGTGCCATATAAATAAAACACGCTTATGCTGGCAAAGCACTTTCTACAAAGTTAGCGCGCAGAAGGGGCGGGTTCCCGCGGTCACCTCTGTGCCACAGATATATAAACAAAACACGCTTATGCTGGCAAAGCACTTTCTACAAAGTTAGCGCGCAGAAGGGGCGGGTTCCCGCGGTCACCTCTGTGCCACAGATATATTTATAAATAAAACACGCTTATGCTGGCAAAGCACTTTCTACAAAGTTAGCGCGCAGAAGGGGCGGGTTCCCGCGGTCACCTCTGTGCCACAGATATATAAACAAAACACGCTGATGCTGGCAAAGCACTTTCTACAAAGGTAGTGCGCAGAAGGGGCGAGTTCCCACGGAAGCCTCTGTGCCATATAAATAGAACACGCTTATGCTGGCAAAGCACTTTCTACAAAGTTAGCGCACAGAAGGGGCGGGTTCCCGCGGTCACCTCTGTGCCACAGATATATAAACAAAACACGCTTATGCTGGCAAAGCACTTTCTACAAAGTTAGCGCGCAGAAGGGGCGAGTTCCCACGGAAACCTCTGTGCCATATAAATAAAACACGCTTATGCTGGCAAAGCACTTTCTACAGTTAGCGCGCAGAAGGGGCGGGTTCCCGCGGTCACCTCTGTGCCACAGATATATAAACAACACACGCTTATGCTGGCAAAGCACTTTCTACAAAGTTAGCGCGCAGAAGGGGCGGGTTCCCGTGATCACCTCTGTGCCACTGATATATAAAAAAACACGCTTATGCTGGCAAAGCACTTCCTACAAAGTTAGCGCGCAGAAGGGGCGGGTTCCCACGGAAACCTCTGTGCCATATAAATAAAACGCGCTTATGCTGGCAAAGCACTTTCTACAAAGTTAGCGCGCAGAAGGGGCGGGTTCCCACGGAAACCTCTGTGCCATATAAATAAAACACGCTTATGCTGGCAAAGCACTTTCTACAAAGTTAGCGCGCAGAAGGGGCCGGTTCCCGCGGTCACCTCTGTGCCACAGATATATAAACAAAACACGCTTATGCTGGCAAAGCACTTTCTACAAAGTTAGCGCGCAGAAGGGGCGGGTTCCCGCGGTCACCTCTGTGCCACAGATATATTTATAAATAAAACACGCTTATGCTGGCAAAGCACTTTCTACAAAGTTAGCGCGCAGAAGGGGCGGGTTCCCGCGGTCACCTCTGTGCCACAGATATATAAACAAAACACGCTTATGCTGGCAAAGCACTTTCTACAAAGTTAGTGCGCAGAAGGGGCGAGTTCCCACGGAAACCTCTGTGCCATATAAATAAAACACGCTTATGCTGGCAAAGCACTTTCTACAAAGTTAGCGCGCAGAAGGGGCGGGTTCCCGCGGTCACCTCTGTGCCACAGATATATAAACAAAACACGCTTATGCCGGCAAAGCACTTTCTACAAAGTTAGCGCGCAGAAGGGGCGAGTTCCCACGGAAACCTCTGTGCCATATAAATAAAACACGCTTATGCTGGCAAAGCACTTTCTACAAAGTTAGCGCGCAGAAGGGGCGGGTTCCCGCGGTCACCTCTGTGCCACAGATATATAAACAACACACGCTTATGCTGGCAAAGCACTTTCTACAAAGTTAGCGCGCAGAAGGGGCGGGTTCCCGTGATCACCTCTGTGCCACTGATATATAAAAAAACACGCTTATGCTGGCAAAGCACTTCCTACAAAGTTAGCGCGCAGAAGGGGCGGGTTCCCACGGAAACCTCTGTGCCATATAAATAAAACGCGCTTATGCTGGCAAAGCACTTTCTACAAAGTTAGCGCGCAGAAGGGGCGGGTTCCCACGGAAACCTCTGTGCCATATAAATAAAATACGCTTATGCTGGCAAAGCACTTTCTACAAAGTTAGCGCGCAGAAGGGGCGGGTTCCCGCGGTCACCTCTGTGCCACAGATATATAAACAAAACACGCTTATGCTGGCAAAGCACTTTCTACAAAGTTAGCGCGCAGAAGGGGCGGGTTCCCGCGGTCACCTCTGTGCCACAGATATATTTATAAATAAAACACGCTTATGCTGGCAAAGCACTTTCTACAAAGTTAGCGCGCAGAAGGGGCGGGTTCCCGCGGTCACCTCTGTGCCACAGATATATAAACAAAACACGCTGATGCTGGCAAAGCACTTTCTACAAAGGTAGTGCGCAGAAGGGGCGAGTTCCCACGGAAGCCTCTGTGCCATATAAATAGAACACGCTTATGCTGGCAAAGCACTTTCTACAAAGTTAGCGCGCAGAAGGGGCGGGTTCCCGCGGTCACCTCTGTGCCACAGATATATAAACAAAACACGCTTATGCCGGCAAAGCACTTTCTACAAAGTTAGCGCGCAGAAGGGGCGAGTTCCCACGGAAACCTCTGTGCCATATAAATAAAACACGCTTATGCTGGCAAAGCACTTTCTACAAAGTTAGCGCGCAGAAGGGGCGGGTTCCCGCGGTCACCTCTGTGCCACAGATATATAAACAACACACGCTTATGCTGGCAAAGCACTTTCTACAAAGTTAGCGCGCAGAAGGGGCGGGTTCCCGCGATCACCTCTGTGCCACTGATATATAAAAAAACACGCTTATGCTGGCAAAGCACTTCCTACAAAGTTAGCGCGCAGAAGGGGCGGGTTCCCACGGAAACCTCTGTGCCATATAAATAAAACACACTTATGCTGGCAAAGCACTTCCTACAAAGTTAGCGCGCAGAAGGGGCGGGTTCCCACGGAAACCTCTGTGCCATATAAATAAAACGCGCTTATGCTGGCAAAGCACTTTCTACAAAGTTAGCGCGCAGAAGGGGCGGGTTCCCACGGAAACCTCTGTGCCATATAAATAAAACACGCTTATGCTGGCAAAGCACTTTCTACAAAGTTAGCGCGCAGAAGGGGCGGGTTCCCGCGGTCATCTCTGTGCCACAGATATATAAACAAAACACGCTTATGCTGGCAAAGCACTTTCTACAAAGTTAGCGCGCAGAAGGGGCGGGTTCCCGCGGTCACCTCTGTGCCACAGATATATTTATAAATAAAACACGCTTATGCTGGCAAAGCACTTTCTACAAAGTTAGCGCGCAGAAGGGGCGGGTTCCCGCGGTCACCTCTGTGCCACAGATATATAAACAAAACACGCTGATGCTGGCAAAGCACTTTCTACAAAGGTAGTGCGCAGAAGGGGCGAGTTCCCACGGAAGCCTCTGTGCCATATAAATAGAACACGCTTATGCTGGCAAAGCACTTTCTACAAAGTTAGCGCACAGAAGGGGCGGGTTCCCGCGGTCACCTCTGTGCCACAGATATATAAACAAAACACGCTTATGCTGGCAAAGCACTTTCTACAAAGTTAGCGCGCAGAAGGGGCGAGTTCCCACGGAAACCTCTGTGCCATATAAATAAAACACGCTTATGCTGGCAAAGCACTTTCTACAGTTAGCGCGCAGAAGGGGCGGGTTCCCGCGGTCACCTCTGTGCCACAGATATATAAACAACACACGCTTATGCTGGCAAAGCACTTTGTACAAAGTTAGCGCGCAGAAGGGGCGGGTTCCCGCGGTCACCTCTGTGCCACTGATATATAAAAAAAAACGCCCTTATGCTGGCAAAGCACTTCCTACAAAGTTAGCGCGCAAAAGGGGCGGGTTCCCACGGAAACCTCTGTGCCATATAAATACAACACACTTATGCTGGCAAAGCACTTCCTACAAAGTTAGCGCGCAGAAGGGGCGGGTTCCCACGGAAACCTCTGTGCCATATAAATAAAACGCGCTTATGCTGGCAAAGCACTTTCTACAAAGCTAGCGCGCAGAAGGGGCGGGTTCCCACGGAAACCTCTGTGCCATATAAATAAAACACGCTTATGCGGGCAAAGCACTTTCTACAAAGTTAGCGCGCAGAAGCGGCGGGTTCCCGCGGTCACCTCTGTGCCACAGATATATAAACAAAACACGCTTATGCCGGCAAAGCACTTTCTACAAAGTTAGCGCGCAGAAGGGGCGAGTTCCCACGGAAACCTCTGTGCCATATAAATAAAACACGCTTATGCTGGCAAAGCACTTTCTACAAAGTTAGCGCGCAGAAGGGGCGGGTTCCCGCGGTCACCTCTGTGCCACAGATATATAAACAACACACGCTTATGCTGGCAAAGCACTTTCTACAAAGTTAGCGCGCAGAAGGGGCGGGTTCCCGCGATCACCTCTGTGCCACTGATATATAAAAAAACACGCTTATGCTGGCAAAGCACTTCCTACAAAGTTAGCGCGCAAAAGGAGCGGGTTCCCACGGAAACCTCTGTGCCATATAAATAAAACACACTTATGCTGGCAAAGCACTTCCTACAAAGTTAGCGCGCAGAAGGGGCGGGTTCCCACGGAAACCTCTGTGCCATATAAATAAAACACGCTTATGCTGCCAAAGCACTTTCTACAAAGTTAGCGCGCAGAAGGGGCGGGTTCCCGCGGTCACCTCTGTGCCACAGATATATAAACAAAACACGCTTATGCTGGCAAAGCACTTTCTGCAAAGTTAGCGCGCAGAAGGGGCGGGTTCCCGCGGTCACCTCTGTGCCACAGATATATAAACAACACACGCTTATGCTGGCAAAGCACTTTCTACAAAGTTAGCGCGCAGAAGGGGCGAGTTCCCGCGGTCACCTCTGTGCCACTGATATATATAAAAAAACACGCTTATGCTGGCAAAGCACTTTCTACAAAGTTAGTGCGCAGAAGGAGCGAGTTCCCACGGAAACCTCTGTGCCATATAAATAAAACACGCTTATGCTGGCAAAGCACTTTCTACAAATTTAGCGCGCAGAAGGGGCGGGTTCGCGCGGTCACCTCTGTGCCACAGATATATAAAGAAAACACGCTTATGCTGGCAAAGCACTTTCTACAAAGTTAGTGCGCAGAAGGGGCGAGTTCCCACGGAAACCTCTGTGCCATATAAATAAAACACGCCTTTGCTGGCAAAGCACTTTCTACAAAGTTAGCGCGCAGAAGGGGCGGGTTCCCGCGGTCACCTCTGTGCCACAGATATATAAACAACACACGCTTATGCTGGCAAAGCACTTTCTACAAAGTTAGCGCACAGAAGGGGCGGGTTCCCGCGGTCACCTCTGTGCCACAGATATATAAACAACACACGCTTATGCTGGCAAAGCACTTTCTACAATGTTAGTGCGCAGAAGGGGCGAGTTCCCACGGAAACCTCTGTGCCATATAAATAAAACACGCTTATACTGGCAAAGCACTTTCTACAAAGTTAGCGCGCAGAAGGGGCGGGTTCCCGCAGTCACCTCTGTGCCACAGATATATTTATAAATAAAACACGCTTATGCTGGCAAAGCACTTTCTACAAATTTAGCGTGCAGAAGGGGCGGGTTCCCGCGGTCACCTCTGTTCCACAGATATATAAACAAAACACGCTTATGCTGGCAAAGCACTTTCTACAAAGTTAGTGCGCAGAAGGGGCGAGTTCCCACGGAAACCTCTGTGCCATATAAATAAAACACGCTTATGCTGGCAAAGCACTTTCTACAAAGTTAGCGCGCAGAAGGGGCGGGTTCCCGCGGTCACCTCTGTGCCACAGATATATAAACAACACACGCTTATGCTGGCAAAGCACTTTCTACAATGTTAGTGCGCAGATGGGGCGAGTTCCAACGGAAACCTCTGTGCCATATAAATAAAACACGCTTATGCTGGCAAAGCACTTTCTACAAAGTTAGCGCGCAGAAGGGGCGGGTTCCCGCAGTCACCTCTGTGCCACAGATATATTTATAAATAAAACACGCTTATGCTGGCAAAGCACTTTCTACAAAGTTAGCGCGCAGAAGGGGCGGGTTTCCGCGGTAACCTCTGTGCCAAAGATATATAAACAAAACACGCTTATGCTGGCAAAGCACTTTTTACAAAGTTAGCGCGCAGAAGGGGCGAGTTCCCACGGAAACCTCTGTGCCATATAAATAAAACACGCTTATGCTGGCAAAGCACTTTCTACAAAGTTAGCGCGCAGAAGGGGCGATTTCCCGCGGTCACCTCTGTTCCACAGATATATAAACAAAACACGCTTATGCTGGCAAAGCACTTTCTACAAAGTTAGTGCGCAGAAGGGGCGGGTTCCCACGGAAACCTCTGTGCCATATAAATAAAACGCGCTTATGCTAGCAAAGCACTTTCTACAAAGTTAGTGCGCAGAAGGGGCGAGTTCCCACGGAAACCTCTGTGCCATATAAATAAAACACGCTTATGCTGGCAAAGCACTTTCTACAAAGTTAGCGCGCAGAAGGGGCGGGTTCCCGCGGTCACCTCTGTGCCACAGATATATTTATAAATAAAACACGCTTATGCTGGCAAAGCACTTTCTACAAAGTTAGCGCGCAGAAGGGGCGGGTTCCCGCGGTCACCTCTGTGCCACAGATATATAAACAAAACACGCTTATGCTGGCAAAGCACTTTCTACAAAGTTAGTGCGCAGAAGGGGCGAGTTCCCACGGAAACCTCTGTGCCATATAAATAAAACACGCTTATGCTGGCAAAGCACTTTCTACAAAGTTAGCGCGCAGAAGGGGCGGGTTCCCGCGGTCACCTCTGTGCCACAGATATATAAACAAAACACGCTTATGCCGGCAAAGCACTTTCTACAAAGTTAGCGCGCAGAAGGGGCGAGTTCCCACGGAAACCTCTGTGCCATATAAATAAAACACGCTTATGCTGGCAAAGCACTTTCTACAAAGTTAGCGCGCAGAAGGGGCGGGTTCCCGCGGTCACCTCTGTGCCACAGATATATAAACAACACACGCTTATGCTGGCAAAGCACTTTCTACAAAGTTAGCGCGCAGAAGGGGCGGGTTCCCGCGTTCACCTCTGTGCCACTGATATATAAAAAACACGCTTATGCTGGCAAAGCACTTCCTACAAAGTTAGCGCGCAGAAGGGGCGGGTTCCCACGGAAACCTCTGTGCCATATAAATAAAACACACTTATGCTGGCAAAGCACTTCCTACAAAGTTAGCGCGCAGAAGGGGCGGGTTCCCACGGAAACCTCTGTGCCATATAAATAAAACGCGCTTATGCTGGCAAAGCACTTTCTACAAAGTTAGCGCGCAGAAGGGGCGGGTTCCCACGGAAACCTCTGTGCCATATAAATAAAACACGCTTATGCTGGCAAAGCACTTTCTACAAAGTTAGCGCGCAGAAGGGGCGGGTTCCCGCGGTCACCTCTGTGCCACAGATATATACACAACACACGCTTATGCTAGCAAAGCACTTTCTACAAAGTTAGCGCGCCGAAGGGGCGGGTTCCCGCGGTCACCTCTGTGCCACAGATATATAAACAACACACGCTTATGCTGGCAAAGCACTTTCTACAATGTTAGTGCGCAGAAGGGGCGAGTTCCCACGGAAACCTCTGTGCCATATAAATAAAACACGCTTATGCTGGCAAAGCACTTTCTACAAAGTTAGCGCGCAGAAGGGGCGGGTTCCCGCAGTCACCTCTGTGCCACAGATATATTTATAAATAAAACACGCATATGCTGGCAAAGCACTTTCTACAAAGTTAGCGCGCAGAAGGGGCGGGTTTCCGCGGTCACCTCTGTGCCACAGATATATAAACAAAACACGCTTATGCTGGCAAAGCACTTTCTACAAAGTTAGCGCGCAGAAGGGGCGAGTTCCCACGGAAACCTCGGTGCCATATAAATAAAACACGCTTATGCTGGCAAAGCACTTTCTACAAAGTTAGCGCGCAGAAGGGGCGGGTTCCCGCGGTCACCTCTGTGCCACTGATATATAAACAACACACGCTTATGCTGGCAAAGCACTTTCTACAATGTTAGTGCGCAGATGGGGCGAGTTCCCACGGAAACCTCTGTGCCATATAAATAAAACACGCTTATGCTGGCAAAGCACTTTCTACAAAGTTAGCGCGCAGAAGGGGCGGGTTCCCGCAGTCACCTCTGTGCCACAGATATATTTATAAATAAAACACGCTTATGCTGGCAAAGCACTTTCTACAAAGTTAGCGCGCAGAAGGGGCGGGTTTCCGCGGTCACCTCTGTGCCAAAGATATATAAACAAAACACGCTTATGCTGGCAAAGCACTTTTTACAAAGTTAGCGCGCAGAAGGGGCGAGTTCCCACGGAAACCTCTGTGCCATATAAATAAAACACGCTTATGCTGGCAAAGCACTTTCTACAAAGTTAGCGTGCAGAAGGGGCGGGTTCCCGCGGTCACCTCTGTTCCACAGATATATAAACAAAACACGCTTATGCTGGCAAAGCACTTTCTACAAAGTTAGTGCGCAGAAGGGGCGGGTTCCCACGGAAACCTCTGTGCCATATAAATAAAACGCGCTTATGCTAGCAAAGCACTTTCTACAAAGTTAGTGCGCAGAAGGGGCGAGTTCCCACGGAAACCTCTGTGCCATATAAATAAAACACGCTTATGCTGGCAAAGCACTTTCTACAAAGTTAGCGCGCAGAAGGGGCGGGTTCCCGCGGTCACCTCTGTGCCACAGATATATTTATAAATAAAACACGCTTATGCTGGCAAAGCACTTTCTACAAAGTTAGCGCGCAGAAGGGGCGGGTTCCCGCGGTCACCTCTGTGCCACAGATATATAAACAAAACACGCTTATGCTGGCAAAGCACTTTCTACAAAGTTAGTGCGCAGAAGGGGCGAGTTCCCACGGAAACCTCTGTGCCATATAAATAAAACACGCTTATGCTGGCAAAGCACTTTCTACAAAGTTAGCGCGCAGAAGGGGCGGGTTCCCGCGGTCACCTCTGTGCCACAGATATATAAACAAAACACGCTTATGCCGGCAAAGCACTTTCTACAAAGTTAGCGCGCAGAAGGGGCGAGTTCCCACGGAAACCTCTGTGCCATATAAATAAAACACGCTTATGCTGGCAAAGCACTTTCTACAAAGTTAGCGCGCAGAAGGGGCGGGTTCCCGCGGTCACCTCTGTGCCACAGATATATAAACAACACACGCTTATGCTGGCAAAGCACTTTCTACAAAGTTAGCGCGCAGAAGGGGCGGGTTCCCGCGTTCACCTCTGTGCCACTGATATATAAAAAAACACGCTTATGCTGGCAAAGCACTTCCTACAAAGTTAGCGCGCAGAAGGGGCGGGTTCCCACGGAAACCTCTGTGCCATATAAATAAAACACACTTATGCTGGCAAAGCACTTCCTACAAAGTTAGCGCGCAGAAGGGGCGGGTTCCCACGGAAACCTCTGTGCCATATAAATAAAACGCGCTTATGCTGGCAAAGCACTTTCTACAAAGTTAGCGCGCAGAAGGGGCGGGTTCCCACGGAAACCTCTGTGCCATATAAATAAAACACGCTTATGCTGGCAAAGCACTTTCTACAAAGTTAGCGCGCAGAAGGGGCGGGTTCCCGCGGTCACCTCTGTGCCACAGATATATAAACAACACACGCTTATGCTAGCAAAGCACTTTCTACAAAGTTAGCGCGCCGAAGGGGCGGGTTCCCGCGGTCACCTCTGTGCCACAGATATATAAACAACACACGCTTATGCTGTCAAAGCACTTTCTACAATGTTAGTGCGCAGAAGGGGCGAGTTCCCACGGAAACCTCTGTGCCATATAAATAAAACCCGCTTATGCTGGCAAAGCACTTTCTACAAAGTTAGTGCGCAGAAGGGCCGGGTTCCCGCAGTCACCTCTGTGCCACAGATATATTTATAAATAAAACACGCATATGCTGGCAAAGCACGTTCTACAAAGTTAGCGCGCAGAAGGGGCGGGTTTCCGCGGTCACCTCTGTGCCACAGATATATAAACAAAACACGCTTATGCTGGCAAAGCACTTTCTACAAAGTTAGCGCGCAGAAGGGGCGAGTTCCCACGGAAACCTCGGTGCCATATAAATAAAACACGCTTATGCTGGCAAAGCACTTTCTACAAAGTTAGCGCGCAGAAGGGGCGGGTTCCCGCGGTCACCTCTGTGCCACTGATATATATAAAAAAACACGCTTATGCTGGCAAAGCACTTTCTACAAAGTTAGTGCGCAGAAGAGGCGAGTTCCCACGGAAACCTCTGTGCCATATAAATAAAACACGCTTATGCTGGCAAAGCACTTTCTACAAAGTTAGCGCGCAGAAGGGGCGGGTTCCCGCGGTCACCTCTGTGCCACAGATATATAAACAACACACGCTTATGCTGGCAAAGCACTTTCTACAATGTTAGTGCGCAGATGGGGCGAGTTCCCACGGAAACCTCTGTGCCATATAAATAAAACACGCTTATGCTGGCAAAGCACTTTCTACAAAGTTAGCGCGCAGAAGGGGCGGGTTCCCGCAGTCACCTCTGTTCCACAGATATATAAACAAAACACGCTTATGCTGGCAAAGCACTTTCTACAAAGTTAGTGCGCAGAAGGGGCGGGTTCCCACGGAAACCTCTGTGCCATATAAATAAAACGCGCTTATGCTAGCAAAGCACTTTCTACAAAGTTAGTGCGCAGAAGGGGCGAGTTCCCACGGAAACCTCTGTGCCATATAAATAAAACACGCTTATGCTGGCAAAGCACTTTCTACAAAGTTAGCGCGCAGAAGGGGCGGGTTCCCGCGGTCACCTCTGTGCCACTGATATATATAAAAAAACACGCTTATGCTGGCAAAGCACTTTCTACAAAGTTAGTGCGCAGAAGAGGCGAGTTCCCACGGAAACCTCTGTGCCATATAAATAAAACACGCTTATGCTGGCAAAGCACTTTCTACAAAGTTAGCGCGCAGAAGGGGCGGGTTTCCGCGGTAACCTCTGTGCCAAAGATATATAAACAAAACACGCTTATGCTGGCAAAGCACTTTTTACAAAGTTAGCGCGCAGAAGGGGCGAGTTCCCACGGAAACCTCTGTGCCATATAAATAAAACACGCTTATGCTGGCAAAGCACTTTCTACAAAGTTAGCGCGCAGAAGGGGCGGGTTCCCGCGGTCACCTCTGTTCCACAGATATATAAACAAAACACGCTTATGCTGGCAAAGCACTTTCTACAAAGTTAGTGCGCAGAAGGGGCGGGTTCCCACGGAAACCTCTGTGCCATATAAATAAAACGCGCTTATGCTAGCAAAGCACTTTCTACAAAGTTAGTGCGCAGAAGGGGCGAGTTCCCACGGAAACCTCTGTGCCATATAAATAAAACACGCTTATGCTGGCAAAGCACTTTCTACAAAGTTAGCGCGCAGAAGGGGCGGGTTCCCGCGGTCACCTCTGTGCCACAGATATATTTATAAATAAAACACGCTTATGCTGGCAAAGCACTTTCTACAAAGTTAGCGCGCAGAAGGGGCGGGTTCCCGCGGTCACCTCTGTGCCACAGATATATAAACAAAACACGCTTATGCTGGCAAAGCACTTTCTACAAAGTTAGTGCGCAGAAGGGGCGAGTTCCCACGGAAACCTCTGTGCCATATAAATAAAACACGCTTATGCTGGCAAAGCACTTTCTACAAAGTTAGCGCGCAGAAGGGGCGGGTTCCCGCGGTCACCTCTGTGCCACAGATATATAAACAAAACACGCTTATGCCGGCAAAGCACTTTCTACAAAGTTAGCGCGCAGAAGGGGCGAGTTCCCACGGAAACCTCTGTGCCATATAAATAAAACACGCTTATGCTGGCAAAGCACTTTCTACAAAGTTAGCGCGCAGAAGGGGCGGGTTCCCGCGGTCACCTCTGTGCCACAGATATATAAACAACACACGCTTATGCTGGCAAAGCACTTTCTACAAAGTTAGCGCGCAGAAGGGGCGGGTTCCCGCGTTCACCTCTGTGCCACTGATATATAAAAAAACACGCTTATGCTGGCAAAGCACTTCCTACAAAGTTAGCGCGCAGAAGGGGCGGGTTCCCACGGAAACCTCTGTGCCATATAAATAAAACACACTTATGCTGGCAAAGCACTTCCTACAGAGTTAGCGCGCAGAAGGGGCGGGTTCCCACGGAAACCTCTGTGCCATATAAATAAAACGCGCTTATGCTGGCAAAGCACTTTCTACAAAGTTAGCGCGCAGAAGGGGCGGGTTCCCACGGAAACCTCTGTGCCATATAAATAAAACACGCTTATGCTGGCAAAGCACTTTCTACAAAGTTAGCGCGCAGAAGGGGCGGGTTCCCGCGGTCACCTCTGTGCCACAGATATATACACAACACACGCTTATGCTAGCAAAGCACTTTCTACAAAGTTAGCGCGCCGAAGGGGCGGGTTCCCGCGGTCACCTCTGTGCCACAGATATATAAACAACACACGCTTATGCTGGCAAAGCACTTTCTACAATGTTAGTGCGCAGAAGGGGCGAGTTCCCACGGAAACCTCTGTGCCATATAAATAAAACACGCTTATGCTGGCAAAGCACTTTCTACAAAGTTAGCGCGCAGAAGGGGCGGGTTCCCGCAGTCACCTCTGTGCCACAGATATATTTATAAATAAAACACGCATATGCTGGCAAAGCACTTTCTACAAAGTTAGCGCGCAGAAGGGGCGGGTTTCCGCGGTCACCTCTGTGCCACAGATATATAAACAAAACACGCTTATGCTGGCAAAGCACTTTCTACAAAGTTAGCGCGCAGAAGGGGCGAGTTCCCACGGAAACCTCGGTGCCATATAAATAAAACACGCTTATGCTGGCAAAGCACTTTCTACAAAGTTAGCGCGCAGAAGGGGCGGGTTCCCGCGGTCACCTCTGTGCCACTGATATATAAACAACACACGCTTATGCTGGCAAAGCACTTTCTACAATGTTAGTGCGCAGATGGGGCGAGTTCCCACGGAAACCTCTGTGCCATATAAATAAAACACGCTTATGCTGGCAAAGCACTTTCTACAAAGTTAGCGCGCAGAAGGGGCGGGTTCCCGCAGTCACCTCTGTGCCACAGATATATTTATAAATAAAACACGCTTATGCTGGCAAAGCACTTTCTACAAAGTTAGCGCGCAGAAGGGGCGGGTTTCCGCGGTCACCTCTGTGCCAAAGATATATAAACAAAACACGCTTATGCTGGCAAAGCACTTTTTACAAAGTTAGCGCGCAGAAGGGGCGAGTTCCCACGGAAACCTCTGTGCCATATAAATAAAACACGCTTATGCTGGCAAAGCACTTTCTACAAAGTTAGCGTGCAGAAGGGGCGGGTTCCCGCGGTCACCTCTGTTCCACAGATATATAAACAAAACACGCTTATGCTGGCAAAGCACTTTCTACAAAGTTAGTGCGCAGAAGGGGCGGGTTCCCACGGAAACCTCTGTGCCATATAAATAAAACGCGCTTATGCTAGCAAAGCACTTTCTACAAAGTTAGTGCGCAGAAGGGGCGAGTTCCCACGGAAACCTCTGTGCCATATAAATAAAACACGCTTATGCTGGCAAAGCACTTTCTACAAAGTTAGCGCGCAGAAGGGGCGGGTTCCCGCGGTCACCTCTGTGCCACAGATATATTTATAAATAAAACACGCTTATGCTGGCAAAGCACTTTCTACAAAGTTAGCGCGCAGAAGGGGCGGGTTCCCGCGGTCACCTCTGTGCCACAGATATATAAACAAAACACGCTTATGCTGGCAAAGCACTTTCTACAAAGTTAGTGCGCAGAAGGGGCGAGTTCCCACGGAAACCTCTGTGCCATATAAATAAAACACGCTTATGCTGGCAAAGCACTTTCTACAAAGTTAGCGCGCCGAAGGGGCGGGTTCCCGCGGTCACCTCTGTGCCACAGATATATAAACAAAACACGCTTATGCCGGCAAAGCACTTTCTACAAAGTTAGCGCGCAGAAGGGGCGAGTTCCCACGGAAACCTCTGTGCCATATAAATAAAACACGCTTATGCTGGCAAAGCACTTTCTACAAAGTTAGCGCGCAGAAGGGGCGGGTTCCCGCGGTCACCTCTGTGCCACAGATATATAAACAACACACGCTTATGCTGGCAAAGCACTTTCTACAAAGTTAGCGCGCAGAAGGGGCGGGTTCCCGCGTTCACCTCTGTGCCACTGATATATAAAAAAACACGCTTATGCTGGCAAAGCACTTCCTACAAAGTTAGCGCGCAGAAGGGGCGGGTTCCCACGGAAACCTCTGTGCCATATAAATAAAACACACTTATGCTGGCAAAGCACTTCCTACAAAGTTAGCGCGCAGAAGGGGCGGGTTCCCACGGAAACCTCTGTGCCATATAAATAAAACGCGCTTATGCTGGCAAAGCACTTTCTACAAAGTTAGCGCGCAGAAGGGGCGGGTTCCCACGGAAACCTCTGTGCCATATAAATAAAACACGCTTATGCTGGCAAAGCACTTTCTACAAAGTTAGCGCGCAGAAGGGGCGGGTTCCCGCGGTCACCTCTGTGCCACAGATATATAAACAACACACGCTTATGCTAGCAAAGCACTTTCTACAAAGTTAGCGCGCCGAAGGGGCGGGTTCCCGCGGTCACCTCTGTGCCACAGATATATAAACAACACACGCTTATGCTGTCAAAGCACTTTCTACAATGTTAGTGCGCAGAAGGGGCGAGTTCCCACGGAAACCTCTGTGCCATATAAATAAAACACGCTTATGCTGGCAAAGCACTTTCTACAAAGTTAGTGCGCAGAAGGGCCGGGTTCCCGCAGTCACCTCTGTGCCACAGATATATTTATAAATAAAACACGCATATGCTGGCAAAGCACGTTCTACAAAGTTAGCGCGCAGAAGGGGCGGGTTTCCGCGGTCACCTCTGTGCCACAGATATATAAACAAAACACGCTTATGCTGGCAAAGCACTTTCTACAAAGTTAGCGCGCAGAAGGGGCGAGTTCCCACGGAAACCTCGGTGCCATATAAATAAAACACGCTTATGCTGGCAAAGCACTTTCTACAAAGTTAGCGCGCAGAAGGGGCGGGTTCCCGCGGTCACCTCTGTGCCACTGATATATATAAAAAAACACGCTTATGCTGGCAAAGCACTTTCTACAAAGTTAGTGCGCAGAAGAGGCGAGTTCCCACGGAAACCTCTGTGCCATATAAATAAAACACGCTTATGCTGGCAAAGCACTTTCTACAAAGTTAGCGCGCAGAAGGGGCGGGTTCCCGCGGTCACCTCTGTGCCACAGATATATAAACAACACACGCTTATGCTGGCAAAGCACTTTCTACAATGTTAGTGCGCAGATGGGGCGAGTTCCCACGGAAACCTCTGTGCCATATAAATAAAACACGCTTATGCTGGCAAAGCACTTTCTACAAAGTTAGCGCGCAGAAGGGGCGGGTTCCCGCAGTCACCTCTGTGCCACAGATATATTTATAAATAAAACACGCTTATGCTGGCAAAGCACTTTCTACAAAGTTAGCGCGCAGAAGGGGCGGGTTTCCGCGGTCACCTCTGTGCCAAAGATATATAAACAAAACACGCTTATGCTGGCAAAGCACTTTTTACAAAGTTAGCGCGCAGAAGGGGCGAGTTCCCACGGAAACCTCTGTGCCATATAAATAAAACACGCTTATGCTGGCAAAGCACTTTCTACAAAGTTAGCGCGCAGAAGGGGCGGGTTCCCGCGGTCACCTCTGTTCCACAGATATATAAACAAAACACGCTTATGCTGGCAAAGCACTTTCTACAAAGTTAGTGCGCAGAAGGGGCGGGTTCCCACGGAAACCTCTGTGCCATATAAATAAAACGCGCTTATGCTAGCAAAGCACTTTCTACAAAGTTAGTGCGCAGAAGGGGCGAGTTCCCACGGAAACCTCTGTGCCATATAAATAAAACACGCTTATGCTGGCAAAGCACTTTCTACAAAGTTAGCGCGCAGAAGGGGCGGGTTCCCGCGGTCACCTCTGTGCCACAGATATATTTATAAATAAAACACGCTTATGCTGGCAAAGCACTTTCTACAAAGTTAGCGCGCAGAAGGGGCGGGTTCCCGCGGTCACCTCTGTGCCACAGATATATAAACAAAACACGCTTATGCTGGCAAAGCACTTTCTACAAAGTTAGTGCGCAGAAGGGGCGAGTTCCCACGGAAACCTCTGTGCCATATAAATAAAACACGCTTATGCTGGCAAAGCACTTTCTACAAAGTTAGCGCGCAGAAGGGGCGGGTTCCCGCGGTCACCTCTGTGCCACAGATATATAAACAAAACACGCTTATGCCGGCAAAGCACTTTCTACAAAGTTAGCGCGCAGAAGGGGCGAGTTCCCACGGAAACCTCTGTGCCATATAAATAAAACACGCTTATGCTGGCAAAGCACTTTCTACAAAGTTAGCGCGCAGAAGGGGCGGGTTCCCGCGGTCACCTCTGTGCCACAGATATATAAACAACACACGCTTATGCTGGCAAAGCACTTTCTACAAAGTTAGCGCGCAGAAGGGGCGGGTTCCCGCGTTCACCTCTGTGCCACTGATATATAAAAAAACACGCTTATGCTGGCAAAGCACTTCCTACAAAGTTAGCGCGCAGAAGGGGCGGGTTCCCACGGAAACCTCTGTGCCATATAAATAAAACACACTTATGCTGGCAAAGCACTTCCTACAAAGTTAGCGCGCAGAAGGGGCGGGTTCCCACGGAAACCTCTGTGCCATATAAATAAAACGCGCTTATGCTGGCAAAGCACTTTCTACAAAGTTAGCGCGCAGAAGGGGCGGGTTCCCACGGAAACCTCTGTGCCATATAAATAAAACGCGCTTATGCTGGCAAAGCACTTTCTACAAAGTTAGCGCGCAGAAGGGGCGGGTTCCCACGGAAACCTCTGTGCCATATAAATAAAACACGCTTATGCTGGCAAAGCACTTTCTACAAAGTTAGCGCGCAGAAGGGGCGGGTTCCCGCGATCACCTCTGTGCCACAGATATATAAACAACACACGCTTATGCTAGCAAAGCACTTTCTACAAAGTTAGCGCGCCGAAGGGGCGGGTTCCCGCGGTCACCTCTGTGCCACAGATATATAAACAACACACGCTTATGCTGGCAAAGCACTTTCTACAATGTTAGTGCGCAGAAGGGGCGAGTTCCCACGGAAACCTCTGTGCCATATAAATAAAACACGCTTATGCTGGCAAAGCACTTTCTACAAAGTTAGCGCGCAGAAGGGGCGGGTTCCCGCAGTCACCTCTGTGCCACAGATATATTTATAAATAAAACACGCATATGCTGGCAAAGCACTTTCTACAAAGTTAGCGCGCAGAAGGGGCGGGTTTCCGCGGTCACCTCTGTGCCACAGATATATAAACAAAACACGCTTATGCTGGCAAAGCACTTTCTACAAAGTTAGCGCGCAGAAGGGGCGGGTTCCCGCGGTCACCTCTGTGCCACAGATATATACACAACACACGCTTATGCTAGCAAAGCACTTTCTACAAAGTTAGCGCGCCGAAGGGGCGGGTTCCCGCGGTCACCTCTGTGCCACAGATATATAAACAACACACGCTTATGCTGGCAAAGCACTTTCTACAATGTTAGTGCGCAGAAGGGGCGAGTTCCCACGGAAACCTCTGTGCCATATAAATAAAACACGCTTATGCTGGCAAAGCACTTTCTACAAAGTTAGCGCGCAGAAGGGGCGGGTTCCCGCAGTCACCTCTGTGCCACAGATATATTTATAAATAAAACACGCATATGCTGGCAAAGCACTTTCTACAAAGTTAGCGCGCAGAAGGGGCGGGTTTCCGCGGTCACCTCTGTGCCACAGATATATAAACAAAACACGCTTATGCTGGCAAAGCACTTTCTACAAAGTTAGCGCGCAGAAGGGGCGAGTTCCCACGGAAACCTCGGTGCCATATAAATAAAACACGCTTATGCTGGCAAAGCACTTTCTACAAAGTTAGCGCGCAGAAGGGGCGGGTTCCCGCGGTCACCTCTGTGCCACTGATATATAAACAACACACGCTTATGCTGGCAAAGCACTTTCTACAATGTTAGTGCGCAGATGGGGCGAGTTCCCACGGAAACCTCTGTGCCATATAAATAAAACACGCTTATGCTGGCAAAGCACTTTCTACAAAGTTAGCGCGCAGAAGGGGCGGGTTCCCGCAGTCACCTCTGTGCCACAGATATATTTATAAATAAAACACGCTTATGCTGGCAAAGCACTTTCTTCAAAGTTAGCGCGCAGAAGGGGCGGGTTTCCGCGGTCACCTCTGTGCCAAAGATATATAAACAAAACACGCTTATGCTGGCAAAGCACTTTTTACAAAGTTAGCGCGCAGAAGGGGCGAGTTCCCACGGAAACCTCTGTGCCATATAAATAAAACACGCTTATGCTGGCAAAGCACTTTCTACAAAGTTAGCGCGCAGAAGGGGCGGGTTCCCGCGGTCACCTCTGTGCCACAGATATATTTATAAATAAAACACGCTTATGCTGGCAAAGCACTTTCTACAAAGTTAGCGCGCAGAAGGGGCGGGTTCCCGCGGTCACCTCTGTGCCACAGATATATAAACAAAACACGCTTATGCTGGCAAAGCACTTTCTACAAAGTTAGTGCGCAGAAGGGGCGAGTTCCCACGGAAACCTCTGTGCCATATAAATAAAACACGCTTATGCTGGCAAAGCACTTTCTACAAAGTTAGCGCGCAGAAGGGGCGGGTTCCCGCGGTCACCTCTGTGCCACAGATATATAAACAAAACACGCTTATGCCGGCAAAGCACTTTCTACAAAGTTAGCGCGCAGAAGGGGCGAGTTCCCACGGAAACCTCTGTGCCATATAAATAAAACACGCTTATGCTGGCAAAGCACTTTCTACAAAGTTAGCGCGCAGAAGGGGCGGGTTCCCGCGGTCACCTCTGTGCCACAGATATATAAACAACACACGCTTATGCTGGCAAAGCACTTTCTACAAAGTTAGCGCGCAGAAGGGGCGGGTTCCCGCGTTCACCTCTGTGCCACTGATATATAAAAAAACACGCTTATGCTGGCAAAGCACTTCCTACAAAGTTAGCGCGCAGAAGGGGCGGGTTCCCACGGAAACCTCTGTGCCATATAAATAAAACACACTTATGCTGGCAAAGCACTTCCTACAAAGTTAGCGCGCAGAAGGGGCGGGTTCCCACGGAAACCTCTGTGCCATATAAATAAAACGCGCTTATGCTGGCAAAGCACTTTCTACAAAGTTAGCGCGCAGAAGGGGCGGGTTCCCACGGAAACCTCTGTGCCATATAAATAAAACACGCTTATGCTGGCAAAGCACTTTCTACAAAGTTAGCGCGCAGAAGGGGCGGGTTCCCGCGGTCACCTCTGTGCCACAGATATATAAACAACACACGCTTATGCTAGCAAAGCACTTTCTACAAAGTTAGCGCGCCGAAGGGGCGGGTTCCCGCGGTCACCTCTGTGCCACAGATATATAAACAACACACGCTTATGCTGTCAAAGCACTTTCTACAATGTTAGTGCGCAGAAGGGGCGAGTTCCCACGGAAACCTCTGTGCCATATAAATAAAACACGCTTATGCTGGCAAAGCACTTTCTACAAAGTTAGCGCGCAGAAGGGGCGGGTTCCCGCAGTCACCTCTGTGCCACAGATATATTTATAAATAAAACACGCATATGCTGGCAAAGCACGTTCTACAAAGTTAGCGCGCAGAAGGGGCGGGTTTCCGCGGTCACCTCTGTGCCACAGATATATAAACAAAACACGCTTATGCTGGCAAAGCACTTTCTACAAAGTTAGCGCGCAGAAGGGGCGAGTTCCCACGGAAACCTCGGTGCCATATAAATAAAACACGCTTATGCTGGCAAAGCACTTTCTACAAAGTTAGCGCGCAGAAGGGGCGGGTTCCCGCGGTCACCTCTGTGCCACTGATATATATAAAAAAACACGCTTATGCTGGCAAAGCACTTTCTACAAAGTTAGTGCGCAGAAGAGGCGAGTTCCCACGGAAACCTCTGTGCCATATAAATAAAACACGCTTATGCTGGCAAAGCACTTTCTACAAAGTTAGCGCGCAGAAGGGGCGGGTTCCCGCGGTCACCTCTGTGCCACAGATATATAAACAACACACGCTTATGCTGGCAAAGCACTTTCTACAATGTTAGTGCGCAGATGGGGCGAGTTCCCACGGAAACCTCTGTGCCATATAAATAAAACACGCTTATGCTGGCAAAGCACTTTCTACAAAGTTAGCGCGCAGAAGGGGCGGGTTCCCGCAGTCACCTCTGTGCCACAGATATATTTATAAATAAAACACGCTTATGCTGGCAAAGCACTTTCTACAAAGTTAGCGCGCAGAAGGGGCGGGTTTCCGCGGTCACCTCTGTGCCAAAGATATATAAACAAAACACGCTTATGCTGGCAAAGCACTTTTTACAAAGTTAGCGCGCAGAAGGGGCGAGTTCCCACGGAAACCTCTGTGCCATATAAATAAAACACGCTTATGCTGGCAAAGCACTTTCTACAAAGTTAGCGCGCAGAAGGGGCGGGTTCCCGCGGTCACCTCTGTTCCACAGATATATAAACAAAACACGCTTATGCTGGCAAAGCACTTTCTACAAAGTTAGTGCGCAGAAGGGGCGGGTTCCCACGGAAACCTCTGTGCCATATAAATAAAACGCGCTTATGCTAGCAAAGCACTTTCTACAAAGTTAGTGCGCAGAAGGGGCGAGTTCCCACGGAAACCTCTGTGCCATATAAATAAAACACGCTTATGCTGGCAAAGCACTTTCTACAAAGTTAGCGCGCAGAAGGGGCGGGTTCCCGCGGTCACCTCTGTGCCACAGATATATTTATAAATAAAACACGCTTATGCTGGCAAAGCACTTTCTACAAAGTTAGCGCGCAGAAGGGGCGGGTTCCCGCGGTCACCTCTGTGCCACAGATATATAAACAAAACACGCTTATGCTGGCAAAGCACTTTCTACAAAGTTAGTGCGCAGAAGGGGCGAGTTCCCACGGAAACCTCTGTGCCATATAAATAAAACACGCTTATGCTGGCAAAGCACTTTCTACAAAGTTAGCGCGCAGAAGGGGCGGGTTCCCGCGGTCACCTCTGTGCCACAGATATATAAACAAAACACGCTTATGCCGGCAAAGCACTTTCTACAAAGTTAGCGCGCAGAAGGGGCGAGTTCCCACGGAAACCTCTGTGCCATATAAATAAAACACGCTTATGCTGGCAAAGCACTTTCTACAAAGTTAGCGCGCAGAAGGGGCGGGTTCCCGCGGTCACCTCTGTGCCACAGATATATAAACAACACACGCTTATGCTGGCAAAGCACTTTCTACAAAGTTAGCGCGCAGAAGGGGCGGGTTCCCGCGTTCACCTCTGTGCCACTGATATATAAAAAAACACGCTTATGCTGGCAAAGCACTTCCTACAAAGTTAGCGCGCAGAAGGGGCGGGTTCCCACGGAAACCTCTGTGCCATATAAATAAAACACACTTATGCTGGCAAAGCACTTCCTACAAAGTTAGCGCGCAGAAGGGGCGGGTTCCCACGGAAACCTCTGTGCCATATAAATAAAACGCGCTTATGCTGGCAAAGCACTTTCTACAAAGTTAGCGCGCAGAAGGGGCGGGTTCCCACGGAAACCTCTGTGCCATATAAATAAAACGCGCTTATGCTGGCAAAGCACTTTCTACAAAGTTAGCGCGCAGAAGGGGCGGGTTCCCACGGAAACCTCTGTGCCATATAAATAAAACACGCTTATGCTGGCAAAGCACTTTCTACAAAGTTAGCGCGCAGAAGGGGCGGGTTCCCGCGGTCACCTCTGTGCCACAGATATATAAACAACACACGCTTATGCTAGCAAAGCACTTTCTACAAAGTTAGCGCGCCGAAGGGGCGGGTTCCCGCGGTCACCTCTGTGCCACAGATATATAAACAACACACGCTTATGCTGGCAAAGCACTTTCTACAATGTTAGTGCGCAGAAGGGGCGAGTTCCCACGGAAACCTCTGTGCCATATAAATAAAACACGCTTATGCTGGCAAAGCACTTTCTACAAAGTTAGCGCGCAGAAGGGGCGGGTTCCCGCAGTCACCTCTGTGCCACAGATATATTTATAAATAAAACACGCATATGCTGGCAAAGCACTTTCTACAAAGTTAGCGCGCAGAAGGGGCGGGTTTCCGCGGTCACCTCTGTGCCACAGATATATAAACAAAACACGCTTATGCTGGCAAAGCACTTTCTACAAAGTTAGCGCGCAGAAGGGGCGAGTTCCCACGGAAACCTCGGTGCCATATAAATAAAACACGCTTATGCTGGCAAAGCACTTTCTACAAAGTTAGCGCGCAGAAGGGGCGGGTTCCCGCGGTCACCTCTGTGCCACTGATATATATAAAAAAACACGCTTATGCTGGCAAAGCACTTTCTACAAAGTTAGTGCGCAGAAGAGGCGAGTTCCCACGGAAACCTCTGTGCCATATAAATAAAACACGCTTATGCTGGCAAAGTACTTTCTACAAATTTAGCGTGCAGAAGGGGCGGGTTCCCGCGGTCACCTCTGTTCCACAGATATATAAACAAAGCACGCTTATGCTGGCAAAGCACTTTCTACAAAGTTAGTGCGCAGAAGGGGCGAGTTCCCACGGAAACCTCTGTGCCATATAAATAAAACACGCTTATGCTCACTGTAAAAACAAACCGTCATTTTGACGGCCACTTTTTTATCTATTTTGACGAGCCGCCGGCGTCAAACGGGAAAGACGGAGACTTCGCCGTGAACGAGCGGGCGAGGAGAAAGAGACGGAGAGCGCAACACAAAACGAGAAACTCTATTGGCTGGCGCGTAGGGGTACGTCATGTGAGACGTCGCTCAACGCGCGCTTCCGGCCCCCGCTGTCAAGGAAGGAGTCCGGTTGTCGTGGTTCCCTCTCGCTTTTCTTTGTGCGCGCTGCTTCTGCCCGGGTGTGCGTTCGGCATTTTGCGCCATTTTGCCTTTTTGTGTGCGACGCGTTGGAAGGCCGCGAAGACGCAATCAAGGAACGTATGGGCTGCAGCCGAAAATCAACTGCAGCGGGTAGAGGTAAGTGTTCTGCTTATATGCTTCGTTCGTGCAGTACGCGTTCTGTGCGGCACATAGCTACGAGGAGCACGCTAGTTCTCACGCGTAATGTATACACGCACCGATGGCCGTGGGCCCGAGATTGCCGTTCATAGACGTGCTTCTACGTAAAGCGTGAATCGCGGCCTCATGGTTCAGCCACGTGCAGCGATTTTCAGGGGCTGCGTGCGCCCACGTGTAAAAAAAAAACTTCCTGTGAGGAACACTGAAGCGTACGAAGAGCATTGGCGCACGTTAATTGAAGAAAGTCGAAGAAAGTCGTTTATAGTATCTCTATCATGCGGGCACATACAATCGCGATCGAGCCTGACTTTCGGTTACGATTACTGCTACGCGGGCCAAGGATCGAAATCGAGTTGGTCGAGCTCTAGCGCGCCATGCGCCTCTGTTTAAATGCAGAACACCTTATGAATGGGCTTAATGGGCAGTAAAAATAGTCGTAAAAACCATTTTTTACATTTTCAGTTGTAATTCAGGCCAAGACATGTGCTATGACTACCATGCTGGCCATCTGCAGCTCCCTTGAATTCATGGTGTCGGCACTACTGTAGTAGGTTCGTAAAAGTATTCGTCAATAAAAAGCAGACTACTTTTCGTGCACTGATCAGCTTTTTTCTGTTTTATTTCTTACGCTCTCTCTTTTTTGTTGTTCCTCGCTTCCTGGCACACCGAGCCCCATACGTTGGTGTCCGGTGGCGATGGGGCAGCTCAGTGTTTAGTTCGTGTACTGATAGTGTGCAGTTTCATTCTTGTATAGCATTAAGATATGGGCCTAATTATTTCAGCAATAGTTATTTCCAAATAAATTCTATTCATTTTTATAGCTTATTGCCTATAAGCCTCAAACAAGGGCCAAAAATGTCTTTCGACTGGCGTATCCATTAGCTGGGAATTATTGAATCAAGTAAATTTGTAGTCTTGTAATTTTATACCGCATTTTCATCCATTTCTGCTGAAATGATACTGTACCCGCGGTGTAGAAAGTGCCTTGATGACAGCAGGATCGTTGGAAGTATGGTTATGATTTATTATTGAGATGCATGTATCTGATCACTGATGTTTTCTCTGGAGTCTAATAACATGTGGCTTGTGAATTCCCAGCATGCAGCTGAAGGGGGGCTGGAAGGACTGCCAACAACTCCTCACCTTGCTGTGATTGGTATGTATTTGTCATTTATAGAACTTTGGCTCAAAACATGGCTTGTACAGTGTATTTTATTATTCTACGATGTAACCTGATTTTGTGTAACTTCACTCTACTTAGTAGGACATATTCAAAACTTAGGAATGAGGCTAGCCCTTGTTGAAAGGCTTAATTGCTGCTTCATCTTATGTATGTACAGTTTGTTTAATAATTAAACATGATAACAATGTGCAAGTTTGGCCAGTAGTTTTCCATTCTTATTAGAGTGTACAAAAAATTTGGAACTCAGTAGCAGTACTGTTGATAAGTGGGGAGGGTGGGGCAATCTCCGCACTATAAGGTGATATGCCAGAGTTCATCGAGACTAATGTGCGGCCTTTTGACTTGCCAAAAGCATGACGTTCTGCTAGAAAGCATGAACGAAGCTGAGCTTGGCTTTTCTCATCAATGTCATGGCAGGCTAGGTACAAAATGGAGGGCCTTTGAAAAGTTGCCTCGGTGCTTGCCCAAGTTTCGTTACCTCATCACTATTCCCCATTATTTAAAAAAAAACGAAGTATTCTGTCGACAAAGTTAATTCTTTTTTGTCGTGCAATATTTGTAAAGCTTTTTCCATAGACAAGTTCTATGTAGTATGTTTACATGAAGCAAGCGTCTTCAACAGATATAATTAGTGGCGTGTAAAGCACTGATAAGGTAGGGCATGTTGCATGTGTGTCTGTCTACTGCCAGGGTACCATAAGGCCTAGCAACAAGACCCAGTATGGCTCTTTACGAGTACATTTGAATTCGGCTTCTCTCAGTGTACACATCGAAGGCCATAGAGTTACTCGAATTATTAGATCACCCCTTTAGTGGGTAGCGTTTGCGTGTGACTAATTTTTTTTCCTTGCAGGATCAAGCATGGGGGACATAAAGAAGATCATCGTTGCAGTGGATTCTACAAGAAGTCTTGAGAAGGCCATGGGCCTCCTCCTTGGTGCCTTCTTTGTGTTCAACGTTGCGTACCCTCCCGACTGCCCCCTCACCATGGAGCTTTTGCAGAGGTAAATGAGTGAATGTGGATGATGCGTTTGATAAGCAATCGGAATCCAAGGCAATAGTGTGAGCAGCAGGCTTCTTTTTCCTGAGGAAAGGCACTCGCCCTCCTTAGCCAGTGCCTGCAAATGATCAGTTCTGCCCTGTTCCCCTGAAATTCTGATGTCGTCGCATACATTCCTCTCGTGCATTTCTTCGTTCTCTGGCACAGCACCGTGTTGCTTTTTTGGCACACCTGTATGGTGATTTGCCAGTCACAGGCGTCTTTAGAAAGTAGAATGGTAAGATTATTGACATAGTGCTGCTTTCCAGCAGTACATGCTAACAAGCCTTGCACATTGGCTAGCTCTGGCAATTGCGAGATGAAGGCCGGACTTTTAATTTTAAATTGCACCCAGTTCTGGTATTCTGACACTTGCAGAATTGCGGATTTGATCATTGTCATGTGATGAATGCACCAGGCTGGCAGTTTGCATTGCCTAAACTTGGTCACGTGTCCTGTGAGTGCATCTAGATAACACTTTTCAGTGTTTTGCTTATTTTTTTGGTTGGCTACTGCAAGAAAGGGGCTAGAACGAAGAACCAGATAGGACGGGCGACTGTCAATTATTGCTAAATGTAATGTGTGCAGCACTTTTATAAGTACCAACGTCAGGAAAAATAGGAGCGAGGATTAAGTGTAAATGCAGTTATTTTAAGTCGCTCTACTATGTATCGTGTCCACTGGCTAATGTCCTAGTGCAACATTACAGTGTGTCTGACTATGGGTTGCGTCCACACATGTGGCAAGTTGCCGGATGCCTCTCTGCACTTTTACAGGCCTCAGGTTCCCTTGTTACCATTGATGCAGTGCTCGCTGTAGCCTGTGTACAATCAGCCCCGAGAAAGTAGAGCTCTCTACCTCACCTTCTGGGCACTCAACAAACCTTTTGCAATGATGAATGTCAGATTTCATTTTGCATTGAAACGGGAGACGTGACACATAGGCAGGACAGCTTCACAGGTACTGTCACAACCATTACATGGCACTTTCCCCTTTCACCTGGTGATCTTTTAGGGGCTGGCAGGGTTATTAGCCCCTTTCAAAAAAAATTATGCTGTGATCCCATATTTGTCCAGAATTGCTCAGTACTTGAAATGGACAGGTGAAAGAGCCATCGTGAAGTCTGCTATGTTGGCACCTGAGAAGTTGGCCGCCCTTTGTGTCAACAGTTGCAGTGTAAAAGAAAAAAAATTAAGACATTCATCATCGTGACAGGTTTGTTGATTGCTCAGAAGATTTCAGGTGTGAAATTCCGCTTATTTGTGGCCAAGGGCACAGAAATTAGAATGAGCATTGTGCAAATGGTAAGATGATGAGGCATGATAATGAGGTTTTTAAATGTATGCATGGTTGCCACATGTGCAATTGCAGCCTATACCTGGACATCAGGGTGTTACATCAATACTGACCTATGTTTGCGGCTGATAGCTGAAAACACTGAAATGCAGCAAAATGCTCTTGCATAGTTATGGTTTCTAGACTCTGTGTATGGTTCCTGTACATGATGAGCACCTATTGTTACTAGAAATACTATACGGTGTGTATGTGCAATTGTGGGCTGTTTTTACGAGTTATAATAATGGTTACATTTAGGTACATCATCTATTGTTAGTGCATGTATATGTAGCTATTTAAGCGCACTACTAGTGTGCTCACATTTGTTGCTACCTGATTTTAATCTCGTCTTTCAATTTCGTAATACTGTGTGTTGCAGAAGGTAGTGCAGTTCACACATTCATGGCATTTCACGCGTGTAGGCAGAGTATGTGATTGGCACAGTTTATGGAGCATGGATTTATTCTATCCTCGTTTTGTTTCCAGGTACCTTGGGCAGAGCAACCCAACGAAAGGGCGTGGCAAAGGCAGGGCCTGCGGAATCGCACCAAAGTTGCTGAGCCTGCTGAATGCACTTCAATTTATGAATAAATGTGCAAGTAGAAATGTAAATTTGTTTTTGTTGCATGGTTTATGAGGTACTGCCCACTGCAAGTGACTTTCATGTGGTCAGGTTCACCACACTATATATTGACACAGAATTATGTTGAGACTTGTCGTGTTGGGCCATCATACTGACAACACAGTTGCATTTCATGTTGACAAGCCAAATTTTGGAATGGTTAAAAGCATAGTCATTTCGAAATTACAGCCTGCTATTACCTTGATGGCCAAATACTGTACTGACAGTTATAGATAATTTCAAATTTGTAAAAAGTCTTGAAGTCATAAAAACAGTTTTAAAATTCACAGCTTGCCATCGCAGACAATCAGTGGTATAATTACAGTTTGGCTATATTTTCAAATCGATAAAAATGACATCGAAGTCAGGAAAAAACATTGTCATTTAGAAATGACATCTTGCTGTAACTGCTACGGTCAAATGCTATCAAATTGACAGTTTGACTGTATTTCACATTGACAAGAAAAACATCAAAATGATGGAAAAACTGTCATTTAGAAATGATGTTCTGCTGTCACTTTGATGGTCAAATGTCATCAAATTGACGGTTCAGTTGTATTTCAGATTGACAAGAAAGACGTCAAAATGATGGAAAAACTGTCATTTAGAAATGATGTTCTGCCGTCATTTTGATGGTCAAATGTAATCAAATTGACGGTTCAGTTGTATTTCAGATTGACAAGAAAAACATCAAAATGATGAAAAAGCACCGTCATTTTAAAATGACGGGGTGCCATCATTTTAACGGTCAAATGCTTGGAAATAGAGCTGCCAAGGTATTTCCCGTCATTTTGACGGATTTTTTTTTACAGTGCTGGCAAAGCACTTTCTACAAAGTTAGCGCGCAGAAGGGGCGGGTTCCCGCGGTCACCTCTGTGCCACAGATATATAAACAACACACGCTTATGCTGGCAAAGCACTTTCTACAATGTTTGTGCGCAGATGGGGCGAGTTCCCACGGAAACCTCTGTGCCATATAAATAAAACACGCTTATGCTGGCAAAGCACTTTCTACAAAGTTAGCGCGCAGAAGGGGCGGGTTCCCGCAGTCACCTCTGTGCCACAGATATATTTATAAATAAAACACGCTTATGCTGGCAAAGCACTTTCTACAAAGTTAGCGCGCAGAAGGGGCGGGTTTCCGCGGTCACCTCTGTGCCACAGATATATAAACAAAACACGCTTATGCTGGCAAAGCACTTTTTACAAAGTTAGCGCGCAGAAGGGGCGAGTTCCCACGGAAACCTCTGTGCCATATAAATAAAACACGCTTATGCTGGCAAAGCACTTTCTACAAAGTTAGCGCGCAGAAGGGGCGGGTTCCCGCGGTCACCTCTGTTCCACAGATATATAAACAAAACACGCTTATGCTGGCAAAGCACTTTCTACAAAGTTAGTGCGCAGAAGGGGCGGGTTCCCACGGAAACCTCTGTGCCATATAAATAAAACGCGCTTATGCTAGCAAAGCACTTTCTACAAAGTTAGTGCGCAGAAGGGGCGAGTTCCCACGGAAACCTCTGTGCCATATAAATAAAACACGCTTATGCTGGCAAAGCACTTTCTACAAAGTTAGCGCGCAGAAGGGGCGGGTTCCCGCGGTCACCTCTGTGCCACAGATATATTTATAAATAAAACACGCTTATGCTGGCAAAGCACTTTCTACAAAGTTAGCGCGCAGAAGGGGCGGGTTCCCGCGGTCACCTCTGTTCCACAGATATATAAACAAAACACGCTTATGCTGGCAAAGCACTTTCTACAAAGTTAGTGCGCAGAAGGGGCGGGTTCCCACGGAAACCTCTGTGCCATATAAATAAAACGCGCTTATGCTAGCAAAGCACTTTCTACAAAGTTAGTGCGCAGAAGGGGCGAGTTCCCACGGAAACCTCTGTGCCATATAAATAAAACACGCTTATGCTGGCAAAGCACTTTCTACAAAGTTAGCGCGCAGAAGGGGCGGGTTCCCGCGGTCACCTCTGTGCCACAGATATATAAACAAAACACGCTTATGCCGGCAAAGCACTTTCTACAAAGTTAGCGCGCAGAAGGGGCGAGTTCCCACGGAAACCTCTGTGCCATATAAATAAAACACGCTTATGCTGGCAAAGCACTTTCTACAAAGTTAGCGCGCAGAAGGGGCGGGTTCCCGCGGTCACCTCTGTGCCACAGATATATAAACAACACACGCTTATGCTGGCAAAGCACTTTCTACAAAGTTAGCGCGCAGAAGGGGCGGGTTCCCGCGATCACCTCTGTGCCACTGATATATAAAAAAACACGCTTATGCTGGCAAAGCACTTCCTACAAAGTTAGCGCGCAGAAGGGGCGGGTTCCCACGGAAACCTCTGTGCCATATAAATAAAACACACTTATGCTGGCAAAGCACTTCCTACAAAGTTAGCGCGCAGAAGGGGCGGGTTCCCACGGAAACCTCTGTGCCATATAAATAAAACGCGCTTATGCTGGCAAAGCACTTTCTACAAAGTTAGCGCGCAGAAGTGGCGGGTTCCCACGGAAACCTCTGTGCCATATAAATAAAACACGCTTATGCTGGCAAAGCACTTTCTACAAAGTTAGCGCGCAGAAGGGGCGGGTTCCCGCGGTCACCTCTGTGCCACAGATATATAAACAAAACACGCTTATGCTGGCAAAGCACTTTCTACAAAGTTAGCGCGCAGAAGGGGCGGGTTCCCGCGGTCACCTCTGTGCCACAGATATATTTATAAATAAAACACGCTTATGCTGGCAAAGCACTTTCTACAAAGTTAGCGCGCAGAAGGGGCGGGTTCCCGCGGTCACCTCTGTGCCACAGATATATAAACAAAACACGCTGATGCTGGCAAAGCACTTTCTACAAAGGTAGTGCGCAGAAGGGGCGAGTTCCCACGGAAGCCTCTGTGCCATATAAATAGAACACGCTTATGCTGGCAAAGCACTTTCTACAAAGTTAGCGCACAGAAGAGGCGGGTTCCCGCGGTCACCTCTGTGCCACAGATATATAAACAAAACACGCTTATGCTGGCAAAGCACTTTCTACAAAGTTAGCGCGCAGAAGGGGCGAGTTCCCACGGAAACCTCTGTGCCATATAAATAAAACACGCTTATGCTGGCAAAGCACTTTCTACAAAGTTAGCGCGCAGAAGGGGCGGGTTCCCGCGGTCACCTCTGTGCCACAGATATATAAACAACACACGCTTATGCTGGCAAAGCACTTTGTACAAAGTTAGCGCGCAGAAGGGGCGGGTTCCCGCGGTCACCTCTGTGCCACTGATATATAAAAAAAAACGCCCTTATGCTGGCAAAGCACTTCCTACAAAGTTAGCGCGCAAAAGGGGCGGGTTCCCACGGAAACCTCTGTGCCATATAAATACAACACACTTATGCTGGCAAAGCACTTCCTACAAAGTTAGCGCGCAGAAGGGGCGGGTTCCCACGGAAACCTCTGTGCCATATAAATAAAACGCGCTTATGCTGGCAAAGCACTTTCTACAAAGCTAGCGCGCAGAAGGGGCGGGTTCCCACGGAAACCTCTGTGCCATATAAATAAAACACGCTTATGCTGGCAAAGCACTTTCTACAAAGTTAGCGCGCAGAAGGGGCGGGTTCCCGCGGTCACCTCTGTGCCACAGATATATAAACAAAACACGCTTATGCCGGCAAAGCACTTTCTACAAAGTTAGCGCGCAGAAGGGGCGAGTTCCCACGGAAACCTCTGTGCCATATAAATAAAACACGCTTATGCTGGCAAAGCACTTTCTACAAAGTTAGCGCGCAGAAGGGGCGGGTTCCCGCAGTCACCTCTGTGCCACAGATATATTTATAAATAAAACACGCTTATGCTGGCAAAGCACTTTCTACAAAGTTAGCGCGCAGAAGGGGCGGGTTTCCGCGGTCACCTCTGTGCCACAGATATATAAACAAAACACGCTTATGCTGGCAAAGCACTTTTTACAAAGTTAGCGCGCAGAAGGGGCGAGTTCCCACGGAAACCTCTGTGCCATATAAATAAAACACGCTTATGCTGGCAAAGCACTTTCTACAAAGTTAGCGCGCAGAAGGGGCGGGTTCCCGCGGTCACCTCTGTTCCACAGATATATAAACAAAACACGCTTATGCTGGCAAAGCACTTTCTACAAAGTTAGTGCGCAGAAGGGGCGGGTTCCCACGGAAACCTCTGTGCCATATAAATAAAACGCGCTTATGCTAGCAAAGCACTTTCTACAAAGTTAGTGCGCAGAAGGGGCGAGTTCCCACGGAAACCTCTGTGCCACATAAATAAAACACGCTTATGCTGGCAAAGCACTTTCTACAAAGTTAGCGCGCAGAAGGGGCGGGTTCCCGCGGTCACCTCTGTGCCACAGATATATTTATAAATAAAACACGCTTATGCTGGCAAAGCACTTTCTACAAAGTTAGCGCGCAGAAGGGGCGGGTTCCCGCGGTCACCTCTGTGCCACAGATATATAAACAAAACACGCTTATGCTGGCAAAGCACTTTCTACAAAGTTAGTGCGCAGAAGGGGCGTGTTCCCACGGAAACCTCTGTGCCATATAAATAAAACACGCTTATGCTGGCAAAGCACTTTCTACAAAGTTAGCGCGCAGAAGGGGCGGGTTCCCGCGGTCACCTCTGTGCCACAGATATATAAACAAAACACGCTTATGCCGGCAAAGCACTTTCTACAAAGTTAGCGCGCAGAAGGGGCGAGTTTCCACGGAAACCTCTGTGCCATATAAATAAAACACGCTTATGCTGGCAAAGCACTTTCTACAAAGTTAGCGCGCAGAAGGGGCGGGTTCCCGCGATCACCTCTGTGCCACTGATATATAAAAAAACACGCTTATGCTGGCAAAGCACTTCCTACAAAGTTAGCGCGCAGAAGGGGCGGGTTCCCACGGAAACCTCTGTGCCATATAAATAAAACACACTTATGCTGGCAAAGCACTTCCTACAAAGTTAGCGCGCAGAAGGGGCGGGTGCCCACGGAAACCTCTGTGCCATATAAATAAAACGCGCTTATGCTGGCAAAGCACTTTCTACAAAGTTAGCGCGCAGAAGGGGCGGGTTCCCGCGATCACCTCTGTGCCACTGATATATAAAAAAACACGCTTATGCTGGCAAAGCACTTCCTACAAAGTTAGCGCGCAGAAGGGGCGGGTTCCCACGGAAACCTCTGTGCCATATAAATAAAACACACTTATGCTGGCAAAGCACTTCCTACAAAGTTAGCGCGCAGAAGGGGCGGGTGCCCACGGAAACCTCTGTGCCATATAAATAAAACGCGCTTATGCTGGCAAAGCACTTTCTACAAAGTTAGCGCGCAGAAGGGGCGGGTTCCCACGGAAACCTCTGTGCCATATAAATAAAACACGCTTATGCTGGCAAAGCACTTTCTACAAAGTTAGCGCGCAGAAGGGGCGGGTTCCCGCGGTCACCTCTGTGCCACAGATATATAAACAAAACACGCTTATGCTGGCAAAGCACTTTCTACAAAGTTAGCGCGCAGAAGGGGCGGGTTCCCGCGGTCACCTCTGTGCCACAGATATATTTATAAATAAAACACGCTTATGCTGGCAAAGCACTTTCTACAAAGTTAGCGCGCAGAAGGGGCGGGTTCCCGCGGTCACCTCTGTGCCACAGATATATAAACAAAACACGCTGATGCTGGCAAAGCACTTTCTACAAAGGTAGTGCGCAGAAGGGGCGAGTTCCCACGGAAGCCTCTGTGCCATATAAATAGAACACGCTTATGCTGGCAAAGCACTTTCTACAAAGTTAGCGCACAGAAGGGGCGGGTTCCCGCGGTCACCTCTGTGCCACAGATATATAAACAAAACACGCTTATGCTGGCAAAGCACTTTCTACAAAGTTAGCGCGCAGAAGGGGCGAGTTCCCACGGAAACCTCTGTGCCATATAAATAAAACACGCTTATGCTGGCAAAGCACTTTCTACAAAGTTAGCGCGCAGAAGGGGCGAGTTCCCGCGGTCACTTCTGTGCCACAGATATATAAACAACACACGCTTATGCTGGCAAAGCACTTTGTACAAAGTTAGCGCGCCGAAGGGGCGGGTTCCCGCGGTCACCTCTCTGCCACTGATATATAAAAAAAAACGCCCTTATGCTGGCAAAGCACTTCCTACAAAGTTAGCGCGCAAAAGGGGCGGGTTCCCACGGAAACCTCTGTGCCATATAAATACAACACACTTATGCTGGCAAAGCACTTCCTACAAAGTTAGCGCGCAGAAGGGGCGGGTTCCCACGGAAACCTCTGTGCCATATAAATAAAACGCTCTTATGCTGGCAAAGCACTTTCTACAAAGCTAGCGCGCAGAAGGGGCGGGTTCCCACGGAAACCTCTGTGCCATATAAATAAAACACGCTTATGCTGGCAAAGCACTTTCTACAAAGTTAGCGCGCAGAAGGGGCGGGTTCCCGCGGTCACCTCTGTGCCACAGATATATAAACAAAACACGCTTATGCTGGCAAAGCACTTTCTACAAAGTTAGCGCGCAGAAGGGGCGGGTTCCCACGGAAACCTCTGTGCCATATAAATAAAACACACTTATGCTGGCAAAGCACTTCCTACAAAGTTAGCGCGCAGAAGGGGCGGGTTCCCACGGAAACCTCTGTGCCATATAAATAAAACACGCTTATGCTGGCAAAGCACTTTCTACAAAGTTAGCGCGCAGAAGGGGAGGGTTCCCGCGGTCACCTCTGTGCCACAGATATATAAACAAAACACGCTTATGCTGGCAAAGCACTTTCTGCAAAGTTAGCGCGCAGAAGGGGCGGGTTCCCGCGGTCACCTCTGTGCCACAGATATATAAACAACACACGCTTATGCTGGCAAAGCACTTTCTACAAAGTTAGCGCGCAGAAGGGGCGGGTTCTCGCGGTCACCTCTGTGCCACTGATATATATAAAAAAACACGCTTATGCTGGCAAAGCACTTTCTACAAAGTTAGTGCGCAGAAGGGGCGAGTTCCCACGGAAACCTCTGTGCCATATAAATAAAACACGCTTATGCTGGCAAAGCACTTTCTACAAATTTAGCGCGCAGAAGGGGCGGGTTCGCGCGGTCACCTCTGTGCCACAGATATATAAACAACACACGCTTATGCTGGCAAAGCACTTTCTACAAAGTTAGTGCGCAGAAGGGGCGAGTTCCCACGGAAACCTCTGTGCCATATAAATAAAACACGCCTTTGCTGGCAAAGCACTTTCTACAAAGTTAGCGCGCAGAAGGGGCGGGTTCCCGCGGTCACCTCTGTGCCACAGATATATAAACAACACACGCTTATGCTGGCAAAGCACTTTCTACAAAGTTAGCGCACAGAAGGGGCGGGTTCCCGCGGTCACCTCTGTGCCACAGATATATAAACAACACACGCTTATGCTGGCAAAGCACTTTCTACAATGTTAGTGCGCAGAAGGGGCGAGTTCCCACGGAAACCTCTGTGCCATATAAATAAAACACGCTTATGCTGGCCAAGCACTTTCTACAAAGTTAGCGCGCAGAAGGGGCGGGTTCCCGCAGTCACCTCTGTGCCACAGATATATAAACAAAACACGCTTATGCTGGCAAAGCACTTTCTACAAAGGTAATGCGCAGAAGGGGCGAGTTCCCACGGAAGCCTCTGTGCCATATAAATAAAACACGCTTATGCTGGCAAAGCACTTTCTATAAAGTTAGCGCGCAGAAGGGGCGGGTTCCCGCGGTCACCTCTGTGCCACAGATATATAAACAAAACACGCTTATGCTGGCAAAGCACTTTCTACAAAGTTAGCGCGCAGAAGGGGCGAGTTCCCACGGAAACCTCTGTGCCATATAAATAAAACACGCTTATGCTGGCAAAGCACTTTCTACAAAGTTAGCGCGCAGAAGGGGCGGGTTCCCGCGGTCACCTCTGTGCCACAGATATATAAACAACACACGCTTATGCTGGCAAAGCACTTTGTACAAAGTTAGCGCGCAGAAGGGGCGGGTTCCCGCGGTCACCTCTGTGCCACTGATATATAAAAAAAACGCGCTTATGCTGGCAAAGCACTTCCTACAAAGTTAGCGCGCAAAAGGGGCGGGTTCCCACGGAAACCTCTGTGCCATATAAATAAAACACACTTATGCTGGCAAAGCACTTTCTACAAAGTTAACGCGCAGAAGGGGCGGGTTCCCGCGGTCACCTCTGTGCCATATAAATAAAACACGCTTATGCTGGCAAAGCACTTTCTACAAAGTTAGCGCGCAGAAGGGGTGGGTTCCCACGGAAACCTCTGTGCCATATAAATAAAACACACTTATGCTGGCAAAGCACTTTCTGCAAAGTTAGCGCGCAGAAGGGGCGGGTTCCCACGGAAACCTCTGTGCCATATAAATAAAACACGCTTATGCTGGCAAAGCACTTTCTACAAAGTTAGCGCGCAGAAGGGGCGGGTTCCCGCGGTCACCTCTGTGCCACAGATATATAAACAAAACACGCTTATGCTGGCAAAGCACTTTCTACAAAGTTAGTGCGCAGAAGTGGCGAGTTCCCACGGAAACCTCTGTGCTATATAAATAAAACACGCTTATGCTGGCAAAGCACTTTCTACAAATTTAGCGCGCAGAAGGGGCGGGTTCGCGCGGTCACCTCTGTGCCACAGATATATAAACAAAACACGATTATGCTGGCAAAGCACTTTCTACAAAGTTAGCGCGCAGAAGGGGCGAGTTCCCACGGAAACCTCTGTGCCATATAAATAAAACACGCTTATGCTGGCAAAGCACTTTCTACAAAGTTAGCGCGCAGAAGGGGCGGGTTCCCGCGGTCACCTCTGTTCCACAGATATATAAACAAAACACGCTTATGCTGGCAAAGCACTTTCTACAAAGTTAGTGCGCAGAAGGGGCGAGTTCCCACGGAAACCTCTGTGCCATATAAATAAAACACGCTTATGCTGGCAAAGCACTTTCTACAAAGTTAGCGCGCAGAAGGAGTGGGTTCCCGCGGTCACCTCTGTGCCACAGATATATAAACAACACACGCTTATGCTGGCAAAGCACTTTCTACAAAGTTAGCGCGCAGAAGGGGCGGGTTCCCGCGGTCACCTCTGTGCCACAGATATATAAACAACACACGCTTATGCTGGCAAAGCACTTTCTACAAAGTTAGTGCGCAGAAGGGGCGAGTTCCCGCGGAAACCTCTGTGCCATATAAATAAAACACGCTTATGCTGGCAAAGCACTTTCTACAAAGTTAGTGCGCAGAAGGGGCGAGTTCCCACGGAAACCTCTGTGCCATATAAATAAAACACGCTTATGCTGGCAAAGCACTTTCTACAAATTTAGCGCGCAGAAGGGACGGGTTCGCGCGGTCACCTCTGTGCCACAGATATATAAAGAAAACACGCTTATGCTGGCAAAGCACTTTCTACAAAGTTAGTGCGCAGAAGGGGCGAGTTCCCACGGAAACCTCTGTGCCATATAAATAAAACACGCCTTTGCTGGCAAAGCACTTTCTACAAAGTTAGCGCGCAGAAGGGGCGGGTTCCCGCGGTCACCTCTGTGCCACAGATATATAAACAACACACGCTTATGCTGGGAAAGCACTTTCTACAAAGTTAGCGCACAGAAGGGGCGGGTTCCCGCGGTCACCTCTGTGCCACAGATATATAAACAACACACGCTTATGCTGGCAAAGCACTTTCTACAATGTTAGTGCGCAGAAGGGGCGAGTTCCCACGGAAACCTCTGTGCCATATAAATAAAACACGCTTATGCTGGCAAAGCACTTTCTACAAAGTTAGCGCGCAGAAGGGGCGGGTTCCCGCAGTCACCTCTGTGCCACAGATATATTTATAAATAAAACACGCTTATGCTGGCCAAGCACTTTCTACAAAGTTAGCGCGCAGAAGGGGCGGGTTCCCGCGGTCACCTCTGTGCCACAGATATATAAACAAAACACGCTTATGCTGGCAAAGCACTTTCTACAAAGTTAGCGCGCAGAAGGGGCGAGTTCCCACGGAAACCTCTGTGCCATATAAATAAAACACGCTTATGCTGGCAAAGCACTTTCTACAAAGTTAGCGCGCAGAAGGGGCGGGTTCCCGCGGTCACCTCTGTGCCACAGATATATAAACAACACACGCTTATGCTGGCAAAGCACTTTGTACAAAGTTAGCGCGCAGAAGGGGCGGGTTCCCGCGGTCACCTCTGTGCCACTGATATATAAAAAAAACGCGCTTATGCTGGCAAAGCACTTCCTACAAAGTTAGCGCGCAAAAGGGGCGGGTTCCCACGGAAACCTCTGTGCCATATAAATAAAACACACTTATGCTGGCAAAGCACTTTCTACAAAGTTAACGCGCAGAAGGGGCGGGTTCCCGCGGTCACCTCTGTGCCATATAAATAAAACACGCTTATGCTGGCAAAGCACTTTCTACAAAGTTAGCGCGCAGAAGGGGCGGGTTCCCACGGAAACCTCTGTGCCATATAAATAAAACACACTTATGCTGGCAAAGCACTTTCTACAAAGTTAGCGCGCAGAAGGGGCGGGTTCCCGCGGTCACCTCTGTGCCACAGATATATAAACAAAACACGCTTATGCTGGCAAAGCACTTTCTGCAAAGTTAGCGCGCAGAAGGGGCGGGTTCCCGCGGTCACCTCTGTGCCACAGATATATAAACAACACACGCTTATGCTGGCAAAGCACTTTCTACAAAGTTAGCGCGCAGAAGGGGCGGGTTCTCGCGGTCACCTCTGTGCCACTGATATATATAAAAAAACACGCTTATGCTGGCAAAGCACTTTCTACAAAGTTAGTGCGCAGAAGGGGCGAGTTCCCACGGAAACCTCTGTGCCATATAAATAAAACACGCTTATGCTGGCAAAGCACTTTCTACAAATTTAGCGCGCAGAAGGGGCGGGTTCGCGCGGTCACCTCTGTGCCACAGATATATAAACAACACACGCTTATGCTGGCAAAGCACTTTCTACAAAGTTAGTGCGCAGAAGGGGCGAGTTCCCACGGAAACCTCTGTGCCATATAAATAAAACACGCCTTTGCTGGCAAAGCACTTTCTACAAAGTTAGCGCGCAGAAGGGGCGGGTTCCCGCGGTCACCTCTGTGCCACAGATATATAAACAACACACGCTTATGCTGGCAAAGCACTTTCTACAAAGTTAGCGCACAGAAGGGGCGGGTTCCCGCGGTCACCTCTGTGCCACAGATATATAAACAACACACGCTTATGCTGGCAAAGCACTTTCTACAATGTTAGTGCGCAGAAGGGGCGAGTTCCCACGGAAACCTCTGTGCCATATAAATAAAACACGCTTATGCTGGCCAAGCACTTTCTACAAAGTTAGCGCGCAGAAGGGGCGGGTTCCCGCAGTCACCTCTGTGCCACAGATATATAAACAAAACACGCTTATGCTGGCAAAGCACTTTCTACAAAGGTAATGCGCAGAAGGGGCGAGTTCCCACGGAAGCCTCTGTGCCATATAAATAAAACACGCTTATGCTGGCAAAGCACTTTCTATAAAGTTAGCGCGCAGAAGGGGCGGGTTCCCGCGGTCACCTCTGTGCCACAGATATATAAACAAAACACGCTTATGCTGGCAAAGCACTTTCTACAAAGTTAGCGCGCAGAAGGGGCGAGTTCCCACGGAAACCTCTGTGCCATATAAATAAAACACGCTTATGCTGGCAAAGCACTTTCTACAAAGTTAGCGCGCAGAAGGGGCGGGTTCCCGCGGTCACCTCTGTGCCACAGATATATAAACAACACACGCTTATGCTGGCAAAGCACTTTGTACAAAGTTAGCGCGCAGAAGGGGCGGGTTCCCGCGGTCACCTCTGTGCCACTGATATATAAAAAAACGCGCTTATGCTGGCAAAGCACTTCCTACAAAGTTAGCGCGCAAAAGGGGCGGGTTCCCACGGAAACCTCTGTGCCATATAAATAAAACACACTTATGCTGGCAAAGCACTTTCTACAAAGTTAACGCGCAGAAGGGGCGGGTTCCCGCGGTCACCTCTGTGCCATATAAATAAAACACGCTTATGCTGGCAAAGCACTTTCTACAAAGTTAGCGCGCAGAAGGGGTGGGTTCCCACGGAAACCTCTGTGCCATATAAATAAAACACACTTATGCTGGCAAAGCACTTTCTGCAAAGTTAGCGCGCAGAAGGGGCGGGTTCCCACGGAAACCTCTGTGCCATATAAATAAAACACGCTTATGCTGGCAAAGCACTTTCTACAAAGTTAGCGCGCAGAAGGGGCGGGTTCCCGCGGTCACCTCTGTGCCACAGATATATAAACAAAACACGCTTATGCTGGCAAAGCACTTTCTACAAAGTTAGTGCGCAGAAGTGGCGAGTTCCCACGGAAACCTCTGTGCTATATAAATAAAACACGCTTATGCTGGCAAAGCACTTTCTACAAATTTAGCGCGCAGAAGAAGCGGGTTCGCGCGGTCACCTCTGTGCCACAGATATATAAACAAAACACGATTATGCTGGCAAAGCACTTTCTACAAAGTTAGCGCGCAGAAGGGGCGAGTTCCCACGGAAACCTCTGTGCCATATAAATAAAACACGCTTATGCTGGCAAAGCACTTTCTACAAAGTTAGCGCGCAGAAGGGGCGGGTTCCCGCGGTCACCTCTGTTCCACAGATATATAAACAAAACACGCTTATGCTGGCAAAGCACTTTCTACAAAGTTAGTGCGCAGAAGGGGCGAGTTCCCACGGAAACCTCTGTGCCATATAAATAAAACACGCTTATGCTGGCAAAGCACTTTCTACAAAGTTAGCGCGCAGAAGGAGTGGGTTCCCGCGGTCACCTCTGTGCCACAGATATATAAACAACACACGCTTATGCTGGCAAAGCACTTTCTACAAAGTTAGCGCGCAGAAGGGGCGGGTTCCCGCGGTCACCTCTGTGCCACAGATATATAAACAACACACGCTTATGCTGGCAAAGCACTTTCTACAAAGTTAGTGCGCAGAAGGGGCGAGTTCCCGCGGAAACCTCTGTGCCATATAAATAAAACACGCTTATGCTGGCAAAGCACTTTCTACAAAGTTAGTGCGCAGAAGGGGCGAGTTCCCACGGAAACCTCTGTGCCATATAAATAAAACACGCTTATGCTGGCAAAGCACTTTCTACAAATTTAGCGCGCAGAAGGGACGGGTTCGCGCGGTCACCTCTGTGCCACAGATATATAAAGAAAACACGCTTATGCTGGCAAAGCACTTTCTACAAAGTTAGTGCGCAGAAGGGGCGAGTTCCCACGGAAACCTCTGTGCCATATAAATAAAACACGCCTTTGCTGGCAAAGCACTTTCTACAAAGTTAGCGCGCAGAAGGGGCGGGTTCCCGCGGTCACCTCTGTGCCACAGATATATAAACAACACACGCTTATGCTGGCAAAGCACTTTCTACAAAGTTAGCGCACAGAAGGGGCGGGTTCCCGCGGTCACCTCTGTGCCACAGATATATAAACAACACACGCTTATGCTGGCAAAGCACTTTCTACAATGTTAGTGCGCAGAAGGGGCGAGTTCCCACGGAAACCTCTGTGCCATATAAATAAAACACGCTTATGCTGGCAAAGCACTTTCTACAAAGTTAGCGCGCAGAAGGGGCGGGTTCCCGCAGTCACCTCTGTGCCACAGATATATTTATAAATAAAACACGCTTATGCTGGCCAAGCACTTTCTACAAAGTTAGCGCGCAGAAGGGGCGGGTTCCCGCAGTCACCTCTGTGCCACAGATATATAAACAAAACACGCTTATGCTGGCAAAGCACTTTCTACAAAGGTAATGCGCAGAAGGGGCGAGTTCCCACGGAAGCCTCTGTGCCATATAAATAAAACACGCTTATGCTGGCAAAGCACTTTCTATAAAGTTAGCGCGCAGAAGGGCGGGTTCCCGCGGTCACCTCTGTGCCACAGATATATAAACAAAACACGCTTATGCTGGCAAAGCACTTTCTACAAAGTTAGCGCGCAGAAGGGGCGAGTTCCCACGGAAACCTCTGTGCCATATAAATAAAACACGCTTATGCTGGCAAAGCACTTTCTACAAAGTTAGCGCGCAGAAGGGGCGGGTTCCCGCGGTCACCTCTGTGCCACAGATATATAAACAACACACGCTTATGCTGGCAAAGCACTTTGTACAAAGTTAGCGCGCAGAAGGGGCGGGTTCCCGCGGTCACCTCTGTGCCACTGATATATAAAAAAACGCGCTTATGCTGGCAAAGCACTTCCTACAAAGTTAGCGCGCAAAAGGGGCGGGTTCCCACGGAAACCTCTGTGCCATATAAATAAAACACACTTATGCTGGCAAAGCACTTTCTACAAAGTTAACGCGCAGAAGGGGCGGGTTCCCGCGGTCACCTCTGTGCCATATAAATAAAACACGCTTATGCTGGCAAAGCACTTTCTACAAAGTTAGCGCGCAGAAGGGGTGGGTTCCCACGGAAACCTCTGTGCCATATAAATAAAACACACTTATGCTGGCAAAGCACTTTCTGCAAAGTTAGCGCGCAGAAGGGGCGGGTTCCCACGGAAACCTCTGTGCCATATAAATAAAACACGCTTATGCTGGCAAAGCACTTTCTACAAAGTTAGCGCGCAGAAGGGGCGGGTTCCCGCGGTCACCTCTGTGCCACAGATATATAAACAAAACACGCTTATGCTGGCAAAGCACTTTCTACAAAGTTAGTGCGCAGAAGTGGCGAGTTCCCACGGAAACCTCTGTGCTATATAAATAAAACACGCTTATGCTGGCAAAGCACTTTCTACAAATTTAGCGCGCAGAAGGGGCGGGTTCGCGCGGTCACCTCTGTGCCACAGATATATAAACAAAACACGATTATGCTGGCAAAGCACTTTCTACAAAGTTAGCGCGCAGAAGGGGCGAGTTCCCACGGAAACCTCTGTGCCATATAAATAAAACACGCTTATGCTGGCAAAGCACTTTCTACAAAGTTAGCGCGCAGAAGGGGCGGGTTCCCGCGGTCACCTCTGTTCCACAGATATATAAACAAAACACGCTTATGCTGGCAAAGCACTTTCTACAAAGTTAGTGCGCAGAAGGGGCGAGTTCCCACGGAAACCTCTGTGCCATATAAATAAAACACGCTTATGCTGGCAAAGCACTTTCTACAAAGTTAGCGCGCAGAAGGAGTGGGTTCCCGCGGTCACCTCTGTGCCACAGATATATAAACAACACACGCTTATGCTGGCAAAGCACTTTCTACAAAGTTAGCGCGCAGAAGGGGCGGGTTCCCGCGGTCACCTCTGTGCCACAGATATATAAACAACACACGCTTATGCTGGCAAAGCACTTTCTACAAAGTTAGTGCGCAGAAGGGGCGAGTTCCCGCGGAAACCTCTGTGCCATATAAATAAAACACGCTTATGCTGGCAAAGCACTTTCTACAAAGTTAGTGCGCAGAAGGGGCGAGTTCCCACGGAAACCTCTGTGCCATATAAATAAAACACGCTTATGCTGGCAAAGCACTTTCTACAAATTTAGCGCGCAGAAGGGACGGGTTCGCGCGGTCACCTCTGTGCCACAGATATATAAAGAAAACACGCTTATGCTGGCAAAGCACTTTCTACAAAGTTAGTGCGCAGAAGGGGCGAGTTCCCACGGAAACCTCTGTGCCATATAAATAAAACACGCCTTTGCTGGCAAAGCACTTTCTACAAAGTTAGCGCGCAGAAGGGGCGGGTTCCCGCGGTCACCTCTGTGCCACAGATATATAAACAACACACGCTTATGCTGGCAAAGCACTTTCTACAAAGTTAGCGCACAGAAGGGGCGGGTTCCCGCGGTCACCTCTGTGCCACAGATATATAAACAACACACGCTTATGCTGGCAAAGCACTTTCTACAATGTTAGTGCGCAGAAGGGGCGAGTTCCCACGGAAACCTCTGTGCCATATAAATAAAACACGCTTATGCTGGCAAAGCACTTTCTACAAAGTTAGCGCGCAGAAGGGGCGGGTTCCCGCAGTCACCTCTGTGCCACAGATATATTTATAAATAAAACACGCTTATGCTGGCCAAGCACTTTCTACAAAGTTAGCGCGCAGAAGGGGCGGGTTCCCGCGGTCACCTCTGTGCCACAGATATATAAACAAAACACGCTTATGCTGGCAAAGCACTTTCTACAAAGGTAATGCGCAGAAGGGGCGAGTTCCCACGGAAGCCTCTGTGCCATATAAATAAAACACGCTTATGCTGGCAAAGCACTTTCTATAAAGTTAGCGCGCAGAAGGGGCGGGTTCCCGCGGTCACCTCTGTGCCACAGATATATAAACAAAACACGCTTATGCTGGCAAAGCACTTTCTACAAAGTTAGCGCGCAGAAGGGGCGAGTTCCCACGGAAACCTCTGTGCCATATAAATAAAACACGCTTATGCTGGCAAAGCACTTTCTACAAAGTTAGCGCGCAGAAGGGGCGGGTTCCCGCGGTCACCTCTGTGCCACAGATATATAAACAACACACGCTTATGCTGGCAAAGCACTTTGTACAAAGTTAGCGCGCAGAAGGGGCGGGTTCCCGCGGTCACCTCTGTGCCACTGATATATAAAAAAACGCGCTTATGCTGGCAAAGCACTTCCTACAAAGTTAGCGCGCAAAAGGGGCGGGTTCCCACGGAAACCTCTGTGCCATATAAATAAAACACACTTATGCTGGCAAAGCACTTTCTACAAAGTTAACGCGCAGAAGGGGCGGGTTCCCGCGGTCACCTCTGTGCCATATAAATAAAACACGCTTATGCTGGCAAAGCACTTTCTACAAAGTTAGCGCGCAGAAGGGGCGGGTTCCCACGGAAACCTCTGTGCCATATAAATAAAACACACTTATGCTGGCAAAGCACTTTCTGTAAAGTTAGCGCGCAGAAGGGGCGGGTTCCCACGGAAACCTCTGTGCCATATAAATAAAACACGCTTATGCTGGCAAAGCACTTTCTACAAAGTTAGCGCGCAGAAGGAGCGGGTTCCCGCGGTCACCTCTGTGCCACAGATATATAAACAAAACACGCTTATGCTGGCAAAGCACTTTCTACAAAGTTAGTGCGCAGAAGTGGCGAGTTCCCACGGAAACCTCTGTGCTATATAAATAAAACACGCTTATGCTGGCAAAGCACTTTCTACAAATTTAGCGCGCAGAAGGGGCGGGTTCGCGCGGTCACCTCTGTGCCACAGATATATAAACAAAACACGATTATGCTGGCAAAGCACTTTCTACAAAGTTAGCGCGCAGAAGGGGCGAGTTCCCACGGAAACCTCTGTGCCATATAAATAAAACACGCTTATGCTGGCAAAGCACTTTCTACAAAGTTAGCGCGCAGAAGGGGCGGGTTCCCGCGGTCACCTCTGTTCCACAGATATATAATCAAAACACGCTTATGCTGGCAAAGCACTTTCTACAAAGTTAGTGCGCAGAAGGGGCGAGTTCCCACGGAAACCTCTGTGCCATATAAATAAAACACGCTTATGCTGGCAAAGCACTTTCTACAAAGTTAGCGCGCAGAAGGGGCGGGTTCCCGCGGTCACCTCTGTGCCACAGATATATAAACAACACACGCTTATGCTGGCAAAGCACTTTCTACAAAGTTAGCGCGCAGAAGGGGCGGGTTCCCGCGGTCACCTCTGTGCCACAGATATATAAACAACACACGCTTATGCTGGCAAAGCACTTTCTACAAAGTTAGTGCGCAGAAGGGTCGAGTTCCCGCGGAAACCTCTGTGCCATATAAATAAAACACGCTTATGCTGGCAAAGCACTTTCTACAAAGTTAGCGCGCAGAAGGGGCGGGTTCCCGCGGTCACCTCTGTGCCACAGATATATAAACAAAACACGCTTATGCTGGCAAAGCACTTTCTACAAAGTTAGTGCGCAGAAGGGGCGAGTTCCCACGGAAACCTCTGTGCCATATAAATAAAACACGCTTATGCTGGCAAAGCACTTTCTACAAAGTTAGCGCGCAGAAGGGGCGGGTTCCCGCGGTCACCTCTGTGCCACAGATATATAAACAAAACACGCTTATGCTGGCAAAGCACTTTCTACAAAGTTAGCGCGCAGAAGGGGCGGGTTCCCACGGAAACCTCTGTGCCATATAAATAAAACACACTTATGCTGGCAAAGCACTTCCTACAAAGTTAGCGCGCAGAAGGGGCGGGTTCCCACGGAAACCTCTGTGCTATATAAATAAAACGCGCTTATGCTGGCAAAGCACTTTCTACAAAGTTAGCGCGCAGAAGGGGCGGGTTCCCACGGAAACCTCTGTGCCATATAAATAAAACACGCTTATGCTGGCAAAGCACTTTCTACAAAGTTAGCGCGCAGAAGGGGCGGGTTCCCGCGGTCACCTCTGTGCCACAGATATATAAACAAAACACGCTTATGCTGGCAAAGCACTTTCTGCAAAGTTAGCGCGCAGAAGGGGCGGGTTCCCGCGGTCACCTCTGTGCCACAGATATATAAACAACACACGCTTATGCTGGCAAAGCACTTTCTACAAAGTTAGCGCGCAGAAGGGGCGGGCTCCCGCGGTCACCTCTGTTCCACTGATATATAAAAAAACACGCTTATGCTGGCAAAGCACTTCCTACAAAGTTAGCGCGCAGAAGGGGCGGGTTCCCACGGAAACCTCTGTGCCATATAAATAAAACACACTTATGCTGGCAAAGCACTTCCTACAAAGTTAGCGCGCAGAGGGGGCGGGTTCCCACGGAAACCTCTGTGCCATATAAATAAAACGCGCTTATGCTGGCAAAGCACTTTCTACAAAGTTAGCGCGCAGAAGGGGCGAGTTCCCACGGAAACCTCTGTGCCATATAAATAAAACACGCTTATGCTGGCAAAGCACTTTCTACAAAGCTAGCGCGCAGAAGGGGCGGGTTCCCGCGGTCACCTCTGTGCCACAGATGTATAAACAAAACACGCTTATGCTGGCAAAGCACTTTCTGCAAAGTTAGCGCGCCGAAGGGGCGGGTTCCCGCGGTCACCTCTGTGCCATATAAATAAAACACGCTTATGCTGGCAAAGCACTTTCTACAAAGTTAGCGCGCAGAAGGGGCGGGTTCCCGCGGTCACCTCTGTGCCATATAAATAAAACACGCTTATGCTGGCAAAGCACTTTCTACAAAGTTAGCGCGCAGAAGGGGCGGGTTCCCGCGGTCACCTCTGTGCCATATAAATAAAACACGCTTATGCTGGCAAAGCACTTTCTACAAAGTTAGCGCGCAGAAGGGGCGGGTTCCCGCGGTCACCTCTGTGCCATATAAATAAAACACGCTTATGCTGGCAAAGCACTTTCTACAAAGTTAGCGCGCAGAAGGGGCGGGTTCCCACGGAAACCTCTGTGCCATATAAATAAAACACACTTATGCTGGCAAAGCACTTTCTGCAAAGTTAGCGCGCAGAAGGGGCGGGTTCCCACGGAAACCTCTGTGCCATATAAATAAAACACGCTTATGCTGGCAAAGCACTTTCTACAAAGTTAGCGCGCAGAAGGGGCGGGTTCCCGCGGTCACCTCTGTGCCACAGATATATAAACAAAACACGCTTATGCTGGCAAAGCACTTTCTACAAAGTTATTGCGCAGAAGGGGCGAGTTCCCACGGAAACCTCTGTGCCATATAAATAAAACACGCTTATGCTGGCAAAGCACTTTCTACAAATTTAGCGCGCAGAAGGGGCGGGTTCGCGCGGTCACCTCTGTGCCACAGATATATAAACAAAACACGCTTATGCTGGCAAAGCACTTTCTACAAAGTTAGCGCGCAGAAGGGGCGAGTTCCCACGGAAACCTCTGTGCCATATAAATAAAACACGCTTATGCTGGCAAAGCACTTTCTACAAAGTTAGCGCGCAGAAGGGGCGGGTTCCCGCGGTCACCTCTGTTCCACAGATATATAAACAAAACACGCTTATGCTGGCAAAGCACTTTCTACAAAGTTAGTGCGCAGAAGGGGCGAGTTCCCACGGACACCTCTGTGCCATATAAATAAAACACGCTTATGCTGGCAAAGCACTTTCTACAAAGTTAGCGCGCAGAAGGGGCGGGTTCGCGCGGTCACCTCTGTGCCACAGATATATAAACAACACACGCTTATGCTGGCAAAGCACTTTCTACAAAGTTAGCGCGCAGAAGGAGCGGGTTCCTGCGGTCACCTCTGTGCCACAGATATATAAACAAAACACGCTTATGCTGGCAAAGCACTTTCTACAAAGTTAGCGCGCAGAAGGGGCGAGTTCCCACGGAAACCTCTGTGCCATATAAATAAAACACGCTTATGCTGGCAAAGCACTTTCTACAAAGTTAGCGCGCAGAAGGGGCGGGTTCCCGCGGTCACCTCTGTGCCACAGATATATAAACAACACACGCTTATGCTGGCAAAGCACTTTCTACAAAGTTAGCGCGCAGAAGGGGCGGCTTCCCGCGGTCACCTCTGTGCCACTGATATATAAAAAAAAACACGCTTATGCTTGCAAAGCACTTCCTACAAAGTTAGCGCGCAGAAGGGGCGGGTTCCCACGGAAACCTCTGTGCCATATAAATAAAACACACTTATGCTGGCAAAGCACTTCCTACAAAGTTAGCGCGCAGAAGGGGCGGGTTCCCACGGAAACCTCTGTGCCATATAAATAAAACACGCTTATGCTGGCAAAGCACTTTTTACAAAGTTAGCGCGCAGAAGGGGCGGGTTCCCACGGAAACCTCTGTGCCATATAAATAAAACACGCTTATGCTGGCAAAGCACTTTCTACAAAGTTAGCGCGCAGAAGGGGCGGGTTCCCGCCGTCACCTCTGTGCCACAGATATATAAACAAAACACGCTTATGCTGGCAAAGCACTTTCTACAAAGTTAGCGCGCAGAAGGGGCGGGTTCCCGCGGTCACCTCTGTGCCACAGATATATAAACAACACACGCTTATGCTGGCAAAGCACTTTGTACAAAGTTAGCGCGCAGAAGGGGTGGGTTCCCGCGGTCACCTCTGTGCCACTGATATATAAAAAAAAACGCCCTTATGCTGGCAAAGCACTTCCTACAAAGTTAGCGCGCAAAAGGGGCGGGTTCCCACGGAAACCTCTGTGCCATATAAATACAACACACTTATGCTGGCAAAGCACTTCCTACAAAGTTAGCGCGCAGAAGGGGCGGGTTCCCACGGAAACCTCTGTGCCATATAAATAAAACGCGCTTATGCTGGCAAAGCACTTTCTACAAAGCTAGCGCGCAGAAGGGGCGGGTTCCCACGGAAACCTCTGTGCCATATAAATAAAACACGCTTATGCTGGCAAAGCACTTTCTACAAAGTTAGCGCGCAGAAGGGGCGGGTTCCCGCGGTCACCTCTGTGCCACAGATATATAAACAAAACACGCTTATGCCGACAAAGCACTTTCTACAAAGTTAGCGCGCAGAAGGGGCGATTTCCCACGGAAACCTCTGTGCCATATAAATAAAACACGCTTATGCTGGCAAAGCACTTTCTACAAAGTTAGCGCGCAGAAGGGGCGGGTTCCCGCGGTCACCTCTGTGCCACAGATATATAAACAACACACGCTTATGCTGGCAAAGCACTTTCTACAAAGTTAGCGCGCAGAAGGGGCGGGTTCCCGCGATCACCTCTGTGCCACTGATATATAAAAAAACACGCTTATGCTGGCAAAGCACTTCCTACAAAGTTAGCGCGCAAAAGGAGCGGGTTCCCACGGAAACCTCTGTGCCATATAAATAAAACACACTTATGCTGGCAAAGCACTTCCTACAAAGTTAGCGCGCAGAAGGGGCGGGTTCCCACGGAAACCTCTGTGCCATATAAATAAAACACGCTTATGCTGGCAAAGCACTTTCTACAAAGTTAGCGCGCAGAAGGGGCGGGTTCCCGCGGTCACCTCTGTGCCACAGATATATAAACAAAACACGCTTATGCTGGCAAAGCACTTTCTGCAAAGTTAGCGCGCAGAAGGGGCGGGTTCCCGCGGTCACCTCTGTGCCACAGATATATAAACAACACACGCTTATGCTGGCAAAGCACTTTCTACAAAGTTAGCGCGCAGAAGGGGCGGGTTCCCGCGGTCACCTCTGTGCCACTGATATATATAAAAAAACACGCTTATGCTGGCAAAGCACTTTCTACAAAGTTAGTGCGCAGAAGGGGCGAGTTCCCACGGAAACCTCTGTGCCATATAAATAAAACACGCTTATGCTGGCAAAGCACTTTCTACAAATTTAGCGCGCAGAAGGGGCGGGTTCGCGCGGTCACCTCTGTGCCACAGATATATAAAGAAAACACGCTTATGCTGGCAAAGCACTTTCTACAAAGTTAGTGCGCAGAAGGGGCGAGTTCCCACGGAAACCTCTGTGCCATATAAATAAAACACGCCTTTGCTGGCAAAGCACTTTCTACAAAGTTAGCGCGCAGAAGGGGCGGGTTCCCGCGGTCACCTCTGTGCCACAGATATATAAACAACACACGCTTATGCTGGCAAAGCACTTTCTACAAAGTTAGCGCACAGAAGGGGCGGGTTCCCGCGGTCACCTCTGTGCCACAGATATATAAACAACACACGTTTATGCTGGCAAAGCACTTTCTACAATGTTAGTGCGCAGAAGGGGCGAGTTCCCACGGAAACCTCTGTGCCATATAAATAAAACACGCTTATGCTGGCAAAGCACTTTCTACAAAGTTAGCGCGCAGAAGGGGCGGGTTCCCGCAGTCACCTCTGTGCCACAGATATATTTATAAATAAAACACGCTTATGCTGGCCAAGCACTTTCTACAAAGTTAGCGCGCAGAAGGGGCGGGTTCCCGCGGTCACCTCTGTGCCACAGATATATTTATAAATAAAACACGCTTATGCTGGCAAAGCACTTTCTACAAAGTTAGCGCGCAGAAGGGGCGGGTTCCCGCGGTCACCTCTGTGCCACAGATATATAAACAAAACACGCTTATGCTGGCAAAGCACTTTCTACAAAGGTAATGCGCAGAAGGGGCGAGTTCCCACGGAAGCCTCTGTGCCATATAAATAAAACACGCTTATGCTGGCAAAGCACTTTCTATAAAGTTAGCGCGCAGAAGGGGCGGGTTCCCGCGGTCACCTCTGTGCCACAGATATATAAACAAAACACGCTTATGCTGGCAAAGCACTTTCTACAAAGTTAGCGCGCAGAAGGGGCGAGTTCCCACGGAAACCTCTGTGCCATATAAATAAAACACGCTTATGCTGGCAAAGCACTTTCTACAAAGTTAGCGCGCAGAAGGGGCGGGTTCCCGCGGTCACCTCTGTGCCACAGATATATAAACAACACACGCTTATGCTGGCAAAGCACTTTGTACAAAGTTAGCGCGCAGAAGGGGCGGGTTCCCGCGGTCACCTCTGTGCCACTGATATATAAAAAAAACGCGCTTATGCTGGCAAAGCACTTCCTACAAAGTTAGCGCGCAAAAGGGGCGGGTTCCCACGGAAACCTCTGTGCCATATAAATAAAACACACTTATGCTGGCAAAGCACTTTCTACAAAGTTAGCGCGCAGAAGGGGCGGGTTCCCGCGGTCACCTCTGTGCCTTATAAATAAAACACGCTTATGCTGGCAAAGCACTTTCTACAAAGTTAGCGCGCAGAAGGGGCGGGTTCCCACGGAAACCTCTGTGCCATATAAATAAAACACACTTATGCTGGCAAAGCACTTTCTGCAAAGTTAGCGCGCAGAAGGGGCGGGTTCCCACGGAAACCTCTGTGCCATATAAATAAAACACGCTTATGCTGGCAAAGCACTTTCTACAAAGTTAGCGCGCAGAAGGGGCGGGTTCCCGCGGTCACCTCTGTGCCACAGATATATAAACAAAACACGCTTATGCTGGCAAAGCACTTTCTACAAAGTTAGTGCGCAGAAGTGGCGAGTTCCCACGGAAACCTCTGTGCTATATAAATAAAACACGCTTATGCTGGCAAAGCACTTTCTACAAATTTAGCGCGCAGAAGGGGCGGGTTCGCGCGGTCACCTCTGTGCCACAGATATATAAACAAAACACGATTATGCTGGCAAAGCACTTTCTACAAAGTTAGCGCGCAGAAGGGGCGAGTTCCCACGGAAACCTCTGTGCCATATAAATAAAACACGCTTATGCTGGCAAAGCACTTTCTACAAAGTTAGCGCGCAGAAGGGGCGAGTTCCCGCGGTCACCTCTGTTCCACAGATATATAAACAAAACACGCTTATGCTGGCAAAGCACTTTCTACAAAGTTAGTGCGCAGAAGGGGCGAGTTCCCACGGAAACCTCTGTGCCATATAAATAAAACACGCTTATGCTGGCAAAGCACTTTCTACAAAGTTAGCGCGCAGAAGGGGCGGGTTCCCGCGGTCACCTCTGTGCCACAGATATATAAACAACACACGCTTATGCTGGCAAAGCACTTTCTACAAAGTTAGCGCGCAGAAGGGGCGGGTTCCCGCGGTCACCTCTGTGCCACAGATATATAAACAACACACGCTTATGCTGGCAAAGCACTTTCTACAAAGTTAGTGCGCAGAAGGGGCGAGTTCCCGCGGAAACCTCTGTGCCATATAAATAAAACACACTTATGCTGGCAAAGCACTTTCTGCAAAGTTAGCGCGCAGAAGGGGCGGGTTCCCACGGAAACCTCTGTGCCATATAAATAAAACACGCTTATGCTGGCAAAGCACTTTCTACAAAGTTAGCGCGCAGAAGGGGCGGGTTCCCGCGGTCACCTCTGTGCCACAGATATATAAACAAAACACGCTTATGCTGGCAAAGCACTTTCTACAAAGTTAGTGCGCAGAAGTGGCGAGTTCCCACGGAAACCTCTGTGCTATATAAATAAAACACGCTTATGCCGGCAAAGCACTTTCTACAAATTTAGCGCGCAGAAGGGGCGGGTTCGCGCGGTCACCTCTGTGCCACAGATATATAAACAAAACACGATTATGCTGGCAAAGCACTTTCTACAAAGTTAGCGCGCAGAAGGGGCGAGTTCCCACGGAAACCTCTGTGCCATATAAATAAAACACGCTTATGCTGGCAAAGCACTTTCTACAAAGTTAGCGCGCAGAAGGGGCGGGTTCCCGCGGTCACCTCTGTTCCACAGATATATAAACAAAACACGCTTATGCTGGCAAAGCACTTTCTACAAAGTTAGTGCGCAGAAGGGGCGAGTTCCCACGGAAACCTCTGTGCCATATAAATAAAACACGCTTATGCTGGCAAAGCACTTTCTACAAAGTTAGCGCGCAGAAGGGGCGGGTTCCCGCGGTCACCTCTGTGCCACAGATATATAAACAACACACGCTTATGCTGGCAAAGCACTTTCTACAAAGTTAGCGCGCAGAAGGGGCGGGTTCCCGCGGTCACCTCTGTGCCACAGATATATAAACAACACACGCTTATGCTGGCAAAGCACTTTCTACAAAGTTAGTGCGCAGAAGGGGCGAGTTCCCGCGGAAACCTCTGTGCCATATAAATAAAACACGCTTATGCTGGCAAAGCACTTTCTACAAAGTTAGCGCGCAGAAGGGGCGGGTTCCCGCGGTCACCTCTGTGCCACAGATATATAAACAAAACACGCTTATGCTGGCAAAGCACTTTCTACAAAGTTAGTGCGCAGAAGGGGCGAGTTCCCACGGAAACCTCTGTGCCATATAAATAAAACACGCTTATGCTGGCAAAGCACTTTCTACAAAGTTAGCGCGCAGAAGGGGCGGGTTCCCGCGGTCACCTCTGTGCCACAGATATATAAACAAAACACGCTTATGCTGGCAAAGCACTTTCTACAAAGTTAGCGCGCAGAAGGGGCGGGTTCCCACGGAAACCTCTGTGCCATATAAATAAAACACACTTATGCTGGCAAAGCACTTCCTACAAAGTTAGCGCGCAGAAGGGGCGGGTTCCCACGGAAACCTCTGTGCTATATAAATAAAACGCGCTTATGCTGGCAAAGCACTTTCTACAAAGTTAGCGCGCAGAAGGGGCGGGTTCCCACGGAAACCTCTGTGCCATATAAATAAAACACGCTTATGCTGGCAAAGCACTTTCTACAAAGTTAGCGCGCAGAAGGGGCGGGTTCCCGCGGTCACCTCTGTGCCACAGATATATAAACAAAACACGCTTATGCTGGCAAAGCACTTTCTGCAAAGTTAGCGCGCAGAAGGGGCGGGTTCCCGCGGTCACCTCTGTGCCACAGATGTATAAACAAAACACGCTTATGCTGGCAAAGCACTTTCTGCAAAGTTAGCGCGCCGAAGGGGCGGGTTCCCGCGGTCACCTCTGTGCCATATAAATAAAACACGCTTATGCTGGCAAAGCACTTTCTACAAAGTTAGCGCGCAGAAGGGGCGGGTTCCCGCGGTCACCTCTGTGCCATATAAATAAAACACGCTTATGCTGGCAAAGCACTTTCTACAAAGTTAGCGCGCAGAAGGGGCGGGTTCCCGCGGTCACCTCTGTGCCACAGATGTATAAACAAAACACGCTTATGCTGGCAAAGCACTTTCTGCAAAGTTAGCGCGCCGAAGGGGCGGGTTCCCGCGGTCACCTCTGTGCCATATAAATAAAACACGCTTATGCTGGCAAAGCACTTTCTACAAAGTTAGCGCGCAGAAGGGGCGGGTTCCCGCGGTCACCTCTGTGCCATATAAATAAAACACGCTTATGCTGGCAAAGCACTTTCTACAAAGTTAGCGCGCAGAAGGGGCGGGTTCCCACGGAAACCTCTGTGCCATATAAATAAAACACACTTATGCTGGCAAAGCACTTTCTGCAAAGTTAGCGCGCAGAAGGGGCGGGTTCCCACGGAAACCTCTGTGCCATATAAATAAAACACGCTTATGCTGGCAAAGCACTTTCTACAAAGTTAGCGCGCAGAAGGGGCGGGTTCCCGCGGTCACCTCTGTGCCACAGATATATAAACAAAACACGCTTATGCTGGCAAAGCACTTTCTACAAAGTTATTGCGCAGAAGGGGCGAGTTCCCACGGAAACCTCTGTGCCATATAAATAAAACACGCTTATGCTGGCAAAGCACTTTCTACAAATTTAGCGCGCAGAAGGGGCGGGTTCGCGCGGTCACCTCTGTGCCACAGATATATAAACAAAACACGCTTATGCTGGCAAAGCACTTTCTACAAAGTTAGCGCGCAGAAGGGGCGAGTTCCCACGGAAACCTCTGTGCCATATAAATAAAACACGCTTATGCTGGCAAAGCACTTTCTACAAAGTTAGCGCGCAGAAGGGGCGGGTTCCCGCGGTCACCTCTGTTCCACAGATATATAAACAAAACACGCTTATGCTGGCAAAGCACTTTCTACAAAGTTAGTGCGCAGAAGGGGCGAGTTCCCACGGACACCTCTGTGCCATATAAATAAAACACGCTTATGCTGGCAAAGCACTTTCTACAAAGTTAGCGCGCAGAAGGGGCGGGTTCGCGCGGTCACCTCTGTGCCACAGATATATAAACAACACACGCTTATGCTGGCAAAGCACTTTCTACAAAGTTAGCGCGCAGAAGGAGCGGGTTCCCGCGGTCACCTCTGTGCCACAGATATATAAACAAAACACGCTTATGCTGGCAAAGCACTTTCTACAAAGTTAGCGCGCAGAAGGGGCGAGTTCCCACGGAAACCTCTGTGCCATATAAATAAAACACGCTTATGCTGGCAAAGCACTTTCTACAAAGTTAGCGCGCAGAAGGGGCGGGTTCCCGCGGTCACCTCTGTGCCACAGATATATAAACAACACACGCTTATGCTGGCAAAGCACTTTCTACAAAGTTAGCGCGCAGAAGGGGCGGGTTCCCGCGGTCACCTCTGTGCCACTGATATATAAAAAAAAACACGCTTATGCTTGCAAAGCACTTCCTACAAAGTTAGCGCGCAGAAGGGGCGGGTTCCCACGGAAACCTCTGTGCCATATAAATAAAACACACTTATGCTGGCAAAGCACTTCCTACAAAGTTAGCGCGCAGAAGGGGCGGGTTCCCACGGAAACCTCTGTGCCATATAAATAAAACACGCTTATGCTGGCAAAGCACTTTCTACAAAGTTAGCGCGCAGAAGGGGCGGGTTCCCACGGAAACCTCTGTGCCATATAAATAAAACACGCTTATGCTGGCAAAGCACTTTCTACAAAGTTAGCGCGCAGAAGGGGCGGGTTCCCGCGGTCACCTCTGTGCCACAGATATATAAACAAAACACGCTTATGCTGGCAAAGCACTTTCTGCAAAGTTAGCGCGCAGAAGGGGCGGGTTCCCGCGGTCACCTCTGCGCCACATATATATAATCAACACACCCTTATGCTGGCAAAGCACTTTCTACAAAGTTAGCGCGCAGAAGGGGCGGGCTCCCGCGGTCACCTCTGTGCCACTGATATATAAAAAAAAACAAGCTTATGCTGGCAAAGCACTTCCTACAAAGTTAGCGTGCAGAAGGGGCGGGTTCCCACGGAAACCTCTGTGCCATATAAATAAAACACACTTATGCTGGCAAAGCACTTCCTACAAAGTTAGCGCGCAGAGGGGGCGGGTTCCCACGGAAACCTCTGTGCCATATAAATAAAACGCGCTTATGCTGGCAAAGCACTTTCTACAAAGTTAGCGCGCAGAAGGGGCGGGTTCCCACGGAAACCTCTGTGCCATATAAATAAAACACACTTATGCTGGCAAAGCACTTCCTACAAAGTTAGCGCGCAGAAGGGGCGGGTTCCCACGGAAACCTCTGTGCCATATAAATAAAACACACTTATGCTGGCAAAGCACTTTCTACAAAGTTAGCGCGCAGAAGGGGCGGGTTCCCACGGAAACCTCTGTGCCATATAAATAAAACACACTTATGCTGGCAAAGCACTTCCTACAAAGTTAGCGCGCAGAAGGGGCGGGTTCCCACGGAAACCTCTGTGCCATATAAATAAAACACACTTATGCTGGCAAAGCACTTCCTACAAAGTTAGCGCGCAGAAGGGGCGGGTTCCCACGGAAACCTCTGTGCCATATAAATAAAACACACTTATGCTGGCAAAGCACTTCCTACAAAGTTAGCGCGCAGAAGGGGCGGGTTCCCACGGAAACCTCTGTGCCATATAAATAAAACACACTTATGCTGGCAAAGCACTTCCTACAAAGTTAGCGCGCAGAAGGGGCGGGTTCCCACGGAAACCTCTGTGCCATATAAATAAAACGCGCTTATGCTGGCAAAGCACTTTCTACAAAGTTAGCGCGCAGAAGGGGCGGGTTCCCACGGAAACCTCTGTGCCATATAAATAAAACACGCTTATGCTGGCAAAGCACTTTCTACAAAGTTAGCGCGCAGAAGGGGCGGGTTCCCGCGGTCAACTCTGTGCCACAGATATATAAACAAAACACGCTTATGCTGGCAAAGCACTTTCTGCAAAGTTAGCGCGCAGAAGGGGCGGGTTCCCGCGGTCACCTCTGTGCCACATATATATAATCAACACACCCTTATGCTGGCAAAGCACTTTCTACAAAGTTAGCGCGCAGAAGGGGCGGGCTCCCGCGGTCACCTCTGTTCCACGTATATATAAAAAAACAAGCTTATGCTGGCAAAGCACTTCCTACAAAGTTAGCGCGCAGAAGGGGCGGGTTCCCACGGAAACCTCTGTGCCATATAAATAAAACACACTTATGCTGGCAAAGCACTTCCTACAAAGTTAGCGCGCAGAGGGGGCGGGTTCCCACGGAAACCTCTGTGCCATATAAATAAAACGCGCTTATGCTGGCAAAGCACTTTCTACAAAGTTAGCGCGCAGAAGGGGCGGGTTCCCACGGAAACCTCTGTGCCATATAAATAAAACACGCTTATGCTGGCAAAGCACTTTCTACAAAGTTAGCGCGCAGAAGGGGCGGGTTCCCGCGGTCACCTCTGTGCCACAGATATATAAACAAAACACGCTTATGCTGGCAAAGCACTTTCTGCAAAGTTAGCGCGCTGAAGGGGCGGGTTCCCGCGGTCACCTCTGTGCCACAGATATATAAACAACACACGCTTATGCTGGCAAAGCACTTTCTGCAAAGTTAGCGCGCAGAAGGGGCGGGTTCCCACGGAAACCTCTATGCCACATAAATAAAACACGCTTATGCTTGCAAAGCACTTTATTTTTCCCAGCTAATCGCACTTCTTGGTCGTCTTCTGTTTCCCAAGGGAAAAGAAACAGACACCCAAGGGAAAAGAAAAGGCAACATTAAGGATAGTTACCGGGCCAGTTGGTACATGATCTCGCGGAAAAACAGCGCGCTTACACGGGACAAAGAAAGAGGACACGCACAAAGACAGCGCTGGCTTGCAACTGCAGGTTTGTTGCATTGCTCGCAATAAATACCGGGAAGGAAAACAAAAACAAAACCCAAATGAAGGCGAGGAAGATTTCCTTCTGTCGCATCATGTCGACATGGTTATTCAAGATATTCAATCTCTTTTCTTTTCAATGCCATCGATGGTGTGCTAGCGCATGACCGCCTTTCCTATCTATGATGAATGCTTCATACAGCTCGCGCTTGTGCTGGTGATTATACCGCCTCAAAATCTGGCTTCGTCCAAGGATGGGTGTGCAATGACAGGCAGAGATGTGTTTTGCCAGCGTGCTGCCTGCCGTATCCCATGCGGATGTTAGTGGCGTGCTCTCGTAAACGGTCGTTTATGCAGCGTCCACTTTGGCCCACATAAGATGCACCGCATGACAGCGGGATGTCGTATATTATCTCCGTGTCACAGGTGGTGAACATTTTTTCATGCTGAACGATCGAAGGCGGCGCACAGCTGAGCCATGGAGACGAAGTGGACGGTCGGCCGCATATGCAGCCTGAGCTGCCGGAATTTCGGCATGCGAAAATGATGCGGGTAGCGAAAGGCTCTCTGCGAACCGGTAGCATGGGTGAAGAGACGCGCCAAAAGAGTAAACGTGCGCGAAGTTGGTACGAAGCTTCCGCCGAGAAAAGTTGTTGTTGTCAAAACTGTAAAGAGCGCCAGATGCAGTTCGTTAAGGCCCCGCATGACAGGGGACTCAAGAATGCAGCAATCACCAGGCGAGACAAATCCTTTAAGCTGACTAGTACGGACGATCGCGTAGGACCGACTGACCGTCCTCCGCCGTTGAGGGGCGAACGTACAGAGCAGCATTGAAGGGTCGAAGCTGCGGTCAATAATTGGTGATTAGAATTCGCTGGATTGAAGAATTGACGATCGACCGGGAAACGGGAAAATACAAGGACGCAGCTGATGCGCCACCCAAGGCTCGTAGCACCAGCTCCGTTGGTAAGGGGAGCGGGGTAAAACGGGTGACGATGGTCGTTCGTCCGTTTTGTTTTAATGTTGTCGTAGTGCCCAGAGGAGGATCGCGAGACGTCAGCCGCGCACGGGTGTAGTGGGATGCTTTCCGTGGAGGCACGCATCACAGTGGCGGTGGAGGTGTCGGGCGCATCCGTTGTCTCGCTCCGGACGAGTGAAACGAGCTCTGCGCCTGGGAGAGGCGGCGCCTCAGTAACGGCCGACGGATTCCGGGAACCGGTCGAGATGCCTTCACAAGGAGCCGACCGAAGGGTAACAACGGGGAAGCAAAGACGAGAGAGAGCAAGCTGGAAAGGAGTGCCGGGAAGAGAGGAGACAGGAAGGAGAAGAACGCGACAGACGGGTGGTGGATGCCGAGGCGAGAGGCCGCATCCCGACGGCAGAGTGGTGTCACCGCAGTTGGGAATAGGTGTAAATAAATTAGTCACCGTGTAATCGGAATGTTCGGTGTGGTCTGGCTGAATCGGGCGGAGAGGAAAACGAATTAGAGGAGGGAGGAAAGAAACCTGCCTGACTCTGAGGCATACAGAAAAACTGCAGCCTCATGTCCCAGAGGATCCGGCGCGCAACGCCCTTGAATAAACCGCGTTTGAGTTTGACGCTGCAAGCCGCGGACAACACGATGCCCGCTGCGGAGGGAGGGTCGGCCGGCGCTCACACTAGGGTGGAGGTGCGAAGACCGCGGCGCTTTATCTCGGCCGCGCGTGACCTCTCTGCGCACCGATGCCGCTAGGGGGAATGTGGCGCTGCTAATAGCGGCGCGGTAAGCTCAGCCGCGTCGGCCTTGCACACGCCGTAGCAGTTAAGCCTGGACTCCATGTACGCGAAAACTCACGCGAACGCGAAGGCGACGGCGGCAAGCGGCGAGCGACGCCGTCGCGCGAAGCAAAATGCATGTGTCGCTTGCCGTGTCGCTCGGATCTGCACCCACAGAAAATTTCGCTCGTCGCCCGGAAGTCCCCCACGCGACTGGCCAATCAGAGCCCCCCAAAGCCGTTTCCGGTTTGTCCACGGTTTCTCACGGGCACATCTCACGAAACCCTACCAGCCCGTCGTCTTGGTCATCGCCACCGCCGAGAAAATATTTGGTTTTGTAGCTGAGAGGCAGACCCGCACGATTTAAATAATTAAAACAATCTACTTGTTGGGTGCGGAGGGCTAGCAGCATTTGGAGCGGGCAACGCGAGCGGGCGTACTGCAGGGAGAGATGCGTGTCGAGCCACGGGTACCGGCGCTCGATCCACCGTGCCGCTGCGCTCCAACTGTGCAGAAACACTCGCGGCGCGCATTCTCAGTGGTATATTATAGTTTGCTCACTTACAATCAGGTTGCGGTGACAGTTTATGGGAGTGTTTTTACTAAGCAGGAGTGCACAGGCACCGAACGAAAGCACACCTCCCCCGTGATGTGACTTCGTCTCCGCAAGCACGCCTTTGGCTATCTCCACTGCCGCTACACCGCTGCCGTAGAGGAAATATTCCTTTGGCCCTGACTATGAGGCACACTCACAAAATTTTAAGAGAGAGAACAGGTTACGGGCGTGTTTCTAAGCTTGAGTGCGCAAAGCACGGAGTCCGCTGCGCACGTCGCGGGTTCGCGTCGCCTGCCGCCTTCGCTTGCATGGAGGTTGCCCACAAGCGACGGAGCGAACGCCAGCCGTCGCCGCCGCCGTCGCCTTCGCGTTCGCGTGAGTTTTCGCGTACATGGAGTCCAGGCTTTAGTTCAGTTCGTTTCGTCGCCTGTATTGGAGTGTCTGTAGCAGCGTTTTCTCATCCGAGGGCGAGATGCCTTAAACAGCTAAAGTGGCTGTGGAAAAAGTTCAAGCGGCTGTAGGCCATCACAGCTATGATGTGCGACACAGCGATGCGCGGCTGATTTATTGCATTGGAGGCTATGCGGCTAGGAAGCGTGTTTTGACAACTCGTTGCTATGCTTGTAGAGCAGCATGTCTCTGTGATAAAGGCAACATTCCCAAAGAACTTCCAGCTGAGGCAACTAATGATGGGACCTTGGGGGCCTTTTATATCCGTCAGCATCATTTTACAATCTTGTCAACGTCCTTGAAAACAAACTTACACATGCGTTCAGCTGAAGGCGCTTGCATGCCGAACCTGCGGCAGAGATTCTACAGTCAGTTGGTGATGTGCCAAAAATTGGTTGTTCTGAGCATTCTGTTGCGCTGACAGCATCAGTTGTACGCCTTTTATTGTCTCACGAGGATTCGTTTCTTCCTTAGGATATAAATCATAAGTCTAGCGAGATGAAAAGGAAAACACTGAAACCTTGTGCATTGTAGGTCAAATTCTGCAAAAGGTTTCCCCTTAAATTGTAAACAAACGATTTCAGTGCCAGATTTGTTGCTTCATTGTCTAGAATCGTCGGAGATTGCTTACATGCAGGGACCTCGGAATTTTTATTTGAGTGAGGGGGCAAGACGTCGAGCTTATTTTGTTATCTATTTAATGCTCATTTACACAATAAATTTTATATTTTATTATTATTTATTTTTCAAAGTACGAAGGTTGATGGAAATTGTCACGTTGTGGAAACGACGCTCCAGCAGCCAGGAAGACAACGAAAAAACTTCTAAATGAAACTGTTTAAGGGGCTGAATCGCGCCCACTACGAACTCCATGACTCGGCGGCGGCGATAGCCACAAACAAGCGTGCTCGGCGGACATCGGACTGAATGCCCGCAGTGCTTGGCCGCGCTCAATTTAAAGCTGGCACGAAACCTTCGAAGTAAGGAACCAAAAGTAACTACAACAACCTGGAAAAATGTGGAAGCATGTGCACGTGGCCACGATCAATGGAGGCAAGTCGAGTCGCAATTCGCGTTTCAAAACAAAATGATAAAGCCGCTTGCCCGCTTGCCAGCGGTTTTGAGTTCGAACGAACAAACCGTGCAAAGATTCATGGCAATATACAACGAATTGAAATGGGAACGCACGAGGAGGGATCAATTGCAAAAAAAAAGTTTGTGCACAGTTTGTTTAAATTCTTTTAATTATGATCATGTACATGGGTCCGACAGTCGACTTCTGTTGGGACATGACTGGTTTAGGTTACTCATAGACGAAATGCTTTTCAACTGAGTATACGAAGCCATGTAGATCACCCCCCCCCCCCCCTGTGCTTTGCATTAAAAGAGTCCTAGCACTGAAGTGTTTCAATTGTCAGCAATCTGATCCAAGTGCCAGCAACTGGAGACGGGGGCGCTGCCCCCTCTTGAAAAATCTTGAAGGGGGCGGCGCCTCCCTTGCCCTCCCTGTTCCGGGGTCCCCGCTTACATGAGCGTCAAGATGGCATACATGCTACAGGTTCGCAAGCGGCGACAAAAACTGGTTTGTGCGTCGGGGCACCCTCAGCCAATACGACTGCAGTTTTGAAGTCCTGTGGCACGCATTACAACCTGCTCTTCTCGCCGTAGTGGCTGCGTTTCGATGGCGGCACAATGCAGAGAGTCATTGCACGTATAAGAAACCCAGGTTGTTGAAATTATTCCGAAACCTTCCACTACGGCGTCCCTCACATCCTGGGCAGCGTGTCGAAATCTGCACGCACAAAACGCGCTTCAGTACAGCTTTGCAGTGCAAACTAGGCTTGTGAAGCAGCACATTTCAAGGGAATAACTATGCGAGTTGACGAAACATTATTTTATGATAAAGATTCATTCTTTGACGCTCACAATAAAAGCTCGATAAGCGAAACGGGCTCATCCTCGCCTCAGAGGTAAAAAAATTAGCCTACGCGATGTGCTCATTTCGGCTGCGCGCTTTACCGCGCCTCTGTTCGTTTTTCAATGACGTACGGGAGAACGATACTGCTGACAACAACGAACGAGGATTTATTTGCAACTACACAAAGAGAAAACGAACACTGGCCTAGAGAGCGTCGAACCGGGAGCGTCGCTTCTCCGGGGTCGCTGAGTGTCTGGATTTGCTGACCTTTGCAAAGTGATCGTCCCCTCCGCGCAAACGGCCCTCACACATTGACACCGCTCTCCCTCTGAGGGACTAATGGGCGCTTCTCAACTGTTCTTGGAAGCGGCCGAGGCATCCTTCCCTCAGACAGTGGGCGGCTCGCAATATTGTGCCGTGAAGATATCTGGGGGGGGGGGGGGGGGGGTCAATGTCTCAGAATATTTAACATCGAAAACGAAAAATTCCTTGGTGCCGAAACCCGGGAGGAAGAAGGAAAGAGCAACGGCAACGCGAGGATAGCGACTGCAACTACAGCGGACGGCGGCGATGGAGCGACTCCAAACAAAGAAGAAGGTGACGCGCGCCGAACTGGACCGGCTCAACGAGGAGCTCGCGGGGCTATCGACGACGGAGGACCTGGGCCCCCAGCACCTAGATCGCATCGTGGAAATCTCAGATGAGTTGCATGTCCTTGCTGAAGAGACAAAGGAGCAAGATGCCCTATATGAGCCGCATATTCGTGACGAATTAAGATCTCGCGGAGGAGTACAAAGGTGTTCGTCAGGGCCAAGCGCTCATCACACGAATGCGGACACGACGTCGGCGTTACGGTGAAAGAAAGCCCCCGCGACCGCATCATCTACTGACCGCACCGGACAACTGAGATTGCCGAAGCTCGAGCTCCAGAAATTCAGCGGCGACAAGCTTGAATGGCCACCATTCTGGGAACAGTTCCGGCAAGCAGTCCACGAAAATAACGGCCTAAGAAGCACCGAGAAGTTCCTTTATTTGCGGACAGCGTTGACAGGGAAAGCGGCAGCAGCACTGACCGGCATACAGGCGACGGAGAAGAACTACGACTGCGCTGTAAAGACACTCGAAGAACGCTTCGGGCGACAGGATGTGCTCGTGCACGAACACCTCACGCAGCTGTTAAACCTCCCTCAGGTTAGAGCTCTGAGTGATGTGAACGCGCTGCGACGCCTCCGCGACCACGTTCAACGAAACATCGCAGGACTTGACACGTTGGGCGTCAAATCGGACAGTTACGGTGCGATGCTGAGCGCGGCTTTGTTTCGTGTACTGCCCGCTGAGTGGGCTGTTCAGTATCACAAGGCCCACAGCTCGGACAAGGATGTGCTCGACAGCTTGAGTCTCCAAGGCATTCTACAGTCAGTTCGCTTGGAAGCAGACAGCCGGGAAAAGGTACACGGAAGAAGCCCGAACGTTCCTCAGCAAACACCGACCGCTGAACGCTCCAGAGAACGACTTCCCGACAGTGTCAAGGGCTCAGCGGCCAGCCTCCAGGTGGGTGCAAAATCTAGCAAGGAGAGGTTCCCTTTCTGCGCTTCCGATATGCATGAGGCGGCAGAATGCAAAGCCCCTATCTCAATGGAGGAGAAGAAGAGAAAACTGAGAAACGAAGGGAGATGCCACCGATGCTCGAAACGAAGGCACATGACGAATGTGTGCAAGAATGGGTCACTACGCTGCGCGAAGTGTGGCCGGCGTCACATCACCTCGCTTTACGACCCACCTGCTCCGAAAGCCAGAGGCGAGGCCGCCACTGGGCTGCATTCAACAGCGACTCTCAGCAGCAGCAACAAAAACGCCGTGCTGCTGCAGACGGCACAGGTGTGGGTGGACGGGCCTGAAAGAAAGCGCCTCGCTCGCTGTCTGTTTGACGGAGGCAGCCAGAGATCATTTGTCACCAAGCAGCTCTCGCTAGAACTGAATCTGGAGGTGACCGGCGAAGAAGAACTGACCATCTACCCTTTCGGTGGCTCGGCCAACGCCATGAAGGAAAAAAGACGCCGAGTGTGGCTTAGAAGCCAATACAGCCTAAAAGAGCACTGCATTGAGGCGCTGGAAACTGAAGACATCTGTTCCGATAAGCTCCTTCTCCCAGAAAATGCTATCGAGGTAAGTGAGGTGGCTGATTTGGAATTAGCGGATGTCACCGTTCCACCAGCTCGCCAGGGGAATCGAAATTCTGATCGGCGCGGATTACTACTGGACTGTGGTGCACGCCGAAGTGAGAAGAGTGCAAGCAGCCTTGCTTGCGCTGAAGACAGACTTCGGTTGGACCCTGCAGGGACCCATAGCGCGCGGTCTGCTTCAGGTGTGTCGTGCTCTACCGTGGCCGTTCTGCGCACCAATGTCTGCGACAAAGAAGCCAGCCTATCGGACGAACTTCGAGCATTCTGGGAACTGGAGAGCCTCGGTATCCCCAAGCAGCTGCCTTCCAGGAAAGAAAGAAGAGCAGGTGACAGAAGAGTTCAATCGTTCTCTTACTTTGATTGATGGGCACTACGAGGCAAGCCTCCCGTGGAAGCCACTAGACCAAGAGCTAGCAAGCAACGAAGCTGTAGCAAGAGAGCGCCTGGGCAGGTTGATGCGGCGTCTGAGACCCAACAGAGACAGACTAATGCTCTATGATGGAGCTATCCACAACTACCTGGATAAAGGCTTTGCTGGAAGGGGTCCAACCGACGGAATCTACAGCACTTCTGCCCGAGTGTGCTATATGCCTCACCGTGTTGTGTTTCGCTCCGAAAGCTCGACGACCAAGGTTCGCATTGTGTTCGACGCATCTTCTAAGGCACAAGACTGCCTGTCGCTTAACGATGCCCTCTCCACTGGCCCGAACCTAAATCCAGACCTGCTCGGGCTTATTCTTAACTTCCGTTGCCATGAAATAGCATTCACTGCCGACATCGATAAGGCCTTCCTTCAAATTGGCATCAAAAGTGAGGACCGCGATGCACTTCGATTCCTCTGGTATTCATCTCCGCCATGTGAAGGCTCAGCACAGGTTGACGTAGAGGTCTGGTGTATGACAAGAGTGCCATTTGGCTCCACAAGAAGCCCTTTCATGCTTTCCGCCACAATACAGTATCACCTGGCTAATGCCTCCCAGGACCTCTCTCACTCAGCACGAATGCTCGGAAGTTTCCTCTACGTTGACGATTTGATAACCGGAGTCGGCAACATAGAAGAGGCAATGAAATTTTATGAGGAGGCTCAGCGAATAATGAGCTCAGCAGGAATGAAACTGCGGAAATGGAGCTCCAACAGTAAACTCCTGCAACAACGATTCGATGCTGAAGGCGTCGTAAATCCCTGCGCCGACACTGCAACGACATCAGCCGTAGCAAGAGTATTGGGACTCGAGTGGGACCGAGAAAACGACGAGCTGAAGTATTCCCTGAACACAGCGCTGGAGCTTCTCACAGTCAACAGAAACACGAAGCGCTTCGTGCTGCAAGCCTCAGCGAGAACATTTGATCCACTCGGTCTCCTAAGCCCAGCGACAATCACAGTGAAGATGGTGTTTCAAGAACTTTGGACGCTTGACTTGGGCTGGGATGAAGCATTGCCGCAGGGCGTGAGTGAGAAATGGGGGAATTGGATTGACACCGTGCGTCACCTCAAGGACGTTTCCCTACCTCGTCGATACGAGTGCAGTTCCGACGGCACAAAAAAAAAACAAATCTGAGCGCCAGAGGGCTGAGAGTGAGAGCGCTCGCAGCCGGAGCCTTTCCGTTCAAGCGAAATTGAGCCGCACAGCATGCAACTGAGGCTGTCGACATGTAGGGGGCGCGTTGTGCCCGGCGGCGATCTATGCTCAACCGCTGCGGCGCGCTCTTGCAGTTCACGCAGCTGCACAAGGAGATCGCCGAGGACTTGGACGGGGCAGCAGTGGTGGCGCCCGTGCTACTGCGCATGCGCGCTACTCGGCCGGCTGCCAGCGCGTGCTCGAGCCCATGCGCAACGCTGCCCAGGCGGACGGCGAGGGCGACTCGGACCTGTCAGCAGGATACAACTCGGACCAGTCTAGCGCTGCCATGCAGCACACAGGCCAGGTCTGCAAACCCGCCTCTATCTACAGGTCAGCCACCCACAAAACCTAATGCACGGTGTTCAATTACTGCTTGCAAAAATGCCGAACATTCTTTCACCACTGGACTGCCAGGGCTAAAATTCTACTCGGGGGCCGGAATTTATGGCTGGCTTGTTGTCATACTAGGATTGTCATTTTAGTTTAGCGAACTACTAGATGAAGAATGAGGTGCACGCCCTCAATTACCTGAGCGCTTAGTCAATGACCGCTCTTATTCTGCCTCCGACAACCGTCGCCGGTACTAAACGCCGGTGACGGAACGGCGTCGTATTCCAATCGGCAATCCGCGCCAAGCTTTCCTGCTCCGCAATACGGAAGACAGTCATTCAGTGAGCGATTTGGATTCAGATCCTGAGTTTTGATCGGACGATGACGGGTATTGGGCTCCTTCGCGGATTCGGAGAGCTGCTCCGGATAGCCGTTTGGAATACGCCATAAGCTGTGGGGTTGAAATAGGGGATAAATGCGTTTTAACTACTTAACCGCGACTGACCGTTCACCGCCGATTCCGCTCCGTGATCGCGAGCGCTGCCTAGCGCACGCTGACCACGGCGGGCCGAGCTCTAAGGGAACCCATGCTGACACAAGCAAGGCATTTATTGCTACAGCAACCAAATGCGCTGAGAAGTCGAGGTCATCCTACTCGCCAGCAAGGTTACGAGCGAATGTCGCCCACTCTAGGGCAGGGGAGAAACTACAAGGCCCGACGGGACGAGCTGGCGGGAAATGTTCCCGCAAGGCCTCGCCTCGCTGGCGGAGAGCGGAGCGCTGCGCCGAAACGTCTGCACGCGACGAGTTCGCGAGTTCCCGAGGCTGTCTCCCGCGTTCGCAGTAATCACGCCGTCTGTGTCGTTAGTGTTGCTGCGACGCAGGCGCCTTCCTTTGTTAGTTAAGGTAACTAGAAAGGTGGACATCGCGGGGAAACAAATCCTAAGGGGACGGAGCAAGGTGACTCCCCTCAAAGCTTCTTTCTACGTGGAGTGGTTCGCCACGTCCATCCTGTAGTGTTCGTCACATAAAATTGTAGTTTTGTGGTTTATTCAAAACGCAATAACATCGGAATAAGATTTTGCAAGCCGCGGCATCTGCAATCGAAACTTGAAGCGCCTGATCTGCGGCTAAGGTTCATATTAGGGTTCGCCAAGAAACCTATTTACCATTAGCTACACTGTAAGAGAAGCGGCCGGATTTCGACCAAGCAGATTGGATGCCGATTCCCTGTTGGCATGTCGTGTATTTTTTCCTTCTAAAGTCGTTAGTCTAGTTCGCACGACTATAGGGTCTGTAAGCGGCGTGGTTTATAACGGAGAAGGAAGTGAGGTTATGATGAAAGGAAAGGAGCAGAAAGAAAGCGATGAAGAAAAGGAAATAAGCGTAAATGTGGGTGAGTGCAACCAATTTGTGCACACAGCCGTACGTGGCGTCGCAACTCAGCATGCTCCTGAACGCACCCGTGCGCTGTGTGATGTTACTGCTCGATAAAAAACCGCAGGTAGCCGACATTAGCCTGGAAGCCTCCACGGCTGCACTTCTTTCTCTATTTCCTCTTTCACTCCCACCTTCCTCTCTTCCCTCGCGGCGCTGCTGAGGTGCACTTCTCTCTCTATTTCCTCTTTCACTCCCACCTTCTCTCTTCCCTCGCTGCACTGCGGAGGTGTCCACCGAAAAGGGAGACAGTTGCTTCGCCTTTCCTTTCTTCAAAACAAGTTTTCCATGTTTTAATATTTTCTTTTACCCGCCGCGGTGGCTCAATGGTTAGGGCGCTCGGCTACTGGTCCGGAGTTCCCGGGTTCGAACCCGACCGCGGCGGATGCGTTTTTATGGAGGCAAAACGCTAAGGCGCCCGTGTGCTGTGCGATGCCAGTGCACGTTAAAGACCCCCGGGTGGTCGAAATTAATCCGGAGCCCTCCACTATCACACCTCTTTCTTCCTTTCTTCTTTCACCCCCTCCTTTATTCCTTCCCTTACGGCGCGGTTCAGGTGTCCAACGATATATGAGACAGATACTGCGCAATTTCCTTTCCCCCCAAACCAATTATTATTATTATAAAGGAAATGGCGCAGTATCTGTGTCACATATCGGCGGACACCTGAACCGCGCCGTAAGGGAAGGGATAACGGAGGGAGTGAAAAAAGAAAGGAAGAAAGAGGTGCCGTAGTGGAGGGCTCGGGAATAATTTCGACCACCTGGCGATCGTGCACTCACATGGCACAGCACACGGGCGCCTTAGCGTTTTTCCTCCATAAAAACGCAGCCGCCACGGTCGGGTTTTAACCCGGGAAATCGCCTGGCACGGGCGGTCTAAAACCTATCGCTGTTTTGGGAAGAGGAAAGTCGCATTGCTAGTTCATTTGGTCGGTGGACACCTGAGGCGCACAACGAACGCTGACTGAAAGCTTCAAAATTCAGTGCTTTAGTCGGAGTTCGCGCGTGGCGCGTTTGAGGTGGCAGTGGTGAAAAAGTTTATTGCCAGGCAATACAGAGGGGGCAAACTCCCTAACATGGCACGAGGCAACCCTTAGGGGGCTGCCCTTACAGAGCAAAGGACAGCCCTTACAGGGCTATCCACTTGAGGCCGTCGGTATCCGGTGCTGGTGAGCAGCAGCGGAGCTGGCCAGGAGAGTCTCCCAGTATGACTCCGCGGTGGTTGCGGATGGAGGGTGTAGGAAGGTAGAACATGTGAGGGGGACGTGGAAAAAGTTTTCCGGTCTCTCGCAGAGTTTACAGGAGGAGAGGAATTGATCGGGCTAGCGCGGTCATGGAGGAGAACGGGGTAGAGAGCAGTATATCGAACTTTTTACTCGTCGGACTATGCACCGAGACAATTCCAGAAAATTGAAAGAATACACCTGCAAAACCGATGCTTTTAAAAATTCTTTCTTCCCTTGAACTGTCAGTGAGTGGAACGCACTTCCAGCTCGTATACTGCGGATGCCTCACTCTCGGGTATCTTGTATGAAAATTCAAATACCGATCTTAATCTGTTCGCGTGTGGTGCTCCTGCATTGCTCTTAGAGTTCTTGTGCCGATGGTATTATATATATGGTTTCATTGTCCTTTTTCTCCTTCTCGTTTTTTTTTCATTTCCTTATTGGAATGCGGAATGGCCGAGTCATTGTATCAAAACTTAAACGCCGTACTTTGACTGTTCCCATGTGGATCTGCTGTGTTGCCCATAGCATTTTTTCGTGTGTTTAGCTTTTTTCATTTTTTCTAACTTTTTCTTTTATCTATTTATGGTCACCACATTTACTGTACGAACTGCGTGCCGATGTGCACGACATTCTACACACTTTTTCGGTCACGGGCCAACTCCTGAAGCGGGCTTATCCTGTCTTATGTTTTGCTCTATTCCCGTCTTGTTAAGCACTTTTTTCATTTCATGCTATGTAGCTTTTTTTTTCCTTTTCATCGTGTACGTTCTACTCCTGCCTAAAGCCATCTATGAAGGTTGGCAGTAATTCTGCAATAAAACTAATAAAATTTCGAAGAAATCGCCAGAGTTGTCTGTAAGCAAGGGCCTCCAAACACGCACAGCAATACTTGACAGGAACAGCTTGGGCCCGAAGACACCAGACTCCCGGCATCTTGTGCAAGCGCATACCACATGGTTTTCATGTGGATATCAGGTTCGCGTCGGTGATCAACTTGATTGAATGATTGCGACTTTAGTCACTCGCGGCGGCCAACAGACACACCGCCTACAGACACACTTCCGGAATGACATTCCGGAATGACGTTACATCGCCCGACGAATGTTCCGGTGCACGTAGTCACACGATAAAGTTTAGCGCAACAGGACATCGCACGGCGACACAAAGAAAAACTTTTCGAGCGACCGCCGTCTACGGTGTGCATGCAAGCACCTCAACAGAGCGCAGCAGACGACGTGGGCCGAGTATGCCATGTGACGTCAGCGATCAGAGGTTGCCAGACCATCAAGCTGTTCGCAGGAGAAACGGAATAATTTCTTTTTAAAAATATTTTCCGCATAGAATCAACTGAAACTTGGGGGAATTTTAATTAAACGTGTTGAGAATTAAATGCGATAAGCGGGAAGATGGGGAACACGGAGCGACATTGAATACAGCACTGGCGTGCAGTGCGTTCGAGGCCCACAGAAACGCAGCCGTCTCAGCCGGCATTGATGTAATCTGTGGTTTCTAACGGAAGAAGGAAATGGCGCATTAACTGCCTGATTTCGCGGCAGGCACCTCAACCGCGCTTCAGGAAAGACAGGAAGAGCGAATTAAATATGAATAGCGAGAGCTGCCGTTGGGGAGTTCGCCCCAATATTTTCGATCGCCCAGTGATCTCTAACGTCCGCTGACACGCACAGCACTTGGGCGCTTTTACCACTTCGCCTCCGCCAACAATCTGAGGGCGCTTAAGCTCCGTCTTTTAAGAGTGGGGCGCGGCAGCGTGTTGCAGCGTTGCCAGGAATCCACAAAACGCCATCGCCCGTTCGGCGCGACGCCTTGCCCGTTGGACAATTTGAGGAAAAGAAATGACGCCTCGCTCACATATCTCGGTGAACACCCGAACCGCACCGTACGAATAGGAAAATAAAAATCGGTGTCATGGAAAGGAAATGTTACCCGCCGCGGTGGCTCAGTGGTTAGGGCGCTCGACTACTGATCCGGAGTTTCCGGGTTCGAACCCGACCGCGGCGGCTGCGTTTTTATGGAGGAAAAACGCTAAGGCGCCCGTGTGCTGTGCGATGTCAGTGCACGTTAAAGATCCCCAGGTGGTCGAAATTATTCCGGAGCCCTCCACTACGGCGCCACTTTCTTCATTTCTTCTTTCATTCCCTCCTTTATCCCTTCCCTTACGGCGCGGTTCAGGTGTCCAGCGATATACGAGACAGATACTGCGCCATTTCCTTTCCCCAAAAACCAATTATTATGGAAAGGAAATGTCCACTGCCTCACATATCTCGGTGGACACCCGAAAGGAATATTTCCGACGCGCATGCCGACAGCTACTACTACTCCGACGTCTACGGGTTTTCGACTGAACGATCTGTATACGCTGTCGCGAAAAACGTAACCCAGTCGGTAGGGTCTGAACTCGAGTTCTCTGCTGAATAGCCGACGGCCTTAACCAACTTATCACTCGGGCGAGTGTAACACCTGAACCGAAAAAAATCAAGCAAGAAATCAGGGCCTGGAAAGGGAAAAAAAGCAACAACTAAACGTTTGAAAAAAGGACTTGCCAGCATTTTTTGTTCTACGGAGTGGACGCTACCAGCGCGAGGCAAATGTTACCAGGAGACTGCGCCCGGCGCGCGCGTGGGAATCGATGTTATTACCTGTATAAGCCGCCCGTGTGCAGTGCGATGTCAGAGCACGTTCAAGATCCCCAGGCTGTCGAAATTATTCCGGAGCCCTCCCCGGCGGCACCTCTTTCTTACTTTCTTCTTTCGCTCCTTCCTTTATCCCTTTCCTTACGGCTCGGTTCAGGTGTCCGCCGATATATGAGACAGATACTGCGTCATTTCCTATCCCCAAAAACCAATTATTATTATTATTATTATTATTATTATTATTATTATTATTATTATTATTATTATTATTATTATTATTATTATTATTATTATTATTATTATTATTATTATTATTATTATTATTATTATTATTATTGTAACCCGTGGTCTAGAGCAATGGATGGATCTAGGGTGTGCGCAAAGCGAACCAAGCAAACGCCGCAGTTATGAAAAACCTGCAAAGCCATAGCACACCTTTGTTTTACTTGCTTTTCTGTGGATGTAACAGCTAAATTTACAAACTAAGGTAGCCTGTTCAATAGCAGTTTCTTGTGCCGATGCGGTATTATATTTATTTAAAATGAATTCTACATTTGCGGAGTAGTTACGCTCAGACTGGAGCCACTCTGCATGTTCAAAAGCATGGCCAAGGAGCGGTTGCCGCTGTTAAGGTTGATTAGAATAGCGCTAAAGCAGGTGTTTGCAAGCATATTGTTGCTGTAACGTTAGCGCAGCGTCGCAACGTTAACGCAGTTTTCGTAATGCGTTCAACAATGTTTCAATAATATGGTCAAAATGGGAGCTTGTTTGCGATACAGAAACCTTGCCTTAAAAGGAGGTCAACATTGCTGGCGGGCCAATAATTGCAATAAACATATTTTTGCCGCAGGTACTCTTGCACATCCTGAGCAGGATTGCACAAATGTAGATGCAGTATCAGCAAATCATTGGCGACCAACGCGCCCGACGCGCACACTGTATGTTTTGCTGAAAAAAAACTGCAGAGTAATCTCCTGAGGTTTTAAGTCGTAAAAGCTGCCTTGATGGATGGACGGATGGAAAACTTTATTAAGCAAGCGAGTTTGGACCATGCAAGGTCTCAGGGCCACCGCACAGCCCTCACATTACACGCATGTGTCCAGGCCACGTAGGGCCATGGCACTGGCACCCCGGTTCACACAGCGAAGTTGCGTGTCCGGGTCCTGCGACGCAAGGAGGGCCTCCCATGTACCGATGGCGGGCTGTCCCTGCGGGGGAGGATCGGCAGAGCAGCCGAAGAGGATGTGGTCCAGGGTGGCGTGCGGGGCTCCGCAGAGAGTGCGCTCTGGGGAAACATGGCGGAAGTAGGAGAGACGCTGAGGGGTAGGAAGAGTTCGGGTCTGGAGTCGCCTCCAGAGGATTTGTTGGGAGTGGGATAGGCGGGGGTGGAGAGGCGGATAGAGTCGACGGGCAAGGCGTGCTTGTTGAGTTCTGAAAACGTGTGTGCCCGCTCCCTCGAGAAATCCCGGCTGGGGTCGCCATTTGCCCGGCAAATAAGTCCTCGGGCTATGTTATCGGCGGCCTCATTTCCGGGATTGCCAGAGTGAGCCGGCACCCACACGAGCCCAATACGCCTATCGGGATTTAGGGTGCCTTGAAACTCATTACTGTTTAGAATGGAAAATGTTGGGAAACTAAAAAGCACTTTTCGAGAACACCGAAGTAGAAACATAAATCAAAACCAAAATTGAAACTGCAAAAACGACAGTCTTTGTAGGCATCAGTCAGGGCTCCGTAATCACGTGGCCACTTGTTCTCTGTCGGTCTGCGGTCCGAAGTGGGGCCATTTTTTGTTCTTGGAAGGAGTTTCCTGTGTGGTTTGCGCATAGACTTTGCAGTGATGGCATTTAGCTGCTCGCAAGGTTACGGTAAGTACCTCTTCCCCTCTTTTACCTATTTGATTCATTGTTTGTCTGCATAATCGTGTTGCCGGGAATCGCAGTGACGCCAGTGGCTGTGCAGCGTTCCCATAAACGTCCCAATCAATCCTTTTTAATCAAGTGTGTCGGTAGTTCATCCGCAGATGAAGAAGTCGAGGGTGAAGAGCTCACACTGAAATGTGGCACTTCTCCACAGGCGAAGGTGAATAGCTGAACATGTTCAGAATGAGATGCAATATATTGTGGACAAATTCTAAAGCGGCAGTTAATGCCAACTCGGTGACTGATGTACTATCGGCGTCAAATGAAATGCGAACAGCAGATCGCGTGGCCAAATGTCGAGTTTACGCCGTCAGCCTGTCGCCATCAGAGATCGGTGCGCTCATCCGGATTCTTTGGCGTTGGTTTTCTCGCTTTGCCACTGCAGCACCTTATCCATACTTTCCACTGATCTCAGCTTCAGCAGCGCAGCTTCCCAGGTGGCAGCATGTGCAGCCCGCGTGGCTGGCTTTCCGTGCTTTGATTTTACATCTGTCATTGCCCGGTTATCAGCGTCTGGCTGCTGTGTGAACAGTGAGAAAGACCGATCGGGTTGCGGTCGGTGTCTATCGAGGTCGTTGCTGAATCGCTTGTTTCTAGCAGTGAGCAGAACTTTATCGCAGCGCCGCCACCAGAAATGTGGCTCTCCAATGGCAAATCAGGAAAACGAACGTCGAAGAAAACAGAAGAAAAACTAGCGCAAACCAGAAGAGCGTGCTTATCTCTGATGAGAACAAGCAGAAGGCGTAAAATGGACCTTTGGCCACGCGCTGCGCTGTTCGCATTTGACGCCGATAGTACAAAGAACGATCAGTGGAAGAGCAGCAGCCCTCATAGCATGCAGTAGCTGACGACAGTGCTTATCCGTGCTGCTCTTCTATGCAGCGTTTATTTGTAAAGGGTTTACAAACGCATATGGTTTGGTTTGGTTTATGAAGGTTTAACGTCCCAAAGCAACTCAGGCTATGAGAGACGCCGTAGTGAAGGGATCCGGAAATTTCGACCACCGGGGGTTCTTTAACGTCAACTGAAATTGCACAGCACACAGGCCTCTAGAATTTCGCCTCCATCTAAATTCGAAAGCCGCGGCGGGGATCGAACCCGCGTCTTTCGGGCCAGCAGCCAAGCGCCATAACCACTCAGCCACCGCGGCGGCTTAAACGTATATGTTTCTAAATAACTAATGCAGGGGCTAGATTATGCAACTGTGACAAATTCTGTCACAAGTCATTGACAGTGACGTCAAAATGACAACACAATGAGACGTCACCACGTGAAGCAACGAGGAATCAGCTAATTACAGCAGGGCGGCGCCCCGAGAGCATTCGAGGGACCGTCTGCTTATTTTTTGTAAAAAGAAGTAAAAAATAAGCAACGTTGAAAATAACTAATATTTTATTTCGTCAAAACATTGTGTTTAAAGTTCGAAAATATTAAGCAAAACAAAAAGCGTTCGAAGTTGTGCTATTAAATTGGCTGTTGGGTAACTTTCGGTGCCGCGGGGGTGTGCTGACGGCAGTAAAAAGGCCGCTTTGCACTAAAGCAGCTGTTTCACGCCGTGTTATTGTTGTTTTTTTTTGCGCGCGGCATCTGGAATCGAGCTACTGTGTGGTTGACCTAAGTGCGCCGAAAAATTTGAACGAATTCAGTGAAGGCTACGTGACTACCGAGCGAACTTGCAAGGAGCGCATGGTACGAAATCGACGAAGACAACTTGTTGAAGTCTGTGTTGTTCGGCTCTTTCGATCGATCACAAAAATGCCAAAAGGTGAGGTGTTGCAGTATGTGATGTGTAGTTGTTTTCCCCCTTGTGAAACATAAGACGACCACGAAGGGCCATTTGCTGGGAAAAATAAAGTGCATTGTCAGCATAAGCGTGTCTTATTTATACGTAGCTGTGTGTCACAGAGGTGACGACGGAACCCACCCCTCCTGCGCACTAACATTACAAATTGCCTCCAACACCCGCTGTACGCATTTGCTCACCGCCAGTTGTGCGATGCAGACGTACGCCTCGCTACCAACGGCAGCCTGAAAGCCGCCCGTGGCAAAGAACCGTAGTCCACATAGCACCTGCAGTCGCACCGGCAGCGCACTCGCACGCAAACCTCCAGTTCATCGGCGAGTTGGTCACATAGCCACTCCACAGTCTGCTTCTCCATTCGAAAGAGGCTTCGCAACAGCCTGTCCGGCAAGTCAGACATAATCAAACGTGTCTTCGTGCGCTCTCCTTCGCCGTTGCTCGCGCCGGCGCAGCCGCTTCACTGGTATCGCCGCCTACACCGCCGCCATTTTCTGTCACAAAGGCAACGGTAAAATTGACGGCTTCAAAACTGTGACAAAAAACTGTCAAATAGCGGCTGCATAGTTAGGTGTGCAACGTCATAACTTCTGCCACATCCGTGACGTCATCTGCAGCCACCCATAACGCAAAAAAGCAATCTGGCCGCCGGCCACGACCGACCAATAGGATCGAGGCTTATTGGCACCTTTGTGACAAGTTTTTGACAATTTTCCTAATTGACAGTCACGTAATCTGGCCCCAGCATATCTAAAGACACATGCAAAACCAACAGTTTCACTTGTGTGCAGTATTGCAGCCGGTGACACTTCTGTCCCCAGTTTCTTATTTTGTTAGCGTGGGACCACCACCATGCTCACATGCATTTTCCTAGCATCAGAATACTTAAAACTGTGTGTCTACCGATTCAAAACATATTTAAAATGTTTCGCAGTACTTCTGATCCATCCATTGCAGGACTCGGCAATCTTTTTGGAGGCGAAGCTTTCAATTACACGAAAAGAAAAATTATGTACCTTAGAAATCAGCGCTTTTTCCATTTTATGCCGACTGTGAACCCCTGCCCAGCATAATCGGGAAGAACAATGCCTATGCCTTTTTATATGCATTATAATTAGGGGTTGAACGTTTCGGTTGTTATTTTCTGAAAATTCGGCAGACTGTTTTTGGTTTCTATTTAAGAACCCAGTATTCCGTTCGGCGAGTATTTTTCTTGCGGTACAAAGTCACCTATATGTTTATCTCAGCCGCCGTTCCAGCTCAAGCATTCCATTTTCAAATAAGTAATGCATAAATGGTGGAATTTAGAGCTGAGCTTGTTCAAGGATATGTTATCGGCGCCATTACAGAAAGTAACAAAGCTAAATTATTCGACCGTAAGGCAAAACTTAACAAAGCTAAATTATTCGACCGTAAGGCAAAACTTTAAGTGAAATTTGATTTCCTAAAGGCAAGTCGTCATATCAGCATTGAAATGTTGCACTGGATTGATCAAGAGGACGGCTGGGCATCGCGTAGTCTGGATGTTAACAGCAGCGATGGAACTGCTGCTTAATAGTCACAGTAACCAGAACATGACACTTTTTCCAGATATTTATGAATGGTCTTGCATGAGTTTCCTAATATGCAATTGAGGAACCTACTTAATCAAGTAATTTGCCTACTGTTGTAATGACAGTGAACAGCGCTACGCTAGTCCACGAAGCTTGATGAGGAGGTACATGGAGCCTCTCGATGTACAGAGGCCTGTTAGGTAGTGGATCAATGTCTCAAATGCATGACTGCGTTGCTTAATCGAAAAGTACCCCCATGTCACCACGTGGGCCCCTGGCTAGCGTACATGATTAATTTCCTCCTTTGACCGGGCAACCCCTACCTAATAGCAAGCTAGCTGTGTTGTGCATGCGCATCATGGGTACTCACTTTTTTCGGTTAAAATTGAATGTTTAAAATAGAATTCGGCCTATCTTTATCAGATTTTTTTTTTCAGTTATACAGAAAACGCCAACCCGTTATAACTAATTCGGATATAATTTGATTGTAGTGCGTATGCATGCATCATTTGTTCAGCGCCAAATTTAGAGCTTTTCAAGCACCTCAGTACAGCCTGACTGGAATTAAGGAGTAAGCTTGGACATGTTATGAAATACTTGGAACAGGTAACTGGGGGTCTAATAGAGTGACATATTGAAACCAAGGAAGGGAGAACATAGGCATGGCAGACAGTTAGGCTGAGTAGCAGAATTAGGAAATTGCGATTTGAAGGGTGGGAGAAGCAGTCACAGAATGAACATAATTGAGTTAATATTAGGGAAGCCTTCATCGTACAGTTAGTTTGGCCTATGATACTTATGAATGGCTGCAGTGTGGTCGTTTAGACACAGCGCACTTTTGTTTAAGTATACTGGCCCGTTGTAATAGGAAGTCACTAGCACTATATACAGTGTGTTTCAACAAAGACTACACAAATTTAAAAAAATAGGCTTTTTGAGTTAGAAGAGCGATTTTTAGGCATAGCATTGTCAGCGACATAGTACAGCAAAGTACAGTTACAGCATGCTAACTAGCGGGCTGATTAGCTCATATTGAATAGATAAACTTTTATCTTCTACTGTTAGTGTCCTTAATGATTTAGAGACATGTTGCACACTTTAAATAGTACCCATACTAGTTTTTAGAATTTCTAAAACGCTGTTACCCTCGGCGCGGTGGCCCAACAAATTTACTCTATTTCGATGTGCTACGCGCGCTGGAGAGTTTGCTTTGCCTGCAGGCTTCTCGAAAGCACATGCATTTTGGCGCCATGCAGGCGAAATTTGTTGGCCCACAGCACCAAGGGTAGTCGCGTTTTCTAAATTCTATAAACTGATATGGACATTCCCTCCGGTGGGCTACACACCTCTCAATAATTAAGGAACCTAAGAGTAATACATAAAAGTTAACTATTCATTACTAGTTAACCAGCCTGCTAATAAGCACGTCTTAGCTCTATTCTGATGGAATGCACCGCTGACAATGCTATGCCGAAAAAGCGCTCTTCTAACACAGAAAGCCTGTATATAAAAATTGTGTTTTCTTAGGTGAAACACCCTGTATATTCTTAGCAGGCAGCACCATGATTTCCACTAGGTTCATGCAGTATGTCCCGGATCTCTCCGGAGAACACTGGGACTGAAAGAATGGACTAGGCGACAGGTGTACCCACAAAGACGCACATTTAATACATCCTACGTGACACACACACTAGCACACAAAACTAACAAAACTAACACAAAACACAAATACTATAAATACACACGACCCGGGAACACTGCTGCCAACGTCTACTACTAGCGTTCTCCTGTTAGTGGTCGGCGTTCGTGCTCACGGTTGGTTGGGTGCAGCTGCGGCGTTGGATGGATCCAGTAGCCGCCGTCGAGGTGGCGTTCGACGTGCATGGGCTGGCGTCGCTGGCGGCGTCGTTGGCTGCGTCGTACAAGCTCCCGGTCCAAGCGCCCGTGGAGGTGATGCCGGTGTTGTTGGCGTTGGGGGCACCACCCGGATGGGTGGCAACAGCGCTGGAGACACCCCTGGCCGTAGCAGGTGGCAGCGTCCTCAGTTAACTCCCCGGAACGGGCTCAGGAACGGCAGGAAGTCCACGATGCAAAGCCGTAGAACGCGAGCTCACCGGAGCAGTAGCCGGCGTCGTTCTCATCCAGCCGAAGCGTTCCTGACCCGCCGGATCCTCCACTTCTCTGGTCTCCCCCCCCCGTGCCTCGCTCTCACTCGCCATTTTATAGCCTTGGCGTTAGTCCACGTAAGCCTTGTCGTCGTCGTCTTCTCTTCTCCACCAATCCTCTGTCTCTCCATCTAACCGAATGCTTCTTCTACATCTTCTTTAGTCTTCGGTTAACCACGTCATCCTTATCGCTAACCTCTTCGTCTTCTTCACACCTCTTTCCTTCATAATTTTATTTTAGACTCCCTATTGTATGTGACAAGGGCCCCTCTCTCAAGAGTTTTTCCGTGAAAAACTGCTCACATCATCCTCATCTTCAAGCCTTGCAGCCAACCGACTATCTTCTGTGGCGATTCTCGACCCCGCACACAGCACACCGCAGATGTCCAGCACACACCAAAAGCACACCACTAACACAGCACACCACATTGCACTTACGGAACATTAACACACCACTGCCGTTGTCTGTGCGGTGTCCTTAATACACTAATACACATGTTAATGTTCACAACACACTCCCTTGTATAATCAAAAAACAACAACAATAACCCCTACAACCACAACAACAAGATACATCCCGGGGATACCTAGCACGACAAGAAGATACATCCCACAGATACCTAAAGCTGTTTAGTTGGCTTTATTTGATAGAGATCTAATTTGCAACATACGACCCCCGTTTGCCAGGCACCTCCGAAAACATCTCCTCCTTGATTTGGAGTAGAGCTGTGATCGTCTGCCTTCATTCAAACTTGGCTCTATTAGTACCTCATCCCAACCTACACTTTTTTTCCCATTGCACATGGGCACCTCGGCAACATCACCTGTCTCCTCTGCCATTAGCGAGCATGCTACCTTGGGGGCGTACCGCCGTACGGGACCTCTTCGTATTTCTTCAACATATTTACATGAAAAGCCTTCTTAGTGTCATCTATCAATATCTCATAATCCCTGTCATTTTTCTTCCGCGTCACAAGGCAAGGGCCCTTTCACTGCATCTGTAACTTATTGTGATCCGTGGGTAGCAGGATGAGAACTCTGTCGCCCGGATTCAGATTCCTGTGAGTGGCTTTCTTTTCATAGTAGCCCTTATAGCGTACGCGCGCACTTTCCAGGTCTTGATGTGCAAGTCTGCATGTTTCCTCCAACTTGTCCCGCAACTCAAGAACCTATGTGTACGTTGTTTTGAGGTCTGATGCAATCTCCTTATTAGCCCACAGCTCCTTGAGCATTGCAAGTGTACCTTTACCGGTTATCCCATACAACATCTTGAAGGGTGAGAAACCAAGACTCATTTGCGGTACTTCGCGGTAGGCGAACAAAACAGCTTGGAGATATCTATCCCAATCAGTATGTCTCTCCTGGCACATTTTCTTGGTCATGTTTTTTAGGGTGCCGTTGAACCGCTCTACAAGAACATTACACATGGGATGGTAAGGCGTTGTCAGTAACTGTCTTACTGACAAAAGGTGGTTAACCGCCTTCATAAGTTCCGATGTGAAGTTCGAGCCCCCGGTCACTCAAAGCTTCCCTTGGGAACCCATAACGCAAAAGCAGTTCCACAAGACCCTCCGCCACTTGGATACTGTCAATAGTCCTCAAAGGAATAGCGTCAGGATAACGAGTGGCCACGTCTACCACAGTAAGCACATATTTATTGCCTTTTGTGGATACTGGAGAGATAGGCCCTACAATGTCAATAGCCACTCTGAAACGGTAGGTCGATGGCCGGCATCTTGCCCAAAGGTACGGAATCAACTCTTCCCTTCGGAACTGTGCGCCGGCACACGTCACATGAGTGAACAATGCGTTTAACGTCACTCTGGACACCCGGCCAAAATAACTCCTCGGTGATCCTAGACACCGTTTTTAGAACACCCTGGTGTCCGGCCATAATGCCGTCATGTCCTAAGCATAGCACTGTCCCTCGCATATCCCTCGGTAACACCAGCTGTTGGACCCGCCTTCCTGAGCTAAATATGCATTCCCTGTGCAGAAGACCATTTACAAATTTATATTCGAATGGCGTACGACTATTCTTTCTTTTCACTTTTTCCCCAAACTCCTTCGAAACATGCTTTCAAGCTCGGGTCCCCTCTGCCTAATTGCAATTTCGCCCGGTGTTACGTTGAAACGCATCGTCAATTTTCCACATCGTTTGTTCTTGATTGCGACGTGCAGCCGATCCAGCTCTTCACAATATCGGAAAAAGATTGGTATTTTCTCCAGGTTTACAAAATTCGAGCAGTAATGGTCCCTAACGATCGAAATAAAAAAGTGAGCAGAACCCCTCCGGCGGAAACGACGGCTCATCAGCTCATCAACCTTTGCAATTGTGTCGGGGGTGATTTCACGGCGGCATTGGCCCGGTCTTGGATTGTCTTAGCAACGTTCACGTTCTTTTTGAACCGTTTACCCAAACGCTTCACCGTGGCCAATGAAATGCAATGTTCGCCATACACGGCAGCCCCACGGCGACTAATCACTTGTTGGGAAACACCTTCAGCTGTCAAAAACCTGGAGGCACCATGCTGCTCAACCATTGGAGTGTTCATTACGTCGCACAACCGTGTTCAACTATATGTATATGTGAGCATTAAAGAACATTGATCCTCACACCTGCGTGTCAGTTTCATACATGAGAGATGCCTGTGCGCTACCCGCATGCCCCACAGATAATGGACCTAACCATTATTGCGCGAGGTGGGTTGGCTCACTTTCATCTGAATCGCCCTCGCATTTGTTTAAAAAAAACAGAGTACAACAAAAAGTGCCGATATAATTGCTCTTAGCGGTTCAAAATTTTACTACCACTGCCTGGGCATTGTGCGCTTAATGTAGTAACTCTTGATTTTTTTCTAGCATTTTAAAAAGTAATAAATCAAACGAGACTTAGTTGCCATATTGAGCAAAGTGCATCCGACACTCGCAACGGCAGTTTAGTAACGATAGTAAATGCAACGACTTCCACGGATGCTGCTCAATCCCTACCGGATAGCTTAGAGACACTTCTAACCCCCCCCCTCCCCGCGGGCTCTAAACTTTTGAGAAAAACTGTACGCCCACCAAGTTTAGAGCCCCTCAATGTTCTTCAGCTCTTACTTTTCGCGACTGCCGATTTCTGCGGTCCAATCATGCACATGCTCTGGTCCTGCGATTATGCAGCACTATCGGTAATGTTGCAGCACGAATAAATTTGTAAATACATCTGTAAGTAAATTCTGCCAGCATGTACAGCGACTTCGAAGACAGAGGCAAGCAGTGAAAGAAAACTGCAACGAAGTATCAAGCAGCCTATTTCCACATTATCCTTTGCGCATTCCTTGAAAACGCGCCTCGCCCATTTAGTCACAAGAAATTTATATTATAATAATAATTGGTTTTTGGGGAAAGGACATGGCGCAGTATCTGTCTCATGTATCGTTGGACACCTGAACCGCGCCGTAAGGGAAGGGGTAAAGGAGGGAGTGAAAGAAAAAAGGAAGCAAGAGGTGCCGTAGTGGAGGGCTCCGGAATAATTTCGACCACCTGGGGACCTTTAACGTGCACTGACATCGCACAGCACACGGGCGCCTTACCGTTTTGCCTCCATAAAAACGCAGCCGCCGTGGTCGGGTTCGAACATAGGAACTTCGGATCAGTAGCCGAGCGCCCTATCCACCGAGCCACCGCGGCGGGTCATGAAATTTTGCTAATCACAAATTAAGACAGCAAAAGAAGCGAGCCAGAGCCAAAGGGAAAAGACGGAGCCAAATAAAAGTAAACATAACCTCAAAGTTCATCATATGGGTGTCTTACAAAGGTAAAAGTTTACGTGCTGTGTTGGACATGCATGGTTTCAGGAAGTGAACGCATCAACGATTTGAAATGATAGTAGTTGCCGTGCTGCGACATACGCCTTAATGTAGTGTATTTTTTACACTGCTTTTAAGTTTGGTTTTAGTTTCGCACTCTATGTATGCCTGTGGATTGCAAAACAGCGGCTCTGTCAGTCTGTACTGTATGTACTGAAGATTATCTTAATTACTTTGCTGGATTGAACAGCGCACACAGGACGAGGACACTAGGAGAGAAATTGCGAGACACGAGCGCCGTCGCTGCCTTCGCTTTCGCTCTCGCCCTAAATAACAATCGCGCTTGCACTTTCCCGGTGGCATCAGCGTATGAAGAACAATGAATCGCAGCGTTTCCTGTCAAGAGCGCGATTCGTAATAGGGAACTGCTTATAATTTGCGTTGTGATGAAAATAAATCGTTCGTAGCAGCTTTATCAGCATATCCAGATATGCACAATTGGTCTTTCTGCGTCACTCCTGGAGCACCACTTGCCAGACCTAGCCTTGGGGCAAACATCGACGGTCTTGAGACTGGGGTCAGTGTAGCCACAGATCCACTCAGACCTGTCTTTCGTTTTCTTATATATCGAGACGAAGACCCACGTCATCCTCTTCGTGGAGGCTTGGGTAGGGCCCAGCCTCCACGCTTCTTCTCCAAGAATTACGGGTTGCAGGATTCTGTGCTGCATCGTGGAGTCTTGGGTAGGCCCAGCCTCAGAGCTTTTAACGAATTACGGGTTGCAGGATTCTGTGCTGCATCGTGGAGGCTTGGGTAGGGCCCAGCCTTCACGCTCTTCTCCACGAATTACGGGTTGCAGGATTCTATGCTGCATCATGGAGGCTTGGGTAGGGCCCAGCCTTCACGCTCTTCTCCACGAATTACGGGTTGCAGGGTTCTGTGCTGCATCGTGGAGTCATGGGTAGGGCCCAGCCTCCACGCTTCTTCACGAATTACGGGTTGTAGGATTCTGTGCTGCATCGTGGAGTCTTGGGTAGGGTCCTGCCTCCATGCTTCTTCTTCAGGAATTACGGGTTACAGGATTCTGTGCTGCATCGTGGAGTCTTGGGTAGAGCCCAGCCTCCACGCTTCTTCACGAATTACGGGTTAGGATTCTATGCTGCATCGTGGAGTCTTGGGTAGGGCCCAGCCTCGACGCTTCTTCACGAATTACGGGTTGCAGGATTCTGTGCTCGATCGGTGAGTCTTGGGTAGGGCCCAGCCGTCACACTCTTCTTCACGAATTACGGGTTGCAGGATTCTGTTCTGCATCGTGGAGTCTTGGGTAGGGCCCAGCCTTCACGCTCTTCATAACGAATCTAGTATACCCTCATTTCCTGTCAAACTTAATTGCAGTCACGAAATAATGTGTTTCCGAATATCCCTACCGTCAATTACAGTCATTATTACTGCTTACTACCGCGCGCCTGATTGTGGTCGCTCTTTTATTGACGAGCTTAACAGTGTGCTTTTGATCTTGCATTCCCTCTTTCCAAACGCTGAACACGTGGTTTGTGGAGATTTCAATTTCCCAGACATTGAATGGAATCATCTGCATTCACCTTCTCAACAGTCGAACGAATTTCTTTATATGACTCTCTCATTTAACCTTACCCAAACAGTTAAAACAGCAAACCCGAGGAAAAAACATTCTTGACCTTATCTTTGCCTCAGATCCCGAACTCATCCAGTCATTGTCATGTGTTGATTTCCTGAGTGATCATAAAATATTGCTTTTCGATCTCTCGATTTCAATTCCCGTCAGTGAAGCTTCCATAAAATACATCCGCAGTTACAAGAAAGCCGATTTCGCTAAGATCAACATCGAGCTGAGCCAGTTCTTTTCGCACTTCTGATTATCGCCATGTAGTCGAACAGTGGATGATAACTGGCTACTTTATAAAAACAAACTATTATCACTCGTTGACACGTACGTTCCCCTCATTCGTATACGTGGTGATGCTCGAAGACCGTGGTACACTAGCGCGCTAAGACTATCACAAAGAAAAAAACGCCTTTACCGTGAGGCAAAAAATTCGAATTCTCTTTCAAAATGGAAAAAATACTTTGCATGTCTTCACCAATATATAGGTTTGTAACGGAGCACTAAAAAAAGTTCTTCCACCAGGACCTAATGAATATTATTCACACAAACCCGAAGAGGTTTTGGACCTTACTGACACCAAGCACCAGTCGTTCACAAAGCATCACCTTGGTCAACCAAGATTTATCATCTGTTCCCACTGAACACCGTTCAGACGTCATGAATTCATATTTTTCGTCAGTTTTCACCCACGAACCTCCCTTGAACATACCAACATTTCCAGACTCAAATTTTTCTCAGATGCCCCCAGTTTGCATTACAACAGGTGGTATTACAAAATTAATTGACAATCTTAAAACATCGAGCGCACCTGGGCCTGATGGAATACCCGCGAAATTACTTAAAAGTACCAAGGACATTTCCAGTCAATTCCTGAAAGTAATCTTTGAACAGTCTATATCAACGGGTGAACTACCTAAAGATTGGAAAATAAGTAAAGTTGTGCCGGTGTTTAAGGCTGGTAACCGATCAGCCCCATCCAATTATCGCGCCATTTCCTTGACATGCATTGCCTGTAAACTTCTCGAACACATAATATACTCACAAGTCGCATCGCATCTCGATCATAACTCTTTCTTTTTCACTAAACAGCATGGTTTCCGCTCCGGTCTCTCCTGCGAAACTCAGCTTTTTAAATTGACTACTGATCTTCACTTAAATCTGGACTGCATTCCAAACTGACATCATTATTTTAGACTTTTCTAAGGCTTTCGATCGCGTACCCCACCATCGTCTCATGTCTAAACTTTCCGGTCTGTCCATTGACCCTCTAATTGTAGCATGGATACACTGTTTTCTAATAGATTGTTCTCAGTACACGGTAATAGACAACCATTGTTCAGGTCCTACTAAAGTGCTGTCTGGTGTACCACAAGGTTCGGTCCTTGGCCCTCTTCTTTTCCTCACCTTCATTAATGATCTTCCCTCTGGTATTTCTTCCACAATTCGCCTCTTTGCAGATGATTGCATTCTTTATCGCCGCATTGCTACAAACAGGGACCAATTATTACTCCAAAACGACTTGAACGCAATTGAACGATGGTGCTCTGAGTGGCTTATGTCGCTAATCATTTCAAAATGCCAATACATGCAAGTATCTCGCAAACATTCCAGCCTCACTTACGCTTATTCATTGCTTTCAAACACATTAACAAACGTGCAATCCTACCGATACCTCGGAGTCATCATTTCCAGCAATTTAACCTGGTCCGAACACATCTTGAAATTAGCGTCCAATGCATCCAAATCACTCGGCTTCATCAGACGATCGTTATACTTGGCTCCTCTTTCTGTCCGTAAATTGGCATATGAAACCTTCATCCGTAGTGAATTTGAATATGCATCTTCTATATGGAACCCTCATCAGGCGTACTTAATTAACACCCTAGAAGCTATTCAGAACCGCGCAGCACGTTACATAACCTCAAATTATGACAGATACTACAGCATCACCAGGATTAAATCAACACTCAATCTGCTACCACTTGAGAACCGTCGAAAAATCTCACGACTTTGCCTTCTTCATAAATTGTATTACAACTTTCCTTACCTCCGTGACTCATTACTCCTACCTCCCATCCGAACATCGCGTCGCCTCTTCAATTCCCTGAGTGTTCAGCGTTTACATGGTTCTACAATAGCCTTCAATAAATCATTTCTACCTACAGCAATAGAAAATTGGAACCAGTTACCAGATCACATCGTAAACAAGCGTGACGCTAGTAAATTTAGAGACGCACTAATCGAACATTACATCAAATGAAAAGAACAACCTCATGCTTTGATTTTTACCATTTATTTTTTCTTGTTACTATTCCCTATTTAGCCTATCCGCCACCATGTATTGATTAGAACTGCATTTCACAGTGTATTCCAGATCCTTTTTGCATTGTGTTGTAATTTACTGTATTAACATTGTTATTCTCTTTACTTTGTATTTCAACTGTTCCCCCCCTTGTGTAATGCCCGAAAAGGGCCTTTAAGGGTACAATAAATGAATGAATCAATGAATTAAGGGTTGCAGGATTCTGTGCTGCATCGTGGAGTCTTGGGTAGGGCCCAGCCTCCACGCTTCTTCATGAATTACGGGTTGCAGGATTCTAGGCTGCATCGTGGAGTTTTGGGTAGGCCCAGCCTTCACGCTCTATTTCACGAATTACGGGTTGCAGGATTCTGTGCTGCATCGTGGAGTCTTGGGTATGGCCCAGCCTCCACGCTTCTTCATGAATTACGGGTTGTAGGATTCTGTGCTGCATCGTGGAGATTGGGTAGGGTCCTGCCTCCATGCTTCATCTTCACGAATTACGGGTTGCAGGATTCTGTGCTGCATCGTGGAGTCTTAAGTAGAGCCCAGCCTCCACGCTTCTTCACGAATTACGGGTTAGGATTCTATGCTGCATCGTGGAATCTTGGGTAGGGCCCAGCCTCGACGCTTCTTCACGAATTACGTGTTACAGGATTCTGTGCTCGATCGTTCAGTCCTGGGTAGGGCCCAGCCTTCACGCTCTTCACGAATTACGGGTTGCAGGATTCTGTTCTGCATCGTGGAGTCTTGGGTAGGGCCCAGCCTTCACGCTCTTATTCACGAATTAAGGGTTGCAGGATTCTTTGCTGCATCGTGGAGTCTTGGGTAGGGCCCAGCCTCCACGCTTCTTCTTCATGAATTACGGGTTGCAGGATTCTATGCTGCATCGTAGAGTTTTGGGTAGGGCCCAGCCTTCACGCTCTTCTTCACGAATTACGGGTTACAGGATTCTGTGCTGCATCGTGGAGTCTTGGGTAGGGCGCAGCCTCCACGCTTCTTTACGAATTACGGGTTGCAGGACCGCATGTCGCCTCCTTATATACCCGCCGGAAAGGTTACGTGACGAGGAACCACGCGAAGCACAAACGACCACGCGGCCCTGCGCGCTCGGCTTCGTCTTTTCTTTTTGGTCACGTGGGGACGAATTTCTTTCGGTATTGAAAATTGGTTTTGGGGGAAAGGAAATGATGCAGTGTCTCTACCACACATCTGCGTACACATGAACCGCGCCGTAAGAGAAGGAATAAAGGAGGAATCGAGTCCCGGAAAAGGAAGAAACCCTGGGTTACCTAAGAACATATTAAACGAATCAAAGAAAAGAACAGGCTTTATCACGCCTTTTTACGTTCGCGATGTCAAGACAAGCTGAGGGAATTTAAGAATGTGCGAAAGACTAAATGCTACACTTAAACAGGCAAAACATCTGTACTACAAAAACCTTTTCACTGAAACTATAACTAAGAATCCACCTGCCGTACGGAATTTGTAAATGATATTCTTGGCAGAAGGGAATTTGCTCCCTCCAAAACGATACTTCATAGTGGCGTAGAGTTGTGTGGTGTACAGCTTGCTGATCATTTCAACCGGCATTTTTCTAATATTGCCCAGGCAGCTAATTTAAGCCCACCAATGATAACCACAGTAAGCCTTAGTCCCCCTCACACTTTGTTTCTAGAGCCCACGGATACTGAGGATGTCTACCATACATTTATTAGCATGAAAAATAGTAAATCACTGGATCCCAATAACACACAAATGAGGCCATTAAAATTCGTAATAGAATTTATTGCTCCTGTTTTAGACCATAATTTTAATTTAGCTCTCGAATACACCATTTTCCCTGATGAAAAAGGCTAGAATTACTGTAGCGCACAAAGGAGGTGATATAAATGTCGTGAAAATTTTATCGGCCAATATCCATTCTCTCGATTTCTTCAAAAGAGCTTGAAAAGGTTATATTTCAAAGATTTAATAACTTCCTCGAGAAAAACAACATAATAACTGACTCCCAATATAGGTTTAGGAAAGGACGGTCGACAGAAATGGCATTACTTCTACTAAAAGAACAGATAGTTCAAAATATAGATTTTTGTCTTTTTACCCTTGGTCTGTTCATTGACTTCAGTAAAGCATTTGACTCCCTCAACCACAATGTCTTGTTAGGTAAGTTATCACAGTATGGAATACGAGGTGGACCCCTTAATTTAATTATGTCATACCTGAAAGACAGAGTCCACTGCGTCCGTATACATAATTAATTGAGGGCAGTGACTGCTACAACCAGGTCGAAATAACGCAAGCGTTATTTCAATGACGTTGCATCCGGTTTGAAAAAGACGTCACGTCCGGCAATTTTTTTGCGGTTTGAGCCATGTTCGAGCCGAGCCGAGCATTTCTTTCAGTAGCATTATGGCCGGTCGACGGACAGAGCGCACGATCGTGTTGCACGTAATTTGTTCTTGCTATCTTTTGGTATGCACATACTGAGTGATTGCCCGTTATCTGACACTCAGCATTCCGTTGTCAACTTCCTTGCGCCCGAATATTTTGTGTTAGCAGATAACCCAGGACTAGCGCTGAGACCGCTTGCCCGGCAGTGGACCCAATGTCCCGGAGGGAAAGACTCATCTGTTTTTTGGTAAGTTCTGCTCAAAAGCTCTGTGCAGTTCAACAGAAAAGAGCTTGCGCTGGGCGTCTCTTGTATCTTTTGACAACCCAGCCCAACGTAGCTCATGGTCATGTAAAACACGCATAATTACCAGCTTTTTCGTACTCCCGAAAAAAGGCGGGAAAGTTTTGACAACAGTCCAGTTGAACTAATCGTTTGTGCGATGAGTTTCGTACGCGGCCTGATTTTTTGTGGCCCCGCGGCTGGGAAAGTCTGTAAAGTGTTGACTTAATGCTGCCCTTTACAGTTGTGCGCTGCTGTTACAATTCGCTTTCTAAAACAGGTGCAAAAATTGCGGTGAGATAAGCGATTACGCTTTGGTGTCTGCAGCGCGAAACATGTTCTTTTAAATTCATATTTATTTCAGAAAACAGGACTTTAAAAACTGACTGGCAGTTTTGTGGTATGCACGGACCTTCCCGATTTCTGCTTCGAGTCCGGCGTTGGCTTGCTTGCGCAGAGGCTGAGCAAATGGGACGTTAAAATTCTGTGGCAGCAAAGGCTCTAAGGCGCCACAAGGTGAGCCCTCAACCTTCTGTGAGAATTTTTAAATGAGAGCTGTGCCACCTGCGCCGAGCATCGGTTTTACGTGGGAAAGGTGCTTGGACCCAGGTAGCCAACTAGAATGGAGAGCATGAGGCAACTGGAGAAGCAAGCTTAAGTTTTAAGTCTCTAAGCTTAAGACCTTTTTACAGCTGATGGTGCAAAGAGCCCTTAAAGAGATGAACATTGTGGGCAATGTGCTTGATGTCCTTTGACTGTTTGGAAGTTTATGAGGTGTATAAGGCTCACAAGGTACTGTTGCAGTGTGTGACAGGTCATTGTGGTGATATTAGAAGAAGACATAGTGCAGCACAATGGGACAGAGAAAAGGATCGCACAGGATAAGCGCTCGTCCTGTGTGCTCCTTTCCTCTGTCCCATTGTGCTGCGCTATGTCTTCTTATATGCTATACGAACAAGCCCAAACTACAACATTGTTAAGATTGGTCATGATAGGTTTCTTTGATTTGGCTGCACTCTCTGCAATACTTCTTTGAAGTTACGCACTGGTGCCGGCAGCGTGCAACGTCAGCTCAGGCAGTTCAAATGCAGCTTGGCACTGGCCGCTTCCAAAACGAATTTTCGAGTGCAGGCCCGATTGTCCAATAGCCTTGCTGTCGTCACGAAATTGCAACCAACTGCACGCTGGCGACACCAACAACCACCAAAATCCTGAAACACTTGGAAGAATTTTCAAGCAGCAAATCGCAATGAAGTTTTACCATGAACCTGCTCTAGGAAATGGTCGTTTCAGAGAAAGAAAAAAAATCGTGTCATGTATATTACACAGGCGACTTACGAATTAGCGCTGAAATGCTGCCCATGCGACTCGACTTGACCGCTTAGGTTTTCATTATGACACCTCAAACAGTCACTCACCTCCTCTATGTGTAGGTCGAAGAAGCAGAGAAGGTATGGCACGAGTTATTTAATGAAATGGTGACAGTTATTTGCTGAAAGGTTATGGCTTATGGGTGTTTAACGTCCGAAATCGACTCAGGCTATGAGGGACGCCGTAGTGAAGGGCTCCGGAAATTTTGACCACCTGGTGTTCTTTAAGGGAGCATAGACACCTAACTTTTGGGTGCGTGGTTTCTTCTTTTTAATGTAATGACGCCACTGCAGTGGCTCAGTGGTTATGGGGCTTGGCTGCTGACCCGAAAGACGTGGGTTCGTTCCCGGCCGCGGGGGTCGAATTTTGATGGAGGCGAAATTCTAGAGGCCCATGTACTGTGCGATGTCAGTGCACGTTAAAGAACCCCAGGTGGTCGAAATTTCCAGAGCCCTTCACTACAGTGTCCCTCATAGTCTGAGTCGCTTTGGGACATTAAACCCCCATAAACCAAACCAATCTATTTTTGTAATGAGGTGTAAGGCATTATTATACACGGATTACCACGTAGTATGCTCCTATGGCTGCTAAATAATTTATAACTGAATTTCTTTCTTGTGCTGTTTTAGTTTCACTAGCTGAACGATGACTGTGACCTCAGAGAGAGGCTGTAGGTCATGTGAGGCGTGAAAAACTGCAATATAATTGGTGCTTCTGCATTTGTTGTCATTCCTGCTCTTGAGGAAGGCTGACTTCAGCACTGCAGTAAATTAAAACGATAAAGCAGCAATTATATCGCAGTTTTTATATGCCTCATATGACCTAAAACCTTGTCAAGGGATGATTTATTACACACGCTCACAGAGTCCCTCGTGCCGGAGTCCCCAATAGTCATCCGCAGTTCGCGCACCGTATGCAACGCGCACCGAGCTCACACTTGAGCCCACTTCGACCACGCCACTCGGATCACTCCCGCGCTGCCCGCGCACTCCTCACGCACATGCCGGCCATAGCTAACCACGCCTCCCCTCTCCCTCCAGTGTTGTCAGCCGTCCCTGTGTGTCCCCTGATGGCGCCACCCGCACTGGCCCTTACATCCTCCCCCCTTAATTCGTGCAAGCAGGCCTCCACGGTGGATGGTATGGCATCAGCTGGTCTGCGTTGGCCACACCCATATACTTTCTTGAGGCAGGGTCTTTGAGTTTAAAGTTGTTTTGACCCACACGGGCAGTGATTAGGTAGGGCCCGGAGCGGCGAGGGGCCAGTTTAGCAGTGAAGCTTGTACTTGCATTACTTAGAGTGTGCTTGTCGCGGAGCACAAGGTCGCCAACTTTGTAGGTGGTTGGTTGACGATGCTTGTTGTAATGCCTGGCCTGTTCGGCCTTCGCTGATTCTTGGTGTTCCCTGGCCATGGCCAATGCATCCTGCAGGTAAAGGTTTAGCTCTGCAGCGAGTGCATGGGGTGCCGATGCAGAAATTTCAGCACTAATCTGCTGCCTATCTGCCCAAGGTGTACGAAGTTCCCGACCATAGCACAAGAATGCGTGCGTAAACCCTGTGACCACACTCTCTGATGTCCGCATTGCGAAGGCCACCTCAGGGAGTCGCTTGTCCCAATTGCAATGGGAGGAGCAGTAGTTGACAATGGTCTGCTTGACTGTAGCATTGTGACGTTCTACAGGCTGTCCATCAGGTCTGTAGGGGACTGTGTGCCGCTCTTGTATTCCCCAATGTTTCAGCACTCCCTTCCATATCTTGCTGACGAATGGTTTACCGTTATCGCTGGAGATGGAAAGAGGTGCACCGTGCCGGCAGAAAACTTCCACCATCCTTTCAACGATGGCTTTTGAAGTTGGTGCCCGCAGGGGAAAAAGCTCGATAAACTTAGTGAATGTGTCCAAAACTACAAGGATATACTTGTGTTGCCGTGGAGTTCTGGGCAATGGGCCTATCAGATCCACACTGAGATGCTGAATGGGTGAGGACGCCCAAGTGCTGTCCATAAGTCCCTTTGGCTTCTGGCGACGGGGCTTGAAGACCTGGCACTGCTGACACCCTCGTACATAGCGAGACGTATCGGAGCGCACCCCAAACCAAGTGAAGCGGCTCTCAACGCGCCTTAAGGTTTTGAAGAAGCCGGCATGTCCACTGAGTGGATGGTCGTGCTCTAGTTTATGCACCAATTCCCGTAGATAGAGGGGGAGCCACGGCACCGCTTTGCCTCCGCGTGTCCAAAGCAGAACCCCATCAGGTGCTATATGGCTCTCCTTGGCCAAGTCGGAGACCATTTTTGCCCTCTTGGGGTCGTCTGATAGGATCGCCGCCTCAAGGTACTGCAGCAGCTGCTGCAGCAACGGGTCTTTCTGTTGCTCGTGCTTCAGTTTTGCACAGTCGGTTAGGGGTGAGGTGTCAACAAGGTCAGCCGAGGCAACATCAGCGAAGCGAATGGTGAGCTGTGGTTCCTCGAGTTCTATCGGAAACCATTCTTCTGCCAAGCTTGAAGGCATTGGTCCTGGATTACCAGTTGGAAATCTGCTCAGAGCATCGGCTGGGATGTTAGCTCGGCCTCGGCGATGCCTAACCGTGCACCTCAGCCCTTGCAATCGCAAAACCCAGCGTCGCACCCGACCCGACGTGTGTTCAGTGTTGAGCATCCATGCCAGCGATGCGTGATCACAATGAACCTCAAAAGACGTAAACTCAATGTATGGCCTGAATTTTTCCACAGCCCACACGACTGCCAAACATTCCCATTCTTGCACTGTGTAGTTTTGCTCTGCTGCGGTTAGGGTTCTGCTAATAAACGAGACTGGCCGAAGCAAGCCATCCACCTCCTGAAGTAGAACAGCCGCAATGCCTGTGCCACTAGCATCCGTCTCAATGACGAATGGTCTGTTCAGATCCGGTAGGGTGACAGCCACCTCGCCTTCCAGTGTAGTCTTCAGCAGCTCAAATGCGGCTCGCTGCTCAGCCCCCACAACCAGTCTGTACCTTTCCTCAACAGCAGTGTTAGAGGTTTTGCCTTGTCGGAGAATGAGGGTATAAAATTCCTGTAGTAGCCAACTAGGCCCAAGAACATTTGGAGTTGTTTGACAGTACGGGGTGGGGGAAACTGAGAGACAGCTTGCACCTTGTCTGGGTCCGGTCTGCACTCGCCAGGAGTAATTATGTGCCCGAGGAACTTGAGAGTCTGTTTGCAGAAGGAAACCTTTGCCGGGTTGACTGAGAGGCCGGCCCTGTCAATCCTACGCAACACCTCTGCAATGTGGTCTAGATGTTCTGCCAACGTGTCGGAGTAGATAAGGATATCATCCAAGAAAGCCATGCAGTAGATATGTTTTATTCCTTCTAGCAGTTTGTCCATTAAAGACTGAAACGTTGCTGGCCCTCCAGCCACTCCAAATGGCATCCTCTTAAACTGAAACATGCCCTTGTGGCATATGAACGCAGTCTTTTGAACGTCCTCCGGTGCTACAGGCACTTCGAAAAAACCTTGTGCAAGGTCCAGACTAGAGAACCATTTGGCACGACCCAACTGTGCAAGGACCCAGTCGGTACGAGGCATTGGGTACCTTTGTACATTTGTCCTGGCATTTAATGGTCTGTAGTCAACTGCTAGGCGGTACCCACCATTATTTTTCTGCACCAGGACTGGAGCACTGGCCCATGAGCTGGTGCATGGTTCGATAAGGTCTTGCTGCAGCAGTTCTTGTATACATTGTTCCATTACTTTCCGCTTTTTTGCGTTTACTGGGCGCAGTTTGCAACGGACTGGACAGTGGTCGCCTGTATCTATTCTATGCGTAATGAGAGATGTGCAGCCGGGGTAGTTTTGGAAAACATGTTTATATTGACTGAGGATGGCTTCCAGTCGATCGCTGTCTGGAGAGGCCCTGCTGTCAGACGTCGCTTGGCTGAAGTTGGCCTCAGGTTGACCATGCTCTTCCAGAGCAAACAGCTGCTGCAAGGAGGTAGCTAGGTCCTCATCCCGGTCTTCCATGACAGGATGCTGCTGTGCAACTTGTGTGGAGCTGTCTAGAGCATGGCCAGCAGCCGCTGTGTGCTGGCGAGAGGGTGCCTTGCTGAACCTCACCAATGGCTGGGGATCCATCCCGAGTGTCCATCCACCGAGGCCTATATGTACAGAAAAGCCCGCTGTTGCAAGGAAGTCTCGTCCCAGAATTATGTCGTGGCAAAGCTTCTCCAACAAGAGGAAGCGCTGTTTCCGGCTGCTACCCTGCCATCGGATGCGGCAACGTACAGAGAGTGTTGTCTCCGACCATCCCTCTGCAAGCCGGAGAGTCCGTCTTTCTTCTCTGGTGCTGGCGCCACTTCGTTTCGCCGCCTCGAAGGCTCGCGCGTTCATCAGGCTAACGCTGGCGCTGGTGTTCAGGAGGGCGTAAAATACACTGTCGCCGATTAATACCTCGAGCAGAGGTTCTTTCCCACCGGTCGTCGCTAGAACTTGCAAGGAAGTTGCGTAGCCGTTGGCCGGCACAACTGCTACGCTCGGCCGTTTCCCGGGCAGTTTGCTTGGAGGTGACCGTCCTGATCACAGCGGAAGCAGCGCGGTCTGCTTCGTGACCTGCCTGTAGGGCATGCGCGCGCTCGATGACCTCTACCACCGCACCGGTGGCAGACAACAGCGTCAGGTGGAGGCATGGGCCATGCGATGCCCGGTGCGGAGCGGCCGCTTTCGTTCGTTGAATCCGGCGACTGGTACTGTGCACGGGGATCCGGCGGCGCCCACAAAGGGGCCTCAGCTCGCAGCGTCGAGCCCGAAGGACGGACCTCGTGTCGGGACGCGAGCACCCCCGCAGGTCGAAATGACCAGTCATGTCGTGACGAAGCATCGGTTGTGGCCGCCGCGACAGGGCAGTGACGATGTGGAGTCCGGCGTCAACAAAGGCGAGGTCGGGCGCGGCCTGCGTGCTTCGCATTGGCGGTGGCACGTAACGCAGGCGGTGCCACGCACGCTGCATAATGAGGCCCGCTGCCTTTGCCATGTCGCGCAGGTTCGCGAATTCCATGTTATTCGTCAGGTCCTGAAAGGTCGGATGCATTTGCCGCCTCACCCGATCAACTTTTTCCGCGTCGGTGACGGGCTCTCCAATACGGTCATAGTACTCTGCAGTGACATGTATGAACTGTTTTAGATTCTCGGCAGGGTGCTGACTGCGCTCGGCCAGCTCTGCCTTCAATTTCTCCCTGTAGTCGACGGCCCCGAACTCGCCCTTGAAGTCCTCGGCGAAGGAAGCCCAATCTGAGTGGCCACCGATGAACCGCCACCACTGTTTCGCAGAGCCTTCCAACGCCGCAGGGATAAGTTGAAGGCGACGATCGTTCAGGATGCCTCCCAAATCGCAGTACTCGACGAATCGATCCAAGAATGTTTGCTAGGGTTGACTGTCTTCATATCCGATGAATTTCGGTAACGGCCCAGGTGCCTCCCTCATCGTCAAAGCCCGCGACGCGCTAGGCCTAGCTTCACTGGCCTGCTCCGCTGTCGTACTGCTGGTGTCGATCGATGTCGTGAGCAGAATCTCGCGCACTTGCGCTGCCAGTTGCTCCCGCTCGAGCAGCGTATCTTTAGTCGTAGTGGCCAGGAGTTGCTGCACCAGGGTCGTCGGGACCGAATCTGTGACGGAGCTTTCATCAGATGCGGACGTTCCGGCATTGGTCTCCCTGTTGGTTCCGTCGGACGAGCCCCCACTTGTCAAGGGATGATTTATTACACACGCTCACAGAGTCCCTCGTGCCGGAGTCCCCAATAGTCATCCGCAGTTCGCGCACCGAGCTCACACTTGAGCCCACTTCGACCACGCCGCTCGGATCACTCCCGTGCTGCCCGCGCACTCCTCACGCACATGCCCGCCATAGCCAACCACGCCTCCCCTCTCCATCCAGTGTTGTCAGCCGTCCCTGTGTGTCCCCTGATGGCGCCACCCGCACTGGCCCTTACATCCTCTCTTTGACATCACAGCTCTCATTCGGCTGTTGAAACCGAAACAGCATGACAGAAATATTCGATTATAAATTAATTAGCGGTTGTAGACGAATACCACATGGTGATTCATGCATAGTAGTGTCTTCCGCATCATTATAAAGAAGAAAATATGCCACCAAAATTAGGTCTCTATGCTCCCTTAACCTGCCCTGGCATCGCACAGTACACGGGCCCCTAACATTTCGCCTCCATCGAAATTCTAGAGGCCCGTTTACTGTGATGTCAGTGCATGGTAAAGAACCGCAGGTGATCGAAATTTCCAGAGCCCTTCGCTATGGCGTCCCTCATAGCCTGAGTCAATTTGAGACAATAAACCCCCATAAACCATAAACCTTTCAACAAAGAACTGTCATCATTTCATTAAATAACTAGTGTCATACCTTCTCCGCTTCTTCGACCTACACATGGGCACCGCCGTATTGCTGCGCCACAGCTGCGCTTCCATTTCGGCGAGTGCAAGCCAGCCTAGAACTCGTACTGCACTTCTTGAACTAGTGCAGAAAGTGCAGCCAAATGGAAGAGACCTTATGATTATGTGGCTATTTCCTTTGCATTAAGTGGGCGACAGTTTTTGACCTAGCCATTACATAGAAAGAAGAAACAAAAAGGAAACGTGGAAACATTCACTATTAAGACAACAGCTTTCGCCTGCAGATACCAAAAGAACAAAGCCTGCCTGTATAGTGAACAAAACAACTAGGCTGTCACGGATCTAGCAAATTATAATTTGGAAGTGGGCCTCCTGCTGTGAAACTGGCAACGTTTGTGCCCCTAGAGATAAGCAGTGGCGAGAAGCGAGAAGCCACAGGCGAATGTAGGTAGGACAGCTAGCTGAACGAGGAAGTAGTTCCCATAATTGAAGAATACATGGAAAGACAAGGACGAGACATGTTTATGTTTAGAGTAGATGTTTGTTGTAGTTTCACTTTTTGAGGAAAATGGGGAGGGGGTTGTTCATCTTGAGACATGTAGCCCAAAAGACAGAGCACAGGAGTGACTCTCACAACATTAGTGTTTGCGTTTTGTTCCTACTGTTCTGTGTGCTTGCACCCCTTGTCCCCAAATGAGGCATTGACATGATCTTACGTGGTGCTATGCTGGTAAAAGGATGTGTGCTGCATGCATATGGGTGTGTGGCATTCAGATTCAAGCACCAACACATGGCTTCTAGTGCAGTAGGAATTACGGGAGGAAAAAAAGCCTCAAGGATGTAGATGAATACCGTATTTGCACGATTGTAAGTCGACTCGAATGTAAGTCGACCCCCCCCAATCGCATGTCCGAAATAAAAAACACCGGTGGAGCGCTTCAAAAACGAAAATTTATTGCATAGATGGGCTATTCATCCTCACTTGAGTCATCTTCAGTTGTACTGCTGTCGTCGTCTTCGCCGCTGCGATCCCACAGCACATCGTCCTCCATGGAAAGCCCGCACTTCCTAAATGACCGCACCACGACATCGCGTGGAACGGCCGCCCAAGCGGAAATCGCCCACCCGCACACAGCCGCCAGGGAGGCTCTCTTCATGCGCCCCGTTGGCGTAAGTTCCCGCCCTTCTGCCGCCAGCCACTCGTTGTACTCACGCCGGAGAAAGTCCTTGAATGGCTTGTTAATGCCAAGGTCTAGCGGCTGCAGCTGCCCCGTCAGACCGCAGGGAATCACCTGCATATCTGTACCGGTATCTTCTTTTCGGAGCTCTCCCTTCACTTTCGCGGTAAGGTGGCCGCGAAATGAGTCCAGCACGAGGAGTTTCGGATTGCGATTTTTGAGGGATGCCCCTGGCCTCAAAAGCCACACCCGACGGTACCAATCAATAACTAAGTCGTCCGTCATAAAGCCTTTTTCGTTCACTCGCACAATCACACTTTTCGGGAACATTTCCTTTGGCATAGTTTTCCTTTTGAAGACGATGTACGGTCGGAGCTTTGTGCCATCTGCCAAGCATGATAGCATAACATTGAACCGAAGTTTCTCGTTTCCTGCCGTGAGAAGCTTAACCTCGCGAGCTCGCCTCACGCTCACTGTTGTGTTGTTCGTTATGTCGAAGTAAACGGGAGTCTGGTCCGCATTGCCGATTTGGCCGAGCAGGTATCGCCGCGAGTCGCGGACATTGAGGTAGTGCCTATGGAAGGCGAGAACTTTCTCCTCGTAAGCAGCAGGCAGCTTCTGGCATACACTGGTACGCCGACGAAGAGAGAAGCCAGCCCTCTTCGAAGCCCAAGCCCTGCTGGCTTTGAAGTCTGTTCGGAGTATTCCAGCTTCCGCAGCAAAGACCCGGGCCTGTTGCGTGATCATTTCGCATGTCCCTGGAAGGGACCGATCACGTATTTCGGTGACATACGCTGCAAGCTTGACCGCCAGCTCCAGAAAGCGTCCCGACTTCGGCCCGCGGAAACCTCTTCGCTTGGAGTCGCAATCGAAAATTTTTGTCTCGCTGCTTCCGCCACTCCCGCACCAACCGTTCAGAAACGTCGAACTTCCGGCCCGCCGCGCAGTTGTTGGTTTCTTCGGAGTAAATGATGGCCTCCCTCTTGAACGCTGCAGTGAATGAGCGCCGAATGCTTTTCGAACCTGTAGAGCTTATGGCGAAGCACGCGGCCGGCAGTCGAGTCAAAAGCACCAACTCCAAGCACCACCAAACAAAGAGTGATCGGTGTCGGGGCGTCGGCTCTTCAAGCAAACATCGGCATTCCCCAGAAGCGCCGCTGTTAAGTATTGCGCAACCAACTGAAATAGCGGCTCTTCCATCAGCTAGCGACACTCCCGGGCGCTGGCGCAGACTCCGCGATTGGAACAGCGGAACAGCAGCCCTTCCCGCGAGTGAAATGAAATGAAATTGGTTTTGGGGGAAAGGAAGTGGCGCAGTATTTGTCTCAA